>NC_081844.1:86578888-86912643 GCF_963259705.1 Myotis daubentonii | reverse complement strand
CTGATACATATTTCCTCTGAACTGTGTTATTTTCCCCAATCCAGAAGGAACCAGAATTTTAAATGACCCCAAAGTAGGAGACCGATGGTATAAACTGCCATTCACTTTCGCAAGGGTGTTCAAAATTTGAGCTGTGCTGTCTTTGTCGTGATTCCATTGTGTCCTATGTTGAATTATGTCCACCTGTGAACCAATCGATAGAAGTGACTCAGATACAAATGAATGAGTGAATGAGCCTCCTCTTTTTTAAAAAAAAAAATATATATTTCTTTATTAATTTCAGAGAGGAAGGGAGAAGGGGAGAGAGAGAGAGAGAGAGAAACATCAATGATGAGAGAGAATCATTGATTGGCTGCCTCCTGCACACCCCACACTGGGGATCGAGCCCGCAACCCAGGCATGTGCCCTTGGCCTGAACCGAACCTGGGACCCTTCAGTCCGCAGGCTGATGCCCTATCCACTGGGCCAAGCCGGCTAGGGCGAGCCTCCTCTTTTTACATAATTGTCCGGTTACTGTGGGGCTTATCTCTCAGCCAGGTGAAGGCTGTCCCCTACTGACTTCAGCAGGTGGGACTCTTAAGACATTTGGTTCAATTCCCCTGACATAAGTACTGAGATGTACTATCACTTTCTCCCCTTCTTTTGCTTCTTCCCTTCTTTTCCCCTACCCTCTCTTCTTGCTCCATCCTTGTGTTCCTAATGCATTATTGATTTTCTACCATATGCTAGTCATTGCAGTTGGCATTGATGCAGTGATGAAGAAAAAATACAGGTACAACCATTCAGAAAAACATTTGGCATAAATCTATTAAAATAGAAAGTGTGCCTGTCCTGTGGCCAAGATATTTAATTGCTAGATACTCTAGAGCAGTGGTTCTCAGCCTTCCTAATGCCGCGACCCTTTAATACAGTTCCTCATGTTGTGGTGACCCCCAACCATAAAATTATTTTCGTTGCTACTTCATAACTAATTTTGCTACTGTTATGAATCATAATGTAAATATCTGATATGCAGGATGTATTTTTGTTACAAATTGAACATAATTAAAGCATAGTGATTAATCACAAAAACAATATGTAATTATATATGTGTTTTCTGATGGTCTTAGGCAACCCCTGTGAAAGGGTCGTTTGACCCCCAAAGGGGTCGTGACCCACAGGTTGAGAACCACTGCTCTAGAGACTCTTGTGCACATATATACCTGGATGTATTATGCATATTTTCATTATAGCACCGTTGATAATAGCTCCAAACTGGGCCCATTCTAAATGTCCATCTTCAGTAGAGTGGATATGTAATTTGGAGAATTTTCAAACAATAGAACACTATGCAGCAATGAGAATGAATAAACAATAGCTACATGCAATAATATTAGTCTCAGCTGAGGACATGGGCTTTATTCTCTGCCTTAGTAAACAGCCAGGGATGACATCAGTGTGTGTGTAGGACACTGACTCTGAGCAGTGTGGGTGGTAGAGTTCCTAATGGAGACAGGGACCCCATTGGGAGGCAGTATGGGGGTTCTGGGGAGAGAAAGCCATCAGGTAATTAATGAGACTTTAACTGAAGAATAAGCCAGAAGTTCGCATAGTCCTGTGTGGAAAATGGTTCTTGGTAGCACAGAGCCTTTAAAGAATAATTTTTATTTATATAAAAATGATAATCAGGGTCTTATTCTATATAATAAAAGGGTAATATGCAAATTGACCCTAACAGCAGAATGACCACTGGACTAGTCACTGTGAGGCACACTGATGATCACCTCTTGGTCTCTTTCCCTGGCCGGCAGGCTCTGATCTCCTGATGGTGGATGAGGAACTGGGGGTGGGTGGCAGGGGATGCAGGTAGCACCAGGCCAAGGCCCCTGTCCCGCCAGTCACACCACACATAGAGGGTGACCTGTGGCAGGGGTGGAGCCGGTGAGATGGTGGGAACAGCCAACCTTTCGGTCCCTTCCCCCAGCCATCAGGCATCGATCACCTGATAGCGAACAGGGAACCGGGGGTGAGTGGTGGTGGGGAGTGGGGCCGGCTGTGGGCAGCCAGGGAAGATGGCCATGACCGCAGGCCAGGTCTAGGGACTGTACCTGTGTACGAATTTCGTATGCCGGGCCTCTAGTTATTAATATTTTTGGTGATTGGCAAATAATACATATTTATTATAGAAAATTAGTAAGAAGAACAAAGTAAATAATGCCTATAATTCACCCATAAATTTTCTTGTTAATATTTTAGTTGTCCATTTGTTGAAACTCAGCCATTAGCAGTCACAAGGGAGAGAATGACATTGACTGTTGAGAGATGTTAGAAAGAAAACAAACACAACCTGTCAATTGATTGCATGGATTGATTGGAAAAAGAACCATATAACATGTTGCTGAGATTTCTAAGGTCGTAGACTAGGAGTATGCTTGTGTCATTAACTGAGGTATGAGCAGGACTGGAGTTTTGAAGTTTCAGTAGAAAATAAATGTGCATGACATCAAGTTATATGACCTTGGGCAAGTTCTTTAGCTTCTCGTTACCATAGTTTTCTCAGTAAGAGATAGAACAAATTTTAGAGTAACAACCTTAGAAGGTAATATAATGTCTGATAGAAAATATACACTGTTACTATGCATTTTTTTGAAGAGTTGGTGTGACCTAGGTATATTATATCATAAAGGAGATGCAGTCCTTTCTTTAGGCTTGCAAGATAAAAGACAGGTATAAGAAAACTAGAATCTCCCATGTCTCTTTAAGGAAACAGAACAGGGCAAGCTTGGGCGTGGGAGAAAGTCTTAGGGCAAAAGGCACAAAGAGCTAAGGGTGCATAGTGTGGGAAAAGGGAAGCCCTCAGGTGATTAATGAGACTTTAAGTGAAGGATAAACCAGAAGTTAGCATACTCCTGTGTTGAAAATGGTTCTTGGTAGCACATAGCCTTTAAAGAATTATTTTATTTTATTTTTTAAAGAATAATTTTTATATAAAAATGATCATCAGGGCCTAGCTGTCCATTTGTTCGTGCATTCATCAATCTATTCATCCCTCCTCCTCCTCCTCCTCCTCCTCCTCCTCCTCCTCCTCCTCCTCCTCCTCCTCCTCTTCTTCCTCCTCCTGCCTCAAAAAGGGCTGAAATTAAACTGTATATTGTTGTGCAACCTGCACAGGAACTTACATAGAGGTTTCTCTAACATGAGGGATTTAGGTTAGCTCTGTGTAGTAAGAAGCAAATACAGTATCTGATGTGCTTTGTCAGTGAGTTATTTAGGGAAAGTGCAACGTTTTCTTCTCTGGCAATCTTGAAATATAATGGAATAAACTCGTTGATGGCAAGGGCAGGACCCCGCTTCACTGTCCTGTTATTGTCCCATATGTGGGAAAACCCTGAGCATGCTTTTCTGAGCACGCACTTCTAAAATAGGTGAAAAGAAATATCGCTTAGAATATGATGTGAGACACTTTTATTAATCCCTCACCTATAATTGCCTTGAGGACTGAAGAGTGCATCTATCCCAAGAGGGTAAGACTGCTTAACATTTCATTTTTAAATATTAAAATCACTGTTAAATTCTACTCTGACTAATCAGGAATAAAGACAGGAAAGATTAGTGTCACATGAGCAAATCATTTTAAATAGGCTTAAATCTAAGAGGTGGAAGCTGCTTCGCCTAGCTTATAACTATTTGCCTAGACCATTTATATTGGATTGGCTAGAATAACTCGTGTGTGTGTGTGTGTGTGTGTGTGTGTGTGTGTGTGTGTGTGAGAGAGAGAGAGAGAGAGAGAGAGAGAATCAAAGTCAAAGAGAGAGGAGACAGAGTGTTCTGAAGGCTTTGTTCTCTGTGTGTATGATCTAAATGTAGAGTCTACTAATATAAGAGGATTGGAGAGAAGGTCTAATTAATTATTAGATAACTATTGGGATTGGGGAAAAGGTCTAATTAATTAAGTTAGATAACTATTGTTACCAAAATCACAGCTTTTTGGATCCATAATTTTCTCTGAACATTTTTATTAGTGTCAGTAAATGTGCTTATATATGCAGGCCTGCGCGCGCGCGCGCACACACACACACACACACACACACACACAGAAGGACATGGTTCCTATCTCCTTTCCATAGAAATCTAAGAAGGTAGGGAAATTACTTCCTTTGTAGACTCTTTTTGATTATAAAAAATTTAAATTCATTCATTCAGTCATTAAACAAATGCTCCTTGAACTCATTGAGGTAAGCACTATGCTGAAAATGGGGGAGAGGAGATTGTCCAAAAGCATAAGTAGTGACAAGCCTTTTAGTCAGTGATGCACCGGTAACTGTTCCTCTGTACCTATTACTTGGTAGCCTCAGAGGAGAAGTCCTTGTTGCCTCCAGGATAAAGTTTTACCTCCTCAGCCTGAGCAGACCATTTGCAGTGTGGTCCCCAGTTGTCTTTCTAGCCTCATCTCCTGCCAGCTCCTGTGTCCATCATCTCCAGTCATTCCTACGGGGAGAATTCGATTTCTTTACAATCAAAAAAACTCAACTAACTCTTGGGGCCTTTCAGAAAAGTAGCGAGTCCTTAGCCCTGTTTCTTCTGCCTGAGTCCTAGTGGTTTTCCTGTGGTGAATGCTCTGCCTGCATTGGCTGATGGGACACTCACTCGCTGGTGTCTGTCTGCAGATTGTGGTGCTGTAATAAGCCGTCATGCCTGCCTTTGTTCCTAGCAGCCTCCCAGCGTCCCAAACGTAAGGGGACTGCCTTCCCCTTCAGCCTTCTCAATAGGTGGGACAGAAAAAAGTTCTTGGGCAGCCGCCATGTAAAACCAGTGTTGGGCGTACCTTTTGTTCTTCTTTCTTTCTCCCAGTGGAGCAGCCAGGAGTTGGGAGTTTTCTCCTGATGGTGTGCGCTGTGCTGGGTGGATGGGGGCCATGGTAGGTAAATGCAACCAACTTTCTTATTCACTCTGATGCAGTTCTGCGTGGCTTGGCAATCACAGGGCAGGTGCTGGAACCTCTTCACTGGTTTGTGGAACTTTTACAAAGGCAATTGGATCCTTCTATTGTTGTTCAGTCAGTGTCTCCAAGGAGGAGCGAGGGCCTGCGGCTTTCCATTCTGCCATCCTTCTGACATCATTGTGAAGTGTGATCCACATCTCTGCTTTATGAATTGGAGATAATTAATATTGGTAGAATTTAAATAGGGTAAGAAGTCATTCCAGGCTTCGGACTTTCCCGTCTGTCTGTTTCTCTTTAGTAATGGGGCTAACGTTTAATGAATGCTCATTGCAAGTCAGCAGCTGTTCATGTTCCCGTTATGTGCATGAGCTTATCTACTTCTCATAGTAGTTGGAAGAGACTAGGATTGTTCCCAATTTACTCATGAGGAAACTGAGGTAAGAGAATAAGTAATTTACTCTAGGTCGCACAGCTGATCATTGTCTCAGACTCAATTTTAAAAAGCCATTTTATAGCATGAAATTATTCTACTATTTAGAATTAATAATTTAGAATTAGTTAAATTTATTTATTGTGGGTCAAGTAGAGCAACTTTTTAAAGATTGACTATCCTATCATGGAATTATTGACTAGGCGTGACTACAAATCCTGTGTTCTGCAGTTGTTAGAATAATGCACCCATACATTTTCACGTCTTCCCACCTTATTGAGATGCAGCTGACATATAACATTAAGTTTAAGATGTACAATGTAATGATTTGATATATGTGCATAATGCAAAGTGATTATGGCAATGAGGTTAGTTAAGGTTCCATCACCTCCCATAGTTTACTTTTTTTTGTGTGTGCTGAGAACTTTTAAAATCTACTCTCCTAGCAACTTGAAACAAGTATTCTCTAGTTTGAATAAGACCATTGCTTCTGTTATATAATTTGTAAGTCTCTAATGAAACCTTTTGTTGTAACAGGCAATTATTGAATTACTATGGATATAATTTTGTGGTGATTATAAGTGGTAATTAGGCTTTGGAAATCCCTGTGGTTTAAATATCTGAATGTAGAATGACATCAAAGATTATATTTTTGTTTTTTGCAGGACAGAGTTCGTTCAAAGAGGCAGGATTTCAATCACAGGGGCTGGCTTTCTCAACTGCATTTTGGAAACTTTTGCCAGCACATTCTTAAGACAGGGAGCCCAAAAGGTAAGCCTGTTTCCATTTGGAACCGACATTAATAATTTTTAGAAACCATAAATATTCCCATTGGACTCTTGAATAAAGCTCCATATACATACATATGAAGAACAAAATACAGTTCATAAACAAATATATGCCAAAATAATCACCCTCACTAATCCTATATAACAAAAGCCTAGTATGCTATAAGTGTCCAACCATTTGACAGTTCAACCAGTCACTATGATGAGCACTAACCACCAGGGACAGACACTCTGACCGGTAGTTTAGCTTGCTGCTGGAGTCTGGCTGAGTGGGATTGGGCAAAATGGGCTGGACACACCTTGGAGCCCTCCCACATTCCCTCCCTGGCCCCAATCATGCACCAGTGGGGTCCCTTGGCCCGCCCTGCACCCTCTCGCAATCCGGGACCCCTCAGGGGATGTCGGAGAGCTGGTTTCAGCCCGATGCCCACAGGCCAGGCCGAGGGACCCCACCAGTGCACAAATCCGTGCACTGGGCCTCTAGTTATTATCTAAACACAAATCAAAGGAAAACTAAAATACTATTTGTTCCCCATTAAATTAAAAATATACCAATGAAGAGTATGTGATGATATGGAGAATACTTGCAGTCTAATTAAGAGAAATAATCAGAAAGAATAATTATATTTATTGTATATACAATATGATGACAGCTATTTAATTAAAAAGATAATAACTAATATTTATTGAGTGCTTACTGTGTGCTACTCACTGTAAAAGAGAATTTTTACTTATCTTATTTATTCCTTACAAACCTTTGAGAAAGCTGTAATTTTGTCCTGATATTAGGGATGAAGAAGACATAGAAATCCAGAGCTCCTGGCTGTTCATTACTGTGGTTTTCAGACTCCATAACTGGGGAGCTTAAGCTTCAGGAAGGTGATTCAGAGGCCAACTTGGCGTTTAAGGTTCTAATGTACCCTGTTTTAAGTAGAGCAATTTAGTCTTTAGTCCAATATGGTGTATCACATGAGATTCACATATCCTGTGTTCTTGCCTAGGGCAAAGTCTAACTCTTATGCATCTTCATATGCCTATTGCAGGTGTTCTGCAGTGGTTTGAATTATTTAATATTTATTTTATTTATAGTGTGTTATTTATGATATTATTATTGTTGTTTTTAATTGTAATTATGAGCATAATCACTTATTCCCAGGATTTACTCAGGACTTGTGCATATGTTACCTAGTAGGCAGGTTTACTGGCTGGTCTAAGGACTATTGTTATGACCCCCAGAGATATTCTGGACAATGCACCTTTGTGTTTAGTTTGCAAGCCTAGGTTCAAGAATGAGCCTGAACCATGATGTGTTAGTCTGGAAGACTGAGAGGGATGAGTGAGTGTTTGGTGCTGAGCTGTATCCCTAGACATCCTGGCCCAGATTAGCACGTGTCCAGACTGGCCCAGCCTGTTTCAACCTGGGTATGAAGAGGGTAGTTGAGCTTCTGGAAGGTCTGACCAATACTCATTCAGAAATTATTGCGGGTTTTTCTGCTGTATTGCAAAATATGCATTTGCAAAAAAGCCACATGTTCCACAGAATTACACTCTTAAAAATAATAAGTCTGATGAAAAAAATAATTTTGGTGTCATGTCCCTGCTTGAGTTGATTTCTTGTATGTTGTTTAGGTCAGGAATGGCAAGCTTTTTCTGTAAAAAGTCAGATGAAGTTAGACTTTGTGGGCTAAGAGGAAAAATTGAGCTATTTTGTAGGAATTTTATAACAAGAGAGAAACCAATTTACAAACATTTTATTAAAAATATAATAACAGCAATGGAGTATACTTTTTTTGGTAATATAGGTCTACTAAGAATATAATTATTACAAGAATGGAATTATATATATATATATATATGTGTGTGTATGTGTGTGTGTGTGTGTGTGTGTGTGTGTGTATATATATATTATATTTTGGCGGGGAGATAACATTTAGCTGATCTGGAATAAAAAATTAGTTTTTCCTACTATCAAATTGGTTGTAAATGTTTATTTGTAAAGACCGTTCTTATCTTGTGAACCCTACAAACACAGGTAATGGGCTGGATTTAGCTTGTGGACTATCATGGACTATAGTTTGCCAATCCTTGCTTTGGATAAATAAATATTGTTTGATTAATCCAAATGGGTCTGTATTTGATCTGTCCATCATTCTGAACCTAGTAATTATTTAGGCAGACAGTGGTTGTACATTTTGATCCTGTGAGATACATAAAGTAGGCGTTATTATTTTCATTTTATTGATGAGCAATGTCTTGAAGAGATAAGTGCACCCAATATGTGCATGGCTGCTTGCCTGCCTTCCTTCCTTTTACAAGTACATATTGAATACCTGCTTTGTGCTAAGCACTGTGTTACGTGTGGGCTAAATGGATCTCCTTAAGATCATAGGTCTAGCAGGGGGTGGAGTCTGGACTCAAATCCCCATCTTTTATCAATAAGTCTTACCCTTTGCCACTTTATCAGAAGTGCCAAAGTGTAGGCTTTAGAGGAGTGGGGAATACCTGCAGTCCCACAGGTTTCTGGCCTCACAGTACGTTTTATGCTCTTGATAGCAGAGGGGGATTTTATTAACCTTAGTTCCAATTCCCTCCAACACGTAGTACCACGGACAGCGCCCTGTACATTTCCATGGAAATGAGTAGTTCCAGTTGGTTTCCGGTGACTACTGTCTGGAAATAATCAGGGGACACCAATTTTAAAGTGAGGAAGCCAAGTGATTCCTCTGTAATCTCACTCATTATGCTCAGAAGTATGACTATATTCTTTTCTGCCAGCTTTTGCCTTTTCCAAGTTTTTTTTTTTTTTTTAAGAAGCCTCGTTTAATTAGATAGCTTTTCAAGTGTAGGAGCCACTCATGCCTGAGTGTCTTTTACCTTTTATTCAAGTGGTGATATTTTCCGGTGTCAGCCTGATTTCCCGATAAAGCCTTCACAGTTGAGCCTGCATAAGTGGCTTCTGCGGAGGTTACCATGAATATTTCAGGTGACTTTATTTTCACTGTAGAACTTTATCCCTAAGGCTGTTGAGTGGTGGTAAAGGTGGGATCTGATATCTTTTTTTCCCCCCAGAAAGAGCAAAGCTAGACACTCAGAGTGTTCATATCTCTGTTTGTAAGGTAAAAGCCAGCCCTGGACACAGACCCCTAAGCCAAGGTCACTTGTGTTTCTGTGCCTCTGGGGGCTTGTTGGTTGCTTTTCTCTTCTCCCTCCTCAGGTGACCTGCCATTCAGGGGCCTTCCTGACACTGATGCTGACTTTCATGCATGATTCAGTCCTCACTGTGCTCTTGGAGTATGAATATGTGGGTAGGAGAATGGGGATTGCCTCTTCGTACTCAGGTCAACAAATGGAAGCAGTTCTGAACTCCCAGCCCAGCAAAGCCCACTGTCTTTGTGATGTAGCTCATGTTGCTTCACCCCTCTGATCCTCTGTTTAGTTGTCCACATGTGGGAATTTTAACTCATTCTCACAGAGAGGTGTGAAAGTCATGCTTGAAAAGTTTCAGTATTGAAGAACATGGGTCAAATATACATAAGGTATTCTTTTTGTTCTTGCAAGTTAAAAAGAATCCTACTCACTCGCTTCTTTTTCATACTTTATTTTTATGATTACATGTTTTGTCTTGCTTTGCTTTTACTCCTCAAATTCATGTGCACACACAATAGATTTTAAACTCAGAAGTCCAGTTTCACAAACACTTTGGGTGTCAGCCGAGGCAGGCATAAGGTTGTCTGACTCCAGAGTGTGCTCTTGGCGACTACACCACGACTGTTGAGTGGTGGTAAAGGTGGGATGTAATGTCTATGCCATATCCGTGGGCTCTGCATTCCAGCTGCTTGTGTGAGGCAAGATGTGTGAGGAGATGTGCGGTGTCCATTAAGGATGGGGGTAGGGCCCACAGAAGCAAGGAGCTCAGTCACCGTGGAAGAACTTACAATTGACCAGAGGAGTGAGGGCCATGATGATGTTACTTGCAAGGGCCCTTGTTTGGCTACAGAGTGACTTCCTTTTGTTCAGAGCCCCCAGACTCCAGAGGCCTAAATGCTGTTGAGGGTGTGTTTAGCTGGCATTTCTGGCATTTTTACTATAATGACATATCCTTTTTCTGATTTTCCATGGATTACGGATGTGTTATGCTTCTTGTTTTGAAAATATCTTTATATTAAGAAAGATTAAAATGTATATTAATTTTTTTATTATGGTAAAATATACATGATATAAAATTCACCATCTTAATCATTTCTAAGTGTACAGTCTAGTGTCACAAAGTATATTCAGTGTTGTGTAACCATCATCACCATCCATCTCCAGAGCTTTTTCATTATTCTAAGCAGAACTCTGTACCCATGCTATATAATAAAAGCCTAATATGCAAATTTACCAAACTGCAGAACGACAAGTCCGGGGGCGGGGGCTGGGGAGTGGGCGGCACCAAGGCGGGTACCAGCAGGCAAAGGGAGGGGACAGTGATGGCGGGGAGCAGTGGCGACTGGGGGTGTCAGAGGGGCGATCAGGGGGAGGGGGTGATAGTGGGGCAGGTCACTCACTGGCCAGCGCTGTCCCGTGATCAGCCCGCGGGTCACCTCCCACAGAGGGAGGCCAGAGTCACCAGTCGGACATCCCCCGAGGGCTCTTGGTCTGCAAGAGGGCACAGGCTGGGCTCAGGGACCACCCCCTCCACCGCCCCCCCGGAGTGTATGAATTTTTGTGCACTGGACCTCTAGTTAAATAATAACTCCCCATTCCTTTCTCCTCCAAGCTCCTGGCAACCATCATTCTATTTTATTTTAATTGTCACACAAGGATTTGTCTTTTTGTTGATTTTAGAGAGAGAGAGAGATCAATGTGAGAGAGAAACACCAATCAGTTGCTTCCTATACACAGCCCTGAGTGGGGATTGAACCTGAAATTGAACCTGCAGCCTTTGGGTGTACAGTATGATACTCCAATCAACTGAGCCACTGGCCAGAGCCACCATTCTACTTTTTGTCTCTATGAATTTGCCTACTCCAGGTACTTCACAAAAGTAGAATCCTACAATATTTGTCCTTCTGTGTCTGGCTTATTTCATTAGCCTCATGTTTTCAAGGTTGATCCATGTCGTACCACGTGCCAGAATTTCCTTTCTTTTCACGTCTGAATAATATTCTATGTGTGTGTATATACCCCATTTTGCTGATCTGCTCATCCATCAACGGACGCTTGGGTTGCTTCCACCTTTTGGCTGTTGTGAATAATGCTGCTGTGAACACAGCATATAGACATCTGTTTACATCTCTGTGTTCAGTTCTTTTGCTGGGTTATATGGTAATTCTGTATTTAAATTTTTTTTGAGCAACTTCTTGAAAGTTTGTTTCCAGGATAGCCATCTATCTTTGCCCATGCCAGCAATGGGACGTACCATGACTGCGTATTTTTCTCAAGGCTGTACAGAAGAGAGTGCTTTACATACTCCACTCCTGGCTGCTGACACTTCTGAGTGTGCCCGACAGCGCCTTTCCCCAGTCTCAGAGGCATTTGTCTTTCTCCTGACTCATCACAGAATCTCTCTCTCTGATTTCATCTTCTGGTGGACAGTTTTAACCCAGGATGGCCAACAGAAGATGGGCCAGAAGTGTTGAAAAAGTGCCACACAAGTAGCACTCTGGGTGCCAAATGTGCATTTTAATATGCCCTGAGATAAGCAAGCACATTCCAGCAGATCAGGGGAAGGGAGGAGATGTGAAGGGGAATAGGTAAGGTGGCAGTCTGGGACACCTGGAAGGCTTCACACACATTTCTGCAGCTCAGGGGAACGGCCAATGACTGGGAAGCCGGGAGGGGAGGAACTAGGCCAGAATCAAGTCTGACCTCAGGGATCCTCGGACGGAGATCAAGACATTTCCTGGGGCAGGCATGGCTCTGTAGGTGCTTCTCAGTTTTGGGAAGGCATTTCTTAGACCTCTTCCTAGGAGCCTTCAAAGACATTTTTTTCCTAATTCCCCTCCCCCATGAACTTTTAATACCGTAGATATATTGATTATCTCCTTATATGCTGTATGATGTCTTTGCTTTATACACAAAAAGTGTTAGATATTTTTCATTTACACAAACAGATTGTCACCTTGTTTCGATATCTCCCCATTGAGAAAGCATACTTTATGCTGCGCTGGGTATAACTATCTTTTGGAGTTTTGGCCTCCATTTTTCCAACTCAAAACAAAACATTCACCCTCCACCCTCCTAACCCCCCCCCAAAAAATTCCAAACCAAAGTCAAAACTTTTAGGTGAACTCTGTGTGGTTCTTGCAAGTCCCATGTTTTACTTTTCTGGGAATGGCTCAAGAGATACCATGGGTTAGATACAGAGAACAGACTGATGGCTGCCAGAGGAAGGTAGGTTGGGGAACTGCATGAAAAAGGTGAAGAGATTGAGAAGTACAGATTGGTAGTTACAAAATAGTAAAGTATAGTGTAGGAAATATAGTCAATAATATTGTAATCGCTATGTATGGTGTCAGCTGGGTACTGGAAATATCGGGGAGCACTTTGTAGTATATGATTGTCTGACCACTGTGCTGTACACCCGAAACTAATACAAAATAATATTGGATATCAACTGTAATTGAAAAAATTTTAGAAACTTTAAAAACGATATATCCTGGGGGTTAACCTCGTCATGAAGTGTCATTTTTCACCCCCTTGTCTGAGTAATTAGAGCCGGCTACAAACCCTGGAAAATGCACACCTCTCACTATGCACTCGCATAGAGGCTTGTTTCTTTCTTTCTTTCTTTTTTTTTTGAAGTTTGGGAAATGCATTTTCAACGTGTGATAAAATCATTTGTTATTTCAGCCACTCTCCTGGCAAAGCCCCATTATTAGTTCCGTCATTATTCTTATTGTGTTGATCGGGAGGATGAAGCAGAGAAAGATTGAATGCAACAGCAGGAGAAATATTTGTCACTGAAGCAATGCAGGCAAGTCAAACAATAGGAACTTCGCCTTTGAAGAAGGTCTGGTCTAGACAGGCTATAGCTGAAGAGATTTGAACATGCTTCCTTGGGGCGTGTGCTTATTTGAGCCTTACAAAAATCTATTTTAGTAGTGTCAGGTAACTCCCTGAGCCTGCACATACTTGTATATATATGTATATGTCTATACAAGGGCATAAGTATGAGGAGGCAGGGATCACTGGGCACTATGTCAGAACTGCCTGCCATGCTGACCTGAGCCAATTGTGTATACTGAGTTGTATACACAAGTGTTCAGTTCTTTTTGGTCCATATTGCGAATTGATGATCATTTGAGGTTGATGAGGGTCAGCTGCAACACACACAGACATTTCATTAATCATTTTTTTTCCAAGTTGGCATGAAATAGCTTATCTGTTGTGTAAGTTCTGTTAAGTCTCTGCCCTTTTGGGTACTCTGACCATGAACCGCATGAACTGTTCTCTGAAGCTAGAGCTGACAGTATTCCAAAGACAAGATTCAGAGGCTGTTTTACAGATAGCATCAGGCAGCCAGAATCTTCTGACCCAGTGGCTGGCCCCAGGACCATTTAGACATGTGGCATTATAGGTGGCATGCCTGAAGTTCGAGGGTGAAGGGCTTGCTAGAGTCTTACAGTCTGATTTTGCAAGGATGGGTGTGTCTCTAGAATTTAGAGCTAATCCCCATATCTTAAGTCACACTAATTAAATTAATGAGAGTCCATTTCTAACATTCATTATGCTGGTTAGCAAGCCTCTCATTTTACCAGTGAAATTTCACAGTTTTAACATTCCTTATGCTAATTATCAGAATCTCTGGTGTTGTCATGGATAAAGTTAACTGAAGTTTCTTGAGAGTGAGGTGGTTCATTAGAATGCTCAGAGCCAACCCGTGAAGTGTGTAGCCTGCATCAGGGCAACTGACTAACTGCTGTAAACTTGAACTAACACATGAAGCATAACGTTATACTGCATGTGCTGAAATGTTTTGAAGCCAATTATAGACATCCTGATACTCACATACCAACTCCTGAACTAAAAGCCTAGTATGTTCTACCTTTAGAAAGATTATTTAGTATGAAACAAGGTTTTGATTGTGTATTTAACATAAAGATTAAATGTGAAATTTTAGAGCTGGTCCCTTTGGTCCATGATCTGGTTTTCACATATCCCAGGTATTACACTTCCTATCAAGGACTTTCAATTTTCTCATCTGTAAAATGGAGTGATAAAGTCCTACTTCACAGGGTTATTTTAAGGATTAAGTGAGGATACATGTATGAAACATGCCTGGTGCATAGAAGAACTCTAGTGATTATTAGCATTTAGAGTTCTCTGATAAAAAGTATATTTTTATAAGAGCCTTATTAGTACTGATACAAACAATTTAGATAGTATCAGTATACGTCAAGTTTACATTGTTTCTTTTAAAAAATTTTTTTAAAATAATTTTTTAAAATCCACAGCTATAATACTCAGTGTATTCACATTTTAACATTTTGGTATAACCTTCCATGTGTCTATGTATATTTTCATATGTATGTATATGTACATTTTTTTTAATAACAAAGTTGGATCATTCTGTTCATTTAGCCCGACTTTGTCATTTATGGACATATTGTGCACATTGTCCTGTTCATTACATGTTCCTTGAAAACATACTTTTTGATACCTTCATAATATTCCATTGTCATAACAGTTCCTATTGTTGATGTCTATGTTTTTTACTATTATAAATAATATGATAAATCTGTGACTATAAATACTTGTGTATATTTCTGGTAGCTTCCTAGATTAAAACACATTTTTAAGATCTTTGATACATGTCACCAGAGTTTCTTCTCAAAAGAATTCTGCCAATTTATAGCTTCCACTGGGAGCTTACTGTGGGTACTATCAGTTTTCTTGCTATATGACTTGAATGAATGACTTGCCCTCTTAGAATTCCCATTTGTTGTCAGGAAATCAGGGCTATTTTACCCTCACAGGATTGCTGTGAAGAAGAAATGAAATGGTTAGCTTCAGTCTACTGATTTCTACTCCATTGACATGAAAAGTTAATGCTTCTGTCATTAAGTAGTTATTTGACCCCAGTTCTCCTCCAAACGATTTTATATATATTTCAGAGAGGAAGAGAGAGATAGAAACATCAATGATGAGAAAGAATCATTGATCAGCTGCCTCCTGCATGTCCACATTGGGGATCGAGCTCACATCCCGGGCATGTGGTCTGACCAGGAATCAAACTGTGAGCTCCTGGTCCATGGGTCAACACAGCCACTGAGCCATGCTGGCCAGGCTCCAAGCTTTTTCACTGTGTTACCTTGGGCTAGTTGTCCTGAGCTTCTCAGGTCCTTGCTGAGAATTGAATGTCTAGTCCATACATGTTCATGGTTGTCACAATCCTAAAAAAGAGTGGATATTTCAACACCCCACAAGTCCAAGATAAAGGAAAAGAGCAAATAAAACTCACTTGAAAGAATAAATCAAAGTCACAATCTGACATAAAAACACCAGTGGAGGATTCTGCCAATTTTATACTGGAGACTTATTTCCTTCCTGGTTATATGAATTCTTCCAAGACTCTCTCCATTGCTTGAACTACTTGAAAAAATGGATGAAGTATGCTCTGTCCCTCCAGGTCCAGCGGGTGGATTTCCCAGCTCTCTATTTACCTCTGTGCATAATACTTTTTAATCCCACTCTTGAGTGCCCAAATAGATTGATTTACTTGATATTTATTCATTAGGTGCTGTGAGGATATTACCAAGAATTCTGATTTTTAACAATTTATTTGTAGATCAGTTAAATAATAGTACCTGTCCTTTTTTTACATATTCTACACCCCGCCCCGCCCCCCCCCCCCCAATCCTCTCAGCTCATCCTGCTGTTACCTCTAGAGTTTTAGTCCCAAGAAATGTAGCCTTTGCAGTGAAAACATCTTGGTAAAACTGAGTATTCTGTTCCTCCCACTGAATTTAAATCCATGCCTTTAGCTTGACTATGAGACTTAGGAATCCAAAATCCCCCAATGGCTCATTTGAATTCATGGGTGTTGTAATGGACTGCTCAGTGGTAAAGCTTTCTGGAATCCCTTAAATCAGCCAAGTAAAATGCGGGGACTTTGCCTCCTATGAAACCAGATGAAACCTGGGAAGTTAAGCTCTTACTCGAAATGACAGAACTGGTTTCCTGAGCACGGTGTCATTATTTGGGTATTGACAGGACATCATGTCTCCACACAGTGCAGTGAGGAGCAAGAGAGTCAGGAATCAGGGGATCACGGCTCTGGCCCTACCTTGGTGACACGCTAATGGACTAGTTGCTCTGAACTTCACTATCATTTTTTGTAAAACTAGGAGATCATTTTCAATTCTGACATTGTATGATTTTTTTTCAGCCTGCCCTCTTTTTCCCCAATGTGTAAATACCAAAATTTTAAAAATTTGTCTAACAAATAGTCTTTAATCCTGCACAAAAATTCAGGAGTTTAAGCTAAGTATGGACCCAAGAGTTTCAGAGATAATTCATGTAACAAGTAGATGGTCAAGGCTTAAGGTGGCAATAAAATATTTAAAAAAAATATATACTTTTATAAAATACTTGTTAGTATGAGGGGGTGGTTAGCATATGGTAAGGTTGTAACAATTTCATTTAAAATCCTATTCTGTGTGGTGACACGTGCCTACTTATTGGCTGCTAACAAGTGACAAAGCTGGAATTCCAGGTGGTTGGCCTCAGAGCCGACCCCCTTAACTGTTGTACACTTTGTCTCCTCGATCTAGAGGACATAATCCTTTCCTCCAAGAAGCTTGGGTGGGGAGATAAGACAAATGCATGACTCGTCTTCATAAGCACAGGTGTACATATGACTTTGAAGTAGACACGTGTCACAACATAGAGAAAATGTCCTTGTCTCCATAATACTTAATTGTGATACTTGCTTTCCTATTGCTCCTCTGTTCTTATAACTAATGGGGTATCTTTGGAAGTTTGGGGGCCATGTTCTCCCCTCAATTCTGGGTAGAATTTCCAACCAGTCTATTACTTTTCTGAGCTTGTTCTCACCCTCTGTTGTGCTAAATTCAAAGACGATGAGAAACTAGGAATTTGTGGCCACCATAAATCTACAGGTAGCGCATATACACCTCTGGCAGACTCAGAATTGAAAACTGAAATAGCTCTGCACAGGCTGCATTGAAATACCAGAAAAATAGAGGCTGCATCTGCAGATTGCGTGGATTAAGTACATTGGAGGCACAAATGTTTTGTGGATCAAATCTGTTGTAGGATTGTGCTTGGATAGAGCTAGGCTCTTTGTGCTAAATTAAGGCTCTTAGTTTGACCAACAAGGCTAGGAAAATGTCATTAAGGCATCTCCGATCAGGGGTTAATGCAGAATTCTGGGAAGAGCAACTTGAATGGCAAAGGCAATTTCATTTCTTAAAGGTACACCCACCAGTTAAAGTTCAGTTGTGTGGTAAGCCCTGCGGCATGCGGATTAAATGCTCTTATAGCTCTCCGAGGTGTCCAGCTGTTCCCCTTGACCAGTCTCCCTGCTTCTTTCTGTGACTTCTGATTCTGTTTCCCCACTCTATTGTGGAATTTCATCTCTTGCTGAAGAACCTCATTGGTTGTGCCCACTTTTTGTGGGACTTGAGGCTCCGGGAAGGTGATGGGGAGGAGGTTGGGAGTCTGCCTGTTAAAGAGAAAGCAGCCCTGTGTCTCATGAACCCAGTTTGCTGGAGTGGTATTTCTTTGTCAGTTTCATCTTTTTAAAAATCCTTTTTACTACCTAGGATTTGACCCTTTATTCCTCACCTAGCATTCTTCCTTAGGTTCTAGCTAATCCATTTTCCTATTTTTCTCTGAATTTCCTTAGTAGAAAAAAATGGTGGCTTTTGGGGAGTTAACTCCTTTCACACAGACACCCAGTTTAAGAAGAACTGAAAGGCTAATGTTTTTCTCGATCAGTGGTCTTTGGTGGGGATGTAGCCTTTGTTACTTGTAAAGACATTAGAACTTGTTCAAGCCCATTGGTTTTCCTATTCTCTGCACTTCTTGATATGTTCAAAATATTTCTTAACTAAAAAACTGCTGCACCCCTCCCCTAACCCCCGCCAAAGATTCTTTCAGTCTTTAAACATAATGTTAAAAATTTATTTAAAATGTTTTTGACTAGGTACTACCTGCACATAATGGTTGAAAATTATATTTCCCAGAGAGCCGGGTGTATTCTTTTGCCCTAGTTCTCTTTGAAACCAGCAGAATACTCTGTACGGATCAGCTCTGTGATGTGAGTCAAGCCATGTAACGTCTGAGTCTCACTCTTCTCATCTGTAAAATGAGGACAGCATTGGAGCTACTACAAGGGAGTACTTGTGAAGAGTAAATGAGTTATATGCAAAAAACACTTAGGGCAGGACTTGGCACACATTCAGCGATCAGTTGTTATTTAAAATGAAAAATGCAAGGAAGTTATAAGCACAAATTTATTTTTCCCATTATGACATTGACATATATTTAGTGGAGTCAATCCAACCTTAGTTTAAATCTCTATGCTATCCCTCCTAGGGTACATACAAACTTAACATCTTTGTAGGTGAAATGTGAATAATAGAGAATTAAAGGAAATAGTGTAAAGAAGTGCTTAAAATACCTTGGCACACAACAAATACTCCATAAATGATAATTACCTTTCCATTATGACTCAAATTGGAATATTTCCTTCTAGGCTTTCATATGCAGATTTTAACCCCTCAGAATTACAGTAAAAGCACAATTTCATGGCCTGCATTTTTCAAGTAATATTTTATTACAAATGCCTTTCATAGTAACTACACAAACTTCAAAGCCAGCATTTTAATGACTGCATAATATTTCATCAAGTAGTTTTATAATAATTGATTTGACCGTTCCTTTAGTATTGCACATTGAAGTTATTTCCAGCTTTTACTATTATAAGTGAGACCATATAAATTATCTTTATAAGTACTTTCAGATTTTGTATCATTCCCTTAGAAAAGGTTCCCTGAAGTACTCTTCTCAGTAGGTATCTATTTTCAACATTCTTTGAATGTGTCCTTTACCTCCCTCATTGAAGGATGAGTTTCTGTGTGGGGCCCACCAGCTGATCCTCAATATGTAGCACATAGTCAGTGATCAATAAATATTGAATTAGTGAGCAAATGTATATAATGTATTATTTTCCAAAAATGGTGGACCTTCGTGTTTTCATTTTATTATCTTAATATTTGTCTTAAAAGCAGAGAAATGCTTTATCCATTGGGGTAGTAGGAAAGGTAACAATAACAAGTAATGTTTACTGAGCGTGTTCTATGCCTCAGACAACATCCTTAGTACATGACATGCATTACCTGCTCTAATCTGCTCCACAATTATCTGGGTAAGTAATTTTTTATAAGCCTTGGAGTTTTTATCGAAGAGAAGAATTTTATTCAATTGTTTAACATTCAAGCATTCTATAGAGGGAGGTGAGTTGACTTGCCCAAGGTCATGCAGGTGGGGAGTGCTGGCACCAGATTCACACCAGGCCTTCAGAGCCTTAGCCTGAGGCTTGATGACTAAGCATCCCCCCCACCCCCCTTTTTTTTCCCAGCAGCAAATGTCTTTACACTGTAGTCTTATAGGTTATTTCCCAGGGAGCCTGAACTTGCTGGGCAAATTCCAAACAAGGTGTGAACCACCGAAGGACCTGGCCTCAGTCTCAGAGCAACAGCAGAATTGCTGCCACGCTGGGTATTGAAAAGGAAGCTCACCTTCGCAGGTCCACAAGTGAAGGATGTGTGAATGTATTTTTTTTATAAGCCTTGGAGTTTTTATCGAAGGGAAGAATTTTATTCAGTTGTTTAACATTCAAGCAGCTGGTAGATTTAGAACATTGTCCATGTGGGTGTCATTAATCCGAGTAAGAGGATCTGGGACCAGGCAACACAAAGGATGTGATCCTGGGATTCACCAGTGATGCTTCCTGTTTAGTTAGCAACTATCTCTGTTGCTGATGACCCCTGTGACCCAGAGAAAGCCTATTTACCCGGCTGGGCTCAGGGTTGTCAAACAGAGGTATTAGTGGCCCTTAGAGGTGATGCAAAGAACAGGTCAGATATGCTTTGTGAAATATGGACAAGCACAAGGTGACATGAACAAGCAGGGGCTGACATTTCCTTTAAGTCAGCGATCGCCAACTGAGAGGGGGTGCCTTATGGTGAGAGTCCCATTGTGAGGGGCCCCTAGGCAGATCTAGGTCCATACAGAAGTCAGTAGCCACATTTCAGGCTACTGGGAGAAGAGGAAGTCATGGTTAACCAAAGCCTGTCATGTGTCAGTAGCTTTATGTTGCCTCATCGAATCCTCAGAGCCATCCTGCTAAGGATGTGTGTTTATCCTCTTCTCTCCACCCACTTTACAGGCACAGAAACAACTTTAGTGAGGCAAGTGCTCCCTGTGGAAAGAGTTGGAGAAATCCAGTTTAAATTCCAGTTTGGCCACTTACTAGCTCTGTGACCTTGAGCAAGTTATATCTGAGGCCCAGTTTCTTTCTTGGAAATGGTGAGAAGTAAAAGTGTCTTATCTCATAGGACTGTTGAGAGGATTACATGAGATAATGTAGGCTAAACCTCTGGCATGTAGTAAGCCCGTGATAACTTATCATTAACCCCAATATTGTTGAGATTTGGTGGGATGGGTTTTTGACTAAAACAGAGTTTTGGAAAATTATATTTTGCTTTGTTCAAACACCCGATTTGAAGATACAGTGGAACTGGCCCTCCATGTGAAGAGGATCACTGACAGAAATTAATGAATTTGGGAGAAGGAGGAGGGTAGAGATAAAAGACAAAAGGAGCATTATCTGGGCATCTATTTAATCTGGATATTAGATTTATTTATTCTGTTAGAGACAGTTCATTTTACCTCTCAGAATAGGGGAAATTATTGATGCCACAGGAATTACTGGACCAGATTTTCGAGATATGAGTGGAAATGAGGACCTTAGAGAATGAATTTTCTAAGACTCTCACAGGAGGATGGGATGTGGAAAAAACGTTTTATTTGCGCGGAGTTGTATTTCTCAGGTTCCAATGTCCCATTACCCTCAACCCAGTCTGGGGTGTGGGGCAGCTGGGAGTTCAGCAGAGTCAGAAACAGGGCCAGTGTCCAGAGCTTCAGTTCCATGTTGCAACGGGGTGTGGTTCAGCATTCAGGCCAGGTTAATGTCTGTCAGCCCATGTGTGCAGCTCAATAGGGCAGCGCCCCATGGGGCACAGGAGAGTGCAGCCCCCTGCTGCCAGAGTCCCCAGAGGGCCTGGTGCTGGGAGAGAGCCTTTTCTTTGCAAGTTTATATATTTAGATTTTGAGCTCTTGCAGTGGCCATGCCCATCCTGGCCACTGACTCCCTTGCAGGTGTGATTGAAGGGCAAGCACCTTCCCAGGTCACTCAGACCTTGCTGGGCATGAGTCTAAATAGCCTCTCCAGTCCCAGCCTTTATCGATCAGCAGGTAACAGACTTCAAAAATGTTGAATGCAGCCTTTTCAAAATAAAGCTGTATCAATGGCATGCCTATATTATCTGGTCTCCCCTTTCACTCCTTTCCTGTTAAATAATAACCCGGTTACTACAATGGCATCATTATGACTGAGCTTAATTAAATCTGATGAATAGTGAAAAAATGGCTGATAAAGGGAACTGATAGGTACCTTGTTCTTTAGTTTGCCAGTCCAAGAGTTGGTCCTGGGCCCATTTGGTGCCAGGCACTGAGGTAGTCCTGCTTCGATGTAAGGAAGATTGTCTTATAGTTTGGGGTGATGTAGGTGGGATATGGAGTAGAAAGCTTCCCATCAACAGAGGTTTCTAAGCAGGTAAGAGATGATTAATGACATGCCATGGGTGGGATGTGGCACCGGGTGGGAGGCTGGCCTTGAGTAGTGGTGAAAAAGCCATATTTTGCACAAAGTTCAAGTCAAGAACAGTGAAATTATAGACAGGTCACGTTTTTAAATATTAAAAATTGGGGGTAGGGGAAAGTAACCTTATAAAATAGAAACACGCCAATATCTACATGACTCTTAGCCACTAAACTGTTCATGTCAGGTCAGGGTTTATGTGAAAATTGGCATTATGGAAATGGCTTTGTAATCTTTCATTCTGATATTTGATGCCAGGAGAACTCTACAAACCAGATGGGCCACTTTTGATCCTTTGCTAAGAATTTTCTATCTGGACTAAAATAACATAACGTCATCTCCAATTTTTAGATTTTATTATTTGGTGATATATTCTTTTCCATTACAAATTGAGATTAAATATTCACAAAGAGAGAGGAAGCTTTATAATGTGAAGCAAAGGCATCTAAATTATTGTATTAGTTTAATGTTCTGCAGTTACACCTAAAGATTTTAGGTTCCTTATCAAAATAAAAATGAATCTTACTCAAGAGTTTATTAGCCAGTTTGGGAAAATTATATTGAAGTCATACATTCTGTCAGGATATTCCTACTTGAAAAGTATTGTATTTAAAATAATTTGTAGATGTGATTAAATATTGATTCACATATTCAGAATCATGCAGGAGGACTAAAATCTGATTTATATATCAGGTTTTTTGAACATAGTCAATAGGGAAGGGAGGAATAGCTCTTGCTATGTACTCACCATTATGATAGGCATTTTCACATCCATAATTCCATTGAGAACTCCACCCCCCAGTGTTGGAAGATCCTGGATCCTGGACTCTCAATCCTGATAGCCTCGGGTGGAAGCAAAACTTTGCTTCTTAGTGATTACGTGATTTTTGTCTGGATGTTTGATTTCTCTGAGCCTCTGTTCCCATAAAAAAAAAAAAAAAGAAAGATAATAATCCTCTAAGGCAGACAGGAGGTTAAAGTAAGCCAGTGCAGGTAAAGTGCTCAGCACAGAGCTTGCCAGTACGTGCCAGTGAATTTTAATTATTAGTACTGTTTCATAGATGAGGAAGTCTTAAAAAGAGCTGGACAGCATTAGATTAAAAGGTGCTTTATTGAGGCAAAAGGTCTCTTCCTGGAGAATCTGAGTAGTGTTTCTCTCACCTTTTCCTGTAAAAACTGGATGCAGATCCCTCCCTCTAGGTCTCTCTCCATCTCAGGGAGCTTACATTCTATTGGGGGAGGGGGGACAGACAGTACAAAATGTTTTAAAAGCAGGACAATTATTTATAGTGACAAATGCTGTAAAGACAGTAATAAAGACAGCTGACTTAGCTTGGTTCGTAGGGGAGTCTCTGAGGAGGTGAGTTGAAGTCTGAATATTGCCAGGAGCTAGCAAGCCACTGACGGTCTGGTTATGTTCCTGCTGGAAACAAAGGGAACAGTGAGTAAACAAGAAAGGATCTAAGTGGTAGACAGACAACCACAGTATAGTGATTACCAGAGGGAAAGGAGGGTGGGGAGGTAGAAGAGGGTAAAGGGGCAATAAAAAACAAATAAACAGAAGGAAGGAACTGAGCATGTCCTATGAAGAGAAAGCAGGCCTGTGAATGTCCAGTGGTGAGGGGAGAATGGAGGGAGCTGTAGCTGAGGTGGGCTGGAAGCCAGTCATTGAGAGCCTGATAGCCATGTGGATTTTATTATAAAAGCAATGGATAGAGTGTGGATTTTATTATAAAAGCAATGGATACTATTAGAATGTTGAAGCAGGGTGGTGGCATATTCTTATTCTACCTTTTATTCATATATAAATGAAAATATTTGAAGACAATTTTATGTAAGCCAACTTAATAAAAATATTAGAATGATGGGTGTGGGTGGAGGGGGGTCAATGGGAAAAACAAACAAAGAGGACATCTGTAATACTTTTCACAATAAAGAAAAAAAATAGAATCAAAAGGGAAGTGAGGTTTTTAAAGTAAACTTGTTGCAAAGCTTTTTATCAAAAGGTGAGTGGTCTTATCATGTAAACTTCAGCATCTGAAACGACCCGCTTTCTAAGCTCCTGACTAACCCGGATTCTTCAGGCTCATTTTAAGTCCCATCTCACTGTTAGTGTTTCCACATCATTCCTTTATTTTTATCTTTTATCCTTTATTCTTTCCTTCATATCCTGAGCTTTTCAACCACACTTTTAAGAATGGTAACTACTGGACAGAGGCACTGTAATTCCCAATTTCAAATTTATCAGCTTGGCATTCAAAAGTAGTCCATTGATTAGTTTCACAATCTACCAGCTTTGAGCACCTATTGTGTGCCAGATTCTGCACTAGACAGAAAGGATAGAAATGTAAGTCACTTCTCTTCCCTGTCTCTGAGCACTTCATTATCTAATGCAGTAGACCTGTAAGCTGATGATTGATGGGTTGACTGATAGATTCATTCATCCAGTAGACAATTACTGCATGCCTTCTATGTACCAGGCATTTTTCCTCTCTAGAGCATACAACTTGAATAAGATGGACCCTCCCTATGCCTTTTCTTTATCACATAATAAAATGAAGCGGATTCATGGTTTGTCTGCCCAAAAAGCTTTTAAGCCAAGTCTGCAAAGGTGGATCCACTTAATGTTTGTTCTGCATTTCAGGCATCATCATGTGATAAGTGGTGAAAATTTAGTCCCTTTAAGCCCCATCTCCTGGGGGTTGAGTTTAAGCGTTGGAACTTTATTTGAAAGGACTGTATTGATTGGGCTTTGATTTGGTCTTTCCTTTACCAAACAGAGGTACTAAATAGTGGTTTGGCCTCACTCGTAGGGCTTTTTCTTTTCTTTTTTAAAAAAATTACTTTATAGGTCTCTCATTTCTCTCTCTCTCTCTCTCTCTCTCTCTCTCTCTCTCTCTCTCTCTCTCTCTCTCTCCCTCCCCCCCCCCATTTTCCACCTTCTATTTCAAGCTGTTCTGCTTAAAAAGATTAAAGTGGTATGAGAGAGGGGGGGAAAGGGGAATAAAAATCAACTGTCGCACTGTGAACATAATTGATTCAATAAATAACGTCTTTCAATTCCCCAGGCAAACCTCAAAGTCTTCACTTATGTCAATTAGTGTTCCTCTCTGTAAGTGGTGGGTTCCTAATTTAGACGGATGGGGAGAGTTCACAGAGCTTGCTTCCTAAGGAAGGAGTGTGCTTTTCTGGTTTTAAAGACATAATGTGTTGATTTAGGCGCCCACTCTGCAAAAAGAAGCTTGAAGCAGAATTAACGTGGCTGTTTCTCATCTTCTTGAAAATAGAAGGAAGACATTCAGTTATTGTCCAGGGGTTTGTTGAAACAACAACAACAAAGGAAAATGGGGAAGAAAATCTGCTAGACTAGATGATACAGGGACTTTGTCTTGTTTGTTCACCATTTATTGTCAGTGCACATAGTAGGTGCACAATACATATTTGCTGGCTGGATCTCTTAAATGAATGAGAGAAGAAAGGAGAACAATTCAGGTCTGAGATTAAATTTCATTCCAGAGGTTATTTCACCACCTGCCCCATCCCTCTCCTTTCCCATCTAATCCTTTAAAAGGAGAGTAACTCTAAAGTATAAGATTGTTGTATATACTGTATCTTCAGACATGAATTTCGTCAATTTCCAGACCGGCAGAGTTGAAAGGGATCTTGGAAGTGATATTAAGCTGCCATTTATAAATTCTAGTAAATGGACACGTTGTATTTTAGAACCACGTGAGGTGTGTTATAAATCTGCAGATTCCAGGCTCCAACACTGGAAGTTGTGGCTGAGTCAGTCTGGGTAGGACTTGGGCATCAGTATTTGTCTTTGTGGGTTCTTAGGAATTCCTGTGAGCAACTGGGTGTGGATAGTACTAACTAGTCAGACTTGCTATTCCCTGAGCTCTATTGGTTTAAGTCAGTGGTTGGCAAACTGCAGCTCGCGAGCCACATGCGGCTCTTTGGCCCCTTGAGTGTGGCTCTTCCACAAAATACCAACTTCTGCGCATGGGCCACGAAGTTTCAATCGCACTGTACATGCACACCGCACGTGGTATTTTGTGGAAGAGCCACACTCAAGGGGCCAAAGAGCCGCATGTGGCTCGCGAGCTGCGGTTTGCCAACCACTGGTTTAAGTTACTTCTTGGGAAAGGTGACTAGCCCAGGAGAATAATTGGCAGACAGCGACCCGGGTGTCCTGACTGAGGACAGTGCACCGGACCTACAGTTTGCTGCTTTGTTTACCCAACACTATGCTCCTTAGTGTTCTGCCCAGACCTTTTAATTAATGCTTCTTCCTTCCAAGTGATAATATTTGTGGTGCTGGTCAGCCAGAATCTGGAGGATCTTCTGAAATGTTTACAGAAATATTACATTTTGTTGAATGTATTTTGGTACTAAATATGATGTTTTGTTGTCTTCTCTGGAGATGCATCCCTCTCCCATGGCTCAGAATAAACCCCCAATAGGAAGCCACTTCTTTTCTCTTGTAGTCTCTCTGAGAATCATCAGGGCACTTGTTACTCACATTCCCATTAAATCAAAGGCATCTTGTGAAGGGTTGGGAACCTGTATTTTAAATATGTTTTTATTAATTTGTTAGAGAGAGATAGAAACATCGATCGGGTGCCTCCTGCATGCCCCCTGCTGGGGATTGAGCCTGCAACCCAGGCATGTGCCCTGACTGGGAATCAAACTGTGATCTCTTGGTGCATGGGACGATGCTCAATTCACTGAGCCATACCAGCTGGGCAGGAATCTGTATTTTAAATTAGCTTTGATCATTAGTATTCTCTCTAAACAATTTTCCGGTCCCTGAGAACTGTGTTCCATGTCCCTGGATCCAGCTTTGACTTCCTTTAGACCCTAGCCCAGCGGTTCTCAACCTGTGGGTCGCGACCCCTTTGGTGGTCGAACAACCCTTTCACAGGGGTCGCCCAAGACCATCCTGCATATCAGATATTTACATTACGATTCATAACAGTAGCAACATTACAGTTATGAAGTAGCAACGAAAATAATTTTATGGTTGGGTCACAACATGAGGAACTGTATTTAAAGGGCCAGAAGGTTGAGAACCACTGCCCTAGCCCACAATTACATCATAATCCTGTCTTCCCATCTGACGATTTATCTTCTGGTCTTCAGAACTTGTTCTTGAAGGAAGAAAGAGGGACTATCTTCTTTCCTGTTTCCTCCAGGGGACTTGACTGGCCGAGGTGGGTGGGCAGTTGAAATGTACAGTAGTGGAGTGAGCATGGTGAGAAGGTTAGGAGGTGGCCCCTGAAACACAGGAGAATGCCTGTGTTCTTTCCTGCTGTATTACTTAATAGCTGTGTAACTTTGGGCAAATTACTTAAACCTCTTGGAGTTTCTGTTGCCTCACCAGTAAGATGGGTAAGAATGGTACTTGTTCAGAGTTTTGTGTGTATTAAACAAGGTGTCCTAGGTCAGCTGTCAGGACACACTGAGAGATGGAGATCTGGGTGCAGGGGGTTATCGAAGAGGACCTTAGGGACAACTTGTGAGGAAAGCAGGATTAGGCTGCAGGTGACATTGAACTGTGACACAGTTGCAGTGAAGGTCTCAGCTGATCCCATGGGGAGCTGGAGATGGGATGCTCCTCAGAGTTGTTCCAAATTGAGGGAAGGGGGCCAGGCCTTTAGACCCCTGTATCCACCAGTCATTGCATGTGGGCTGCCCCTGGAGAGGGGACATGATCTCGGGGAAGGCAGCCCTTTGGCTGAGAGGGTGGCTGTGTGCCATCAGCAGCCGACAGTGCTGGCAGAGGGTAGGGAGGTGCCTGAGTCCCTGAGCGGATGTCCTCAGTGTACTCAGCACCCACAACCCAGGATAATGCACATAAAACCTTAGCAGTGAATGTAGAACCTTTGTGAATATTCAATTAATATTAACAGTTGCCATTATTATTCCAGCTCTGCCAATGCCATGTAGTAGCTGGGTCGCTTTTAAGAAGTTAACTTCTCGCCCTAACCGGTTTGGCTCGGTGGATGGAGCGTCGGGCTGCGGACTGGGGGGGTCCCGGGTTCGATTCTGGTCAAGGGGATGTACCTTGGTTGCGGGCACATCCCCAGTAGGGGGTGTGCAAGAGGCAGCTGATGGATGTTTCCCTTTCATCGATGTTTCTAACTCTCTATCCCTCTTCCTTCCTCTTTGTAAAAAATCAATAAAATATATATTTTTTAAAAAGAAGTTAACTTCTCTGGACTGTCTTCTTATGTTTAAAATGGAGATCCTAAACTCCCTACTTCCCTGAGTAGTTCTGAGCACACAGGGAGATAATAAATGTGAAATTGATGAGCAGATTAGAAAAATGTACAGCGTGACTGTGAGCCTACTTTTCGGAAATGAATATAGGGCCATGACTTGGATTCCTTGAAGGGGAGGGTTGTGATCACTGTAAAAGCTCTTGTCTGTGAAATGTGGCGTTTTGATTTTTCTTTCTTCTCTCTACAGGGAATTAGAATAATGGAGACGCTGCTAAAGGAGCAGTGTGGTGCCCCCTCAGCCGAGTAAAGAACCATCAGTGAGTACCAAAAGCCTAACCAGAATTGGTTACTCAGGCCGTGTGTTCATGCTTAATAAGCCTGGTGTTATGCATCTGCCTCCTTGGGCTATTCATGCTGTACATTTCCTGGTTGTATGCACAGGGGATGGTCTCACAGGTGTTTCATTATCTGTTCTGTATCTTTACTTACTTGGTTCTTGATTTTCAGAGCACTTTTGTACTACGTGCTGGGTTATAACTGCACTCAAATTGTTTAAACTGCTCAGCGCAATCCAACATGATTATCACTGTCAAGGTGGCATAGGTTTGTAGAGACTGGAGCTCAGCATAAATGGAAGCTTTAATTTTATTGTTCTGAGAACAAGGAAAGAAGGGATTTAGAGTTTCTGAAAGGGATATCTTGACTGGCCAGTGAAATAAATATATTTTATCAGTCATCAATTGGGGATGGCTGCCTGAAATGCTATGGAGAAGGACTCTGAGGCCTTGAAGATAATTCTCAAGCTCTAGGTCAGGGTGTGTTGATTGATTAGCAATGTCTGTCACAGACACAGGATGGAAGAAAGAGCACTTTTGCAGGAGCACATGCCCCTTCTAGTTTAGGGCAAATAATGTAGGGTTAACAGATAGCAGGGGGATTTCAGAATTACTTACATTTTTTTTCCCTTGATTTTTTATTGTCTACATCAAGGAGAATGGCTTCATAGTGGAAAGGGAATAAAAAAGTTATTTAAGAGAGACTCAAAGCCTAAAATAAATGAGTATAGTGGATTTGCATCTTATGACATTTATTGGACTTGGATTTTTAACATCTGATAGAAGGTAAGACCTTTAAGCAGTGCAAACATTGTCTTGGGTATTTCAAAATTATCTCTAATTTCCTTATGTTGGCTTAAAACTGTGGTACACATGGTTTTGTATGAGCAACCTGGCATTCCATACGATAAAGCCTGAGGGGGAATTAACCAAGGAAGAAGCGAAAGGAGCATTTATGTGCAAGTAGCTCAGCATTCAGAGCATACTGGTCACACCTCTGCATGGGAATTTGAGAATTATAAAGTGTTTCTGCTTGTTTGCAGGCTTGACTTCATGTATACTTAACACATATTAATAGATTTATTGATTCCCGGGAAGGGGAAACAAGATCATTTCCTGTAGCACAGGCATGGTGCACGGCAGGTGCTCAAAAAATGTTGGAATAGAATCGGAGTATTGTGTGCTCCCATATCCACTCTGTTCTTTGGAAAGTTGTAAGAAGATCGTCTCCCTGCGTTCCCAGGCTCACGTTCTTGTGAAGCTCACTAAGCCCCTCCAGTGTTTGTGTGCTCAGGCACAGATTTTGTCCTACCCAGGAGAGTGGGATGAGGCGTCAGCTCCGTGCTAAATAAGAGAATGAGGGACGAGTATATCTTGGTTTTCAAACTTTAAATTGGTGGTTTTGAAACTTGAGTGAATATCAGAATCATCTGGAGGATTTTTTGAAACATGGCTCGATGGGTCCCACCCCCCGAGTTTCTGATTCAGTAGGTCTGGGTGGAACCTGAGAAGTTGTTTTTAACGTTTCCAGGCAGTGCTGCTGCTGCTGCTGCTGCTGCGCCAGGGACCACGGTGTGAGAACCATTGCTTGAATGAGTTTGCATCTCTGAATGGAGACAGATTGAAGGGGCTCTGAGAACGCTATTAGCTGGAATTCGACACTGTTGTCATGTATTCCATCGATTTTAGATTCACCAGAGAAATGACTGTGTGGCTTTACCAGTATCTCAGCCTCTTGCCTTTTTTCCTGCTTGAATGTTGACCGGCTCCACACGGGAGCCAAGACAACGGAAAAGAAAGGAGACAAGACTCACACCAACTTGTGTTTTTTATTTAAAGCAGCAGTCACCAACTGGTGGTCTGTGAGGTCTGAAAGGTTGGCGACCACTGATTTCGAGTGTTGCTAGTGCAAATGAGGAAATTAAGCAAGCATTACCTGTTGTCTTAAATTTGTTTTGAGAGCTAAGTGTGAACTCAGGACTTTGTAGTGCTTCTGAAAAGTAACTTATTTTCCTCTCTTAAGGGAAGTGGTTGAGGTCTGGATACCAAGAGTTCAGTGCAGGACAGTTAAGATTTAATGCACTTAATGACGTGGAGTTCCTGAAGGATTTACATAATTCAGACTCTCATTATCCATGATTCTCAGAGGAGTAAATGTAAAGTAAGAGATATTATAACCTTCCCACAGAAATCCACAATTACATTCACAGTTACTACAAGTTAGAGACTATTGCTAGGCTTTAAGCTTTTTTTCAAAATCAGCTTCATTGAGATATTATCTCTGTAAAACTAAGTTGACCAATTTTGAGTGCACAGTTTGGTGAGTTTTGACAGATATATATACAGTTATGTAAGTATCACCAAAAGCATGAGATAGGACATTTTGAGGGTCTGCTGTGCTGCAATGTTGTTGGCTGCTTATTGTTTACTGTTTTTAACCCCATTTTCTTGACTATTTTTACAAAGGTTTTGCAAACTTGAAATGTGGTTGTTTTAATGGAACTCTTCCTTTTTTTTTTTTTTCAAAATTAGCTTATAGAAAGCGTGAGAATGGTTTAAATGGGAGAACTACTGATTTTATGAGCAGTAAAATGCCACATTAAGAGAAAAGGTGTGAGGAATGAGTTCTGTAGTTATAGAGCAGGGATCGACCCAGAGGCCAAATGCAGCCTGCTGTCTGCTTTTGCAAATAAAGTTTTATTGGCATGCAGCTATGTTCCCGGCTGTGTTCTCACTACAACTGCAGAGAGAATTGCTCTGACAGACATCTTACACACTACAAAGCCTAAAATATTTTCTATCTGGTCTTTTAAGAAAATGTTTCTGTCCCCTGGGTTAGAGCATGCCCTCTCCTAAATTAGCATCAGGTCACCTTGTGGGGTGGTTTGCCCTTTTTTTAAATGTAGCATTTGATCACATCTTCCCTCTATTCCAAAGTTAATAATGTGACAGTTTATGTTCTTTACATTAGCTCCGACATCACCACTTGGGTGATGTTATTCTAAGACATAAAAAGCATTAAAGTGAACAAAACAATGAAGTTAACATACCGGCTGCAGCAATCATTAAAATTGCTCATGAAGTTCCAAGGCACATGCCTGGTGGCATAGGTATATAGGCATCCGTGTGGCAGGTAATGTGGCACTGTGATGTGGCCGTGGTAGGTGCTGTGGCCGTGTGCTCCATTTGCCAGTAAAAACATTCTGTGGGGTTTGCACAAATATATGTAAGGAGACATTATTTTTATATTTCTGCATGGTGAGATATTATTTAATATTTCTTTTTTTTTAAATTAAATCTTTATTGTTCAGATTATTACATTTGTTCCTCTTTTCCCCCCCATAACTCCCCTCCTCCCAGTTCCTGCCCCACCTTCCGCCCTCACTCCCCACCCACTGTCCTCATCCATAGGTGCACGATTTTTGTCCAGTCTCTTCCCGAATCTCCCACACCCCTTTCCCCCCCAAGAATAGTCAGTCCATTCCCTTTCTATGTCCCTGATTCTATTATAATCACCAGTTCATTCTGTTCATCAGATTATTTATTCACTTGATTCTTAGATTCACTTGTTGATAGATGCATATTTGTTGTTCATAATTTGTATCTTTACCTTTTTCTTCCTCTTCCTCTTCTTAAAGGATACCTTTCAGCATTTCATATAAACCTGGTTTGGTGGTGATGAACTCCTTTAGCTTTTCCTTATCTGTGAAGCTCTTTATCTGACCTTCAATTCTGAATGATAGCTTTGCTGGATAAAGTAATCTTGGTTGTAGGTTCTTGGTATTCATCACTTTGAATATTTCTTGCCATTCCCTTCTGGCCTGCAAAGTTTCTGTTGAGAAATCAGCTGACAGTCGTATGGGTATTCCCTTGTAGGTAACTGGGTTTCTTTCTCTTGCTGCTTTTAAGATTCTCTCTTTGTCTTTTGCTCTTGGCATTTTAATTATGATGTGTCTTGGTGTGGTCCTCTTTGGATTCCTTTTGTTTGGGGTTCTCCGCGCTTCTTGGACCTGTAAGTCCATTTCTTTCACCAGGTGGGGGAAGTTTTCTGTCATTATTTCTTCAACTAGGTTTTCAATATCTTGCTCTCTCTCATCTTCTGGCACCCCTATAATTCTGATGTTGTTACGCTTGAAGCTGTCCCAGAGGCTCCTTACACTATCCTCGCATTTTTGGATTCTTTTTTCATTTTGTTTTTCCCGTTGGGTGTTTTTTGCTTCCTCGCATTTCAAATCATTGACTTGATTCTTGCGCTCCTCTGGCCTGCTGTCGGGAGTCTGTATAATATTCGTTATTTCAGTCCGTGTATGCTTAATTTCTAGTTGGTTCCCCAATATAACATTGAGGGTCTCATTAGTTTTCTTGTAGATCTCATTAAGTTTATTGGCGGCTTCTAAACAGTTCTTGAGAGACCTTAAAAGTGTGGTTCTGAACTCTATATCTTCCTTTGACAATTTTGTCCTGTTTCTTTGTCTCCGCATTTTGTTATGCTTCCTTGGTGCACCCCCTAGTGGTCTTTGTTCGAAGTCTTATAGTTAAACCTTGATTGTTGTAGCTAATCCCAGGGAGGGTTTGACCTCCAGGCCAAGTGGTTATGAGAATCAGCTGTGTCAGCAGTGAGAGAACTTCTGTCCTCTAGGGAGGTGCTAATCTAGCCTTTGCCTGAGGCTATCTGGCAAATGCCTCTGTGCAGGGCTTGGGCGGGGCGGGTCGCACAGGATCAACAGTGTGGGCCGGAGAGAGCAGTTATGGCGGCTCTCAGTCCTGTCCCCAGGGGCTCTGCCTCTCTGAGTCCCAGCACCTGCTGCAAAGCTGGGAGAGAAAGCTGCACTCACTCTGACCGAAGCCAGACAGTCCCGCTTCTCCCCTTTGAGTCTGGGTCCCTAAAGACTCGCCTGTATCTGGAGCTCAGAGTCTGCGACTCCCTCCCAATTGAAAACAACAACCGCGCCCTCCGCCGCCAGCCCGCTCCGCACACTCAGAATTTGACTTCAGCACTGCGCCTCCTCTGAGTGTCCGTATGCGTTTCTCTTTCCTCCTAGTTGTAGGACTTCCACTCAGCCAGCGTTCCTGTGGTTCTGGGTGATGTCCCTTCCGTCTTTTAGTTTTACTTTTGAAGTAGTTGTTCAAAGCAGCAAACTCCGGCGTTAACCTATGCCGCCATCTTGGTTCTCCCAATATTTCTATATGATACCACATTTCAAATTTGCACAATTTACAAGCCTGTTTCTGTTCTGTTTGTTCATTTATTTTGTTCTTGGATTCTGTATATAAGTAAATCATACGGTATTTGTCTTTCTCTGTCAAAAATGTTATTCATAATTTACATTCACATAGAATATGACTACATTGTGTGTGGTACCTAGCCCTAAAGATACTCCCCAGCACCCTCTGGCCCGTATGTTCAAGTGGGCGTTGGACAGTTAAAAAGCTTAGCAGGTGATTTTTCTCAAGAGCCAAACTGGAGGTTCATAAATCTCACTAACCAATATGCTTGTGCTGCTGCTGCTGACACGTCCATTGGATAGATTTTTGATTTCCTGTCATTTTTGAATAAAACAAATAGCCCTGACATGTGTTTGTTCTTGCCTCTGGCAGTTGGGAGAGCGGGCATGCTGAGGTTCAATAACACAGCAGAATTCTTTCACATCGGAATGATTAAGACCTCAGTTTCAGCTATATCTTTGAACTAGCTCCTTTAGGTGGTTGGACTTAATAAAATGAGGTGCTTGCTCTGTTCCAAGATCATTAGGAGGCAGAAATGCAATTTCTTCGAAAATTACCCGTAGTAATAGAACTCAAGTGACTCGTGTTTTAGTTGCTTCAGAAAAGAGGGCAAGTAAGTATTGATTGGTGAGACATGTTTATGAGGTGATAAAGCCTGTTTGCTTTCTCTTGCAGGGGAGCTGTGTTGTGTCTACTTCTGCTCGAGAATCACTTCTCGGACACAACATCTCCAAGACTCAGTTTTCGAAATGCAGGTTTAAGGATGCGGTATCGGCAGCTTGAAGAAGAGACTTTCCTGCCGGGACCTGAAATGACACACCTCCCTGGGAGCCAGCCTCAGTAGTGGCACTCATGGAGATAAGTCCTCCCAGCTGGATTTTTATGGCATAGACTCTTCACGATTTTACAAATAAAGGGAAAACCCATAGAAGATGATGTTGCCCTTCTTGAGGGTACCCTGCTGATTGCCTGGTGATGGGTTTGGGTAGCCAGGGACAGGCTTGGACACTGGTGTTTGTGCCTTTATGTGATCTGCATCATTGCCCATAGGATTCATGAGAGGATTCTGGGACAAGTAAAGGAATGGAACCTGATACCTGACTCACAGGTGGCCTGGAACAGATAGGAATGTGCCAGACCTGAGGTGAAGTGAAGGCACATCTATAGTTATGATGAAGATTCTCAGAAATCGGGAGCATTGGATTTAGACCCATAAGTACTACACAATTGCCATCATTATCGCTTTTATAATGTAAAATGTGAGCTGTGGTTTGTTTCGCTGAAAAAACATCGGATGGAGAATGGGGAGGTTATATGTGCATAATCTTGGCTCCTACTAGTCCATTCTGAGATGTGGAGCAGACATAACCTCTCTGTTTTCACTAGGCAAGTGGGGATAATCGGACACAGATCTTACTACCTGTGGGTTGTGATGATTAAACAAGGTATTTAGTGTGAAAAGCACGGGTTTGGGAGTCAGAGAGACAAACCTTGGTTTGATTCCAAGCGCTACCACCCGCTAGCTCACTAGAACATAGTTTTAAACCCTTATGAAGCCCAATTTTTAAAAATTTGTAAAATGGGATGATAGAATTAATTTTGTGAGGTTGTTGGACCAATTTGTGTCACGTATATATTAAGTGCCTAGCATTCCTGGTACATAGGAGAAGTCTATTAAATAGAAGCCATTCTTATTATGTGAAACTATTTAGAAAATGTACTTTTCAAATGTAATGTAAAGTACTATTACTGTTTGAAAATTAGATGACAGTAGTTTGCATTTTCCATGATTGGAAGCCAAATTATAAATGGATACTACCAACCAAACGCTTGAAGAGAGGCAAAAATTTGCAATTCATCTTAACATAAAAACTGGGCCATTAGTGGAAAGTTGTGGGGAAATTGTTTTATTTTTTTAATATTTGAAATACTTCCTACTTAGTGCACTGATGAATTTCAAAGCAATTGTGTTCTTTTTATACAAGCCTGCCACTGTGAGCCTCATCTTATTGTATTTGAACTATTTGTGCTGCCTAAGTTTTGTCTCGGGATAATTTCTTCTCGTTTCCTCAGTGTTTTATTCTCTACTTGTGTTGGAAGGAAAATGAGTGGTAGAAACCAGAACACACTTTGACCTCCTTTTCCATTTTGTAAATGGCATTTTGTAGGCCTTCGGAATAATTGCCCACTTCCAAAAATAAGAGGTGATGTGAATTATCACAGAGGTGAGAGGCAAGAAATTTGTATTTGAAGATTGACATTGAAATAAAGTTAACCCTAGACTCAACATCTTGCATCCTTTGAAGGCAGGAGTTCTCAACCTTGGCTGTCCATTAGGATCACCGGGGGAGCCTTGTGCAGTCCTGACACCCTGATTACACCCCAGACCAATAAATCAGAATCTCTGGGCAGAACCCAAGCATCAGTGTTTTTAGAAGCTCTCTAGGTGATTCCAATGAGCAGCTAAGGATGAGAACACTACGATGATTTGCAGACATCTGATTTCTTTCTTAACACCTCTGAAGTAGGAAAGATTCTTTGTAGTAAGAAATGGAAATAGTGAAGCACAGAGAAGCCGAGTTTTTGCCTGACTTCCTTGAAGCTGGGGTGGCCAGTGCAAATGCCTGCAACAGGTCTGGCAGGTGATCTGATGAGTGAAGCAGGCTGGCGGCCACTGCGGAGACCCAGCGAGCATGTGCCTGGAGCAAGGTAATCAGCAGCTGCCCGGCTCCAGCACAGTGTTGCCACGTGGCTGCTTTGGCTCGTTCTTCCAATTTCCAATCTTCCAGATAAAGAGAGACTTAAGAAAGAAAAAAAAGAACTCTGATTTTTACATGTTGGTGACAAACTCAGAATTGTTTAAAACGCTGCGCTGGCCAAACAAAACATGTTTGCTAGTCGTTTCCAGCCTCGCTTCAAGAGTGTAAAGGATCAGCCTAAACATCCCAGCCAACGTTGAATAGATTTGCATCTCCCTATTCTGGATGTAAGCTGCCTTCTGCCACTGCTCTAAGCCTGCTTTTAGTAGATGCATTTCCCTCCCATTTCCCCCCCATTTCCCCAGAACTCTCTGGACTGGTATCAGCCACTTTCCCTCACTCCCCTTGTCTCCTATGGGCATCCATTGCTCAGGCCTCACATCTATGGCTTAAGAAATCTTATGTTTTTAACAAAATTAATGAGGGCTTGTTAGAGTTCATTTTTATTACATGTCAGAATCCTTTACCTGTGACGAAACATTTAGAAGCCCACATTTAATTTTATTTTTTTAATCCGTAGTCTAGCGTAAGAAATGTCAGGACACAGAAGGCAGCCTTATTGGGCACATGAGGACCATGGGTGGGACAAGGTTAATTCACAGACCTGGTCAGTCTTCCCCTTCAAGGTGATGATTTACTCCAGTGAGTCCTAGGCTCCCACTTGTCCCAGAAATCTTTGGACCCTTGTGGGGGTGGGGGGTGCGAACATCTGCATGTCCAGGGCCTCCCCTGTGATTCGGATTCATGCTGTTTCAGTAGGGCCGGGGGTCAGGGGTGGGGTGGGGGGCGGTGTCTGTGTTTTAAAACAAGTTCCCCAGGACAGTGGAGAAACCCTGCTTTAGCAGAGGTGTTTGTGGCCTCTGCATCTTTTACCATTTAAGAAGGGTTTGCAACTGTTGGGCCTGGTAGTCATTACATTGGGTCACTCAGGACACAATATAAAGTTCTTATGCAGAGAGAAGCTGACTTAAGCTATCTCTACATGACTGAGGTGCTTTTGCCATGAAGAGGCTTTTATGGTTTCAGTTATATATGGATAAAAAAACCCACGGTGCTATATTTGTTTTATATAAGTAGCATATGTGTAGTAAGATCTCATTTATCAGACGTGGTGGGGTGCATGGTCTAGACAACTTAAGGTTGTCCTTAAAGTTGCTTGTCTTTGGGGCTTTATTGCAGCCATTTCTTAAGTTAGTATACACTTCCTTGCTTTGGCAAACCAGAATCTACTGAAGATGATGAAATCTTTTCAGGGTCATTATTTGTGTTCTGGATTCTTTCAGGTCCTGTTTAGCTTTGTTAAAGCCCCTAATGGTCCTGCTCCGAGTTCTGCGGATTTTATAGTTTTTCTTTTCTCTCACTGTTATTTGTCATTTCTCTCTGCCAATACTCCGCCTGCCTCTAGGAACTTTCCTCTCATGTGCTGTGGGAGTGGGGAACCATGGAACTGCATACTGCATGCCAGGTAGTGGTAGACAGGCTCCGAAGGAGGCTTCGAGAGGCGTTTCTGGCAGTTCCATGAATGAACGTTGCTGCACTGATTTAGCGACATTATTTTAGTGATTCCACTACCTTCTTCTAACTCACTTCCTGATCCTCAGCTGCCGATGTCAGACCTGTGACCGCAACATGAGTGAGAATTGCTACAACTGGTTTCTCTTGATTTTTAATCTACTCCCTCCCCCAATCGTGCTGGTATTTTTATATGTACAGTTCTATGATGTGAAACTTAAATAGATTAGTATCCAAATGAACATTTCTCAGGCCAAGTTTTTGTGAAGGATAATTAAGTGTTTTTGGTTCAGTATGGTTGTGATTGGAGCTATCAATCAGTTGTCTACCTATGAAATTCGATCCTGCAGTCATTCTGAAATAAAGGTGTTACAAGTCGTATTTATGTGTGAATTCTCATTTCGTGGGGTATTACATCACTCAGCAGAGCTTGTGCTTATCATTTGTCCTAATGACCCTGTTTCTGGTCAGTGTCCCCGGATGAGGGTGTCATACCAACTGTATGTTAGGGTCCCCTTCCCCTAAGGTGATCCTTTAAAGTTTCTCCCAGAAATAAGCGGAGGTCACTTGTATTGGGTGACTCCAGTGGGCCATGTACTAAAGGAGCAAAGGACTAGGGTCTGCAGAGGAAAGAAGCACAGCACAGACACAGCAGCACGAAGTCAGGTTCCCCAAAGATGGAGGAAGAGACAGCGCAGCCGCTGTTGACCTTTGAGCTCAGTTGTGCTTTCTGTACTTTGTTTCTGTGGGATTTGCTTTCATCCTGTCATAGGTCCCCCTTTTCCTTGATGTATTTGGGTTTCTGTGCCTTGTTGCAGGATGCCTTGTCCACGCCATATGGATACCTTCCTTTTGTTAGAGCCAGGGTGCCTTAGGAGTAAAGTCCTTAGTTTAACCAGCACTATTGAGCACCTACTGTGTGCAAGAGAAAGGCAGGATTTGTCTTTTTAGTCTTGATCCAGTGGGTTTCCAGAAGGTTTGCACCAGCATCATACTGACAGATGGCAATGGTAGGCACCAGTTGATGGTAAGTCCAGGCTCTGTCACTTCTTGGGTAAATCAGACAATTATTGCTTATTTAACAGATGCAGGAAAACATCAGCACAGGATGCACAGTGGAAAGATCGGCACAAAAATGTGTAGCTTGGTGGCCCCAGAGCCTCACCTGCAGATTGCATAGTTGTAGGTGATAACGTCTGAATTAGTGAGGGGCCCATCATACCTTGCAGCAGATAGCCTGTTCTCCTTAGGCCCCACCTTATATACAGAAGGGTGGAGCTGGCCTGCATGAGACTACCTCATCTAGCCACAGAACAGCTTCTCAGTGCACAATGATTGCAGGACACCGGATATCCAGGCATAAACATCTTTTCCTTTCAGACTGTCCTGGCTGTCACAGCCTGGTCTCAGGACATCCCGGGACTCAGGGCTGCTGTGTCAGCATGTGTTTCCCTGATGTCTGGGCAGGGCCTGCTCACTGTTTTGAGTTAACACTGCAAACCCCAGAATCTTAACACGGGCCTTGGCGAGATTGAAGTAGATAAAGAGGTAGCAGTCTGAGAATGACAAACCTGGTGCAGTGGGATTCCGAATAGAAATTAAGTTAACTTATTGAGACAATTTATAGAAAGTTAAAATGAAGAATTTAAATGTAAAATGCAGCATTTCTTGCATACCTGACTGCCCATTGGCACCTGCTGGGGATCCCAGGGGAGCTTTAAAAAATACTGATGCTCAGGTCCTACCCCCAGAGATTCTAGGTTGCAGCCCTGCCTCAGGGTTGCACAAAGTTCCCTAGATGATCTTGAAGACATGAGCAGTGATGCCGACCAACTTCAGAAGTCATGTCTGTTCTCCCTTAAGAAGCTAGCTGGAGGCAGGAGTGTGCAATATAAGACCTCTCTGACGTTTTGCCTCTAGCCTTTCAGAAAAATGTCATTCACTATCCAAGAAAAAACGTGCTCCAAACCTGGCTGGTGTGCCTAAGTGGCTAGAGCGTCAGCCTGCACACCTCAGGGTCTCAGGTTCCATTCCTGGTCAACATACCTGAGTTGTGGGTTCACTCCCTGCCCCTGATCAGGGCACGTGCAGGAGGCAACCAGTAGATGTGTTTGTCTCACATCAAGATGTTTTTCTCTCTCACATGGATGTTTCTCTCCCTCTCACCCTCCTTCCCTCCGTTCCTCCATCCCTCCCTTCCACTCTCTGAAAAGCAATGGAAAACATTTTCTGGTGAGGATGAACAACAATAGCAACAAAAGTACTTCAGTGTCTCTTCAATGCTAATAGAAGAAAGATGTTAGAAGTCCCCCACCATGGGCAGCCCTGATGAGCTTTATGATCAATAGTTTGAGTAGTGTTTATTAGAACAGAATTCCATTCAGGAAAAGGATCCCATAGTAACTCAAGACCCTTGCTTGTCTGCAAGGGTTAACCTGAGTCACTGTACTACTGGACCTTAAGATGTAGGTCTCTGAGCTCTGGACAGGCATGCTGTGCAGCAGGCGACAGAGAGGAAATAACTGCCACCATCCTGTTAAATTAAACTCCATGGAGCTATTCTCCAGCATTATCGGGGAAGGTTAGAGCCATTTCGTGCCTGCCATCTGTTTAGGCTGCTGATGAAATCATTAATCCTCTGTGTTGGTGCCAGGATGAACTTTGAGATCCGATGACAAATGAGAAAATGCTAAACCGCCCAGTTGCATGTTTTTGTTTTCCCATTTTGGGTTTCGGCGTCTCCCTCAATTCAAAAGTCCATCCATTGTTCAAACTTTGAAATGACTGCATTGCCTGTTTCTTGAGATGTTGAGGGGAAATTATTTTCTGGAACGAAGCTCCTCTGTTATTTGTGTGTGTTAGCAGTCTCATCAAAACCCAAGTCACTCTTGTCAATCAGTCCAAAAACAAAAACAAAAAATTCCCCTGGTCCCAGGACAGGAGGTTTACAAATAGCAACCAGAAAGAATTGGATGGATGAACGAATTACCCCAGAGTATAGTTATTGTAAATGGAAACAGGGTATGGGGCAAGGATGGGGAGAAAGAAAGGGGAAAAAAACCTACCAAAGTCATATCTGTCACTGATTAACTGGTAAGGGTGACTATAAAGGCATCTTTATTGTCTGAAATGACATATCAGAGACTTGGAGGCTATTGCATGGAGGTTGAGAGCCCCTCAGTTCATGTTCCGCCCCATTTTTTCTGAACATATCCACAGCCAGAACAGAGAAGTTCAATGCAGCTTTTCTGCTGGTATCTTGGCGATTGGATCCAAAGCCCTTGGAAAACTTAGAGTCACATCTGAGACACTTAGGTGACTATGCTTTTTACATTACAGTTTTAAATTGGATTAAATTATACATCAGAACACAATCGGAACTATTCCAGTATAGAAAGTTGTCTCTTTGTAAGTGTGAAGTCAAAAAGTTAGTGTTGTCACTTGTTTCCTTGGGTGTTAATTGTTCTGTCAAGTACTATGAGGACCATTTCTTCCTGGAAAAAATAAATGCTAACAATGTTTTGGGGCCTTATTACAGGCAAGGATTTTGCAGAGAAAAATGGAGGAAGAGCAAAGCATTAGCCGGACATTTATTTACACCCTCCACCCCCTCAGCCATCTGCCTGTGAAACCTCTTCCTGGGTGGGTGGGTGGGGGTGGGGGTGTTACTACCTGTAATCTCAAAACAGGGTATTGGTACCTGGAGGATGTACAATCATCTCAGTGAGGTTATGTGTGAAGCCACAAGATAGATGGGCAAATGCTCCTTTTAAGATATTCATTTTTTTTCTCTCAAAGATTTGTGGGAAAACATTATTTTTACATCAAAACCAACATGTAACTTTGTAGAATATAAAATGGGAATAGATTCATAGTTTTGGAAAAAAGTGAGACTTAAGAGACATTTTGCTTGGATCACTGCTTAGGATGCTGCCTGGTGCCTAGCAGGCATTATATTAGGTTCAATAGAATGGGAATATCCGAGGAGAGCAATTAGATACGCTCAAGACAAGCACTTGGCAATTAGGATGTCCCCAGGCGCTCGGGGCTCTGTGGGAGCCAGGTCCCCCTCTGGGAAAGTTAGAGAAGCCCTGATGTAGACCACCTCCAATCCCTGGAACTCCCAGGATTCCCAGCCTTGGAGTCAGCCTTACATCCCAGCAGCATGGCCGTGGCCTGCCAGTATCTCTTAATACAAAACGGGGCAAATAGCCAGTAAACTTGGGCAAGCTTTGCCATCAGGGGGCCTCATGGCTTATTTTGAAGACTGAGTTAATCTAAGTTTTTAGTTGTAGAGAAGAAAGCATATAAGTATAAAGAGCATATATTGAATATGACATTTTAAATTATCTTTCTCTGTACTTTTTTGGGGGAGGAGCAGTCGTGTTTTCTTTTGTGTTTAGAGAAAACACTAGTCAGGACAATGTTATTTGTCAATACAGTATTTTTAACATACCATTTTCCCTAAATGGAGGCAGTTCAGATATACTTATAGTCTGCCACTTTCTCTACAGTGTTTAATCCAGGGTGCTTGCTAAAACCAATGGGAGGGGGTGTAATTGGTCTTGGTGGGGTAAAATAACAGCCGCAAGGAAAAAATTAGTGAAGCAGTATTTTGCTTCTTGATTTTGGCAATTATAGTGGTGTAGCTGGTTCTACTATAGTGAAGCTCTTACCTTTTCCAATAACAAGCCTCTTTTCTGATAGATTTTTATTTTTTAAAAAAATCTTTATTGTTGAAAGTATTATATATGTCCCCCCCCCCCCCATTGATCCCTTCTGGCCCGTCCCCATCCCCTGCCCTAGGCCTTCACCACCATATTGTCTGTGTCCGTGGGTTATGCATACATGCATACAAATTTTTTGGTTAATCTCTTCCCACCATTCTCGCCTTCCCTCTGAGATTCAGCAGTCTGTTCCATGCTTCTATATCTTTGGATATATTTTGTTCATCAGTTTTTTTTTCATTAGATTCCACATATGAATGAGATCATGTGATACTTGCCATCTAGATGGAAATTGTATGGCAGTTGCCAGTAGGAATAACCTTTATTGTTATTTATAAAACATATATATTTCTATTGAGAATGCCAACTATGGTCTTATCCCAACTTCTTAGTTGAAATAGCATGTCCTGGTCAGTTCTGAATTCCCCTTCACCAAAATGAAATTTGACAATAAATTTGGCATTGGGTTTAGATTAAAATATAAGAAATTTGAGTGTCTGATTACAATATAACCCAGGAGCCTGCACTGGGGTCCTGGTTGTGCTATGCCCTAGATGTACTTAGGTCTCTGGGCTTCTTTTTCCTCCTATGGGAGGGAGTATAATAGGGCCTATTTTATAAGGTTATTTGAAAGAGTTCGAGTCATGGAAAAACAGTTGGAACGGTGCGTGGCACATAGTAAACACTCAACAATCTCTGGAAGAGATTGTGTTGAATTAATGCTAATTCTTTAAATATTTGGTACAATTTTCCAATGAAACCATCTAGGCCTGGATTTCTACTTGAGGGAGATTTTAAACTACAAGTGTAATTTCTTCAATAGTTGTAGGGCTATCAAATATTTGCTCAAGAGTAGGAGAGAGATAAAATGAAGACAATCCTTTTCACAATTCACTTCACCTCTAATCTGCCTTCCCAATTCATACATTCAAACAAAACCGCTTTTCTCAAAAAACAGGTCTGGGCAGCCCACTCATCACTATGCTGTTTACACTTTAAAGAACCTGGTAAAAATTTGTTTAAAAAAACCCAAAAGGGCCCTAGCTGGTTTGGCTCAGGGGATAAAGCATCGGCTTGCGGACTGAAGGGTCCTGGGTTTGATTCCAGTCAAGGGCACATGCCCGGGCTGCAAGCTGGATCCCCAGTGGGGAGTGTGCAGAAGGCAGCCGATCAATGAATCTCTCTCATCACTGATGTTTCTATCTCTCCCCTCTCCCTTCCTCTCTGAAATCAATAAAAATATATTAAAAAAGAAACCAACGAAAGAAAAGGGCAAAGTGCTTGAGATTTTTGGGGGATTTTGTTTTTGTAAGAAATCTGTGTCCTCACTATAAAGTAATGGTTAAATACTGTACATTGCAAGAGGGAATTGAACAGTTGAATTTAATGAAACCATTTCACCAAGAACCAGTTGCAGCGTTAGAATGTAATTGCAAAGGAACCTGCCTGGACTTTAATTTATCCTCTTGTTTTATTTTAAAACGATACTGGATTTGCATTTCCCAGATGTCAGAGACAATGATGAGAGGTCCCAGGTGACAAGCCTGTAACATCAGCAAAGTTTTAAACAAACCCAGCATTTTTCTGATGAGCTCAGATTCTACTTACTTCAGAGGGAGCCCTGGTAAAACTGTTTTTGTCTTATTGACATGGTTGGTTGTGCTGCTCATCCACTTCACCTCTTTCACATATAACTGTAATCTATCATATCTGTAGAGGATGTCTTAGCTTATTTACTAAGCACTTTCATATTTATGATTTCATTTAATTCCTAAAGCAATCCTGTGAAGATGACAGGAGGTATCTTAACAGATAAGGACTCAAAGGCTCACAGTAGGTAAGTGACTTGTCCAAGAGCACGCAGCTAGGAAGTGGCTGAACCAGAATTATTGCACGGCCACATATTTATCAAACCTGAAATGAAATTTTATAGTGATGCTGTGTCATGTAAAACCACCTAGATATCTCTTCATTTATATTTCCTGACCACAAACTGTTATGTACACCATGGCATGTCGTCATGCGACCTTATTTACCCTTTGCCTGAGGTGGAGTAACCTCCATTTTGACGCGCTTGATGTGTTTCTGAGTGTGTGTGAAATATATCTTGTGAACAGTCCTTTGCTCAGTTCCTTTCAAATTACCCTGTTTGATTATTCTATTTCTTGCTGTGATCTTGACTACTATGATGACAGAGCTAGAACTGGTTAGACTAATTGTAGTTTTTCTACCTGTAAAAATACAAGGTGATTGGGTAATATCTGGGAAATGTAAACAAGTTTGGAAGGAGCCTTGAGACCGCAGGTGCTTCAAGTCAGGTGGATCACAGGTTGAGTGCTGGCTAGTAAGTCCGTTATAATAAATCTATAATTTTAGTATATTTTCTATGTTTTCTCTACATGATGTGTTTGCTTTGCTCTTCAATTTTTAAAATTCCTTTGGTATTAGGTATTTACCTTTGTTACTTACCTTTTAAAATGCCCCTCTGCACTGTTTTCTTAGTTAACCTTCCTTAAGTGATTTGTCAGTTTCTAATGTATCCTTTGACTTTTCCTTTTTGTCTGTACAGCAGACGTTCTCAAAATGATGTCCACTGGAGGCCCCTGAAACCCTTTCAGGGGGTCTGTGAGGTCAAAACTATTTTCATAATAATACTAAGACATTATTCTACTTTCCCACTTTCACTTTCTCATAAATGCACGTGAATGTTTCCAGAGGCCACATGTGTTAATGATGTTATCTCTATGATGTCTACTGAAATGTGTGAAACACCTATGAAAACCCAGCTGTCTTCTATTAAACCAGAACTTAAAGGGGTTTGCAAAAATATAAAAATGATGCTACTCTTTTCACTATATATTTTTGGAAAAATATAATTTTTTATAAAAATGGTTTTTTATGTTACTATGTAATAGGTTTATTATTATTTTACTTAAGTAAATAAATAACTTCTCAGTTTTAATTTCTACTATGGAAAATGTTGACACAACTCAATAAACAAAAATGTTTTGAGGTTCTAAAAATTTTAGAAGTGCAAAGGATTTCAAAGGTCAAAAAATGTGAGAACTACTTCTCTGTAACATCAATGAATTTATTCTCCTTTCTACATTCCCTCTCCCTTCTCTTCCACTTTTTATTCCTATTATATTTACTTTGTCAGAACATATGGCATTTTATATTAGTCTACTACTTTCGTTTTCATTTTTTAGTCTTAAATCTAACATTAACTATATTAAATTGCCTAAATCCCCTCAGTCATAACTTGGTTGGGTGAAGTTCATCCTTTAGTAGATTCTTCATGAATAGAGTATTCTCCAGGTTCTTATATATGTAAATGGCTTTTTATGTTATTTTTTAAATGTATGGCCTTGATATTGAAGGATTTTATATCCACCTATTGTATTAAGTGGATATAAAATCCTTGGTTCACATTTTTGCTTTATGTGTTTCTTGTAAACGCTGCTTGCTTCTTGTCTTGATTTGTATGTCGCTGTTGATAACAGTTGAATTTTCTTGCTATTTAAAAATTTTAGTCTTTTTGCCTGCCTGGTGACCTAAGTTTTTTTGTGGTTGTTATTGTTTTTTGTTTTTTAACCTTTAAGTCTAACAGTTTTACTAGGATATATCTGTGGGTTGATCATTCTGGGTATATCTTCCGAAGTACTTACTGGGCCCATTTAGTTCGTGGATTTAGGTTTTCTATGATTTCCTGAATATTTTAATGGATTATATTTCCAGGGAATAGTTTTATTATAATGCTTTCATTAATTAGGAAGTACTATTATGTGTACTTGGATCTCCTTTGCTTATCTTCCATTTAAGTTACTTTCTTTTTGACTCTCTTTTACATTTTTATCTTATTTTTATTATTTTGGTTGTTTATCTACTTTTCTTTATTTCTTTTAATTAAATGTCCATTCAAATATCATCTTCCTAGGGCAACTTATAACAATTTCTGAGATGACTTTTCTTTCTATCCCTTTAAATCGACTCTTATTTTATTTCTGTTTTATGTTTATGTCTGCTCCTTAGATTTTCACCATCTGATTCAACTTATTTTTCTTTATATTCCCACATGCTTGCTTGAAAAAAACTGTATTTCGTTTGGAGTATTGTGCTACAGTTTTTTCTATGTTGGTGTTTGGGGGATGATGTGGGAGAATTTTTACCAGTTTAAATGTTTCAAATTTATGTTTCAGTTTTCTTTCCAAGTTTGTGTAGAAATAGACTGTTTTGGAGTCTTTCTTTTGTAAATCACATTAACAATTGGGGAGGGCTACAAGTATTGAATTCAAGTTTCCTTGTCTGTGCAGTTTAAAAAAAATGTATTTTATTCATTTTTTTTACAGAGAGGAATAGAGAGTTAGAAACATGGATGAGAGAGAAATATTGATCAGCTGCCTCCTGCACACCGCCTACTGGGGATGTGCCCACAACCAAGGTACATGCCCTTGACTGGACTCGAAGCTGGGACCTTTCAGTCCGCAGGCCAATGCTCTATCACTGAGCCAAACCGGTTACGGCTGTGCAGTTACTTTAATGGATATCTGTACCATCTATCGGTGTCTATCACACCTTTAAGTCTCCTCCCTGCAGTCATTTCTGTTAGTGCGTTTTGCCACAATGAGTGGACTTTGTCTTTCTGGAGATGATTTAATTCAATCTTAGGCCACTACACGTGTGTGGGAGGAGGTCATGGAGAGGACCACCTGTGGACTGTCAGAAGGATGCGGGCTGTTGGAGGCCCTCCCCCGCCCCTGGCCCTGGAAGGTGGTTCCGGCCTCCGGCTGTTCCGGCTTCCTGCGGCCGGAGCCATTTTGAGGCGCAGCCTTGAGAGGGCGAGGCGTCGAGCGGCTGGACGCCCACGTGAGGGACCCGGGCAGGTCGGGCCAGGCCTCCGTGTCAGCTGCCGAGACGTTGGCGGTCTGGACGGCGGAGACCGCGCGGCTGGCTGGCGGGACCCACGGCGAGCCTCGCAGGTAAGTTCCTTCGCTTATTCAGCCTGCGCACGAGCCCTTGGCCTCTGTGGTCCCTCGCGGCCCCCAGGGGACGGCCAGTCGCCAGCGCAGCCCCTCTTGCCCTGTCCCGCTCGCCTGGGTTCCTCCCCCTCAGGGCCTGCAGTGGGGAGTCCTTGGTCTTGTAGTTACGCCGAAGGAGTGGGTTTTCTCCGGCTTTATTTGTGCTTCTGGTTCATCTGTGTAGTTTGCCTGGAAAAATCGTCAAGCGATTTTGATTTAGGTGCCGCCATTATCCTCAGCGCCTCCAGAAGCAGAAATCCTTAAATGGGATGTAACCCAAGCATCCCTCCCCCATATGCTTTTATTTAAATGTAGTTTTTAAAAATGAAGTCCAAGATATTTTCTTCAGTTAATTTTCTATTGCTCTTGCCTTTATACCTTAAACCTATTGAGTCTTCGTATCTATAATAATAAAAGCATAATATGCTAATTAGACCAGACAGCCGAGCGACCTTCCGGAGGACCTTCCGGGTGAAACCAGGACTTCGAGGGCCAAGGCAAGCCTCTTGCACGAATTTCGTGCATCGGGCCTCTGAGATATACATACATATATATATCTCAATCTCAGAGAGAGGGAGGGAGAGGGAGAAACATGGGTGTGTTGCTCGCGCCCTTGCCCGGCCGGGATCTGCGGAACCCAAGGCGCTCCAACCAAGTGGGCCAGTGTGGCCAGTGCTCCTTTTTATATAGTTTTATAAAGGGATTTAGTTTTATTTTCCTCCATGTAGTGATCAAGTTTTTTTTTTTCTTAATACCCTTTCTTAAACAATCAAAATTTTCTTATTTATTCGTATTTATGTACACATGATTGTGTTTCTAAAGTGTTGATTCTGTTGTATTGGTCTATTTCTCTATTATTATGCCTTCATAGTGTGTCTGAATATCTGATGACTAGCTTTTTAGTTTTCTGTTTTAAAGTTGACTTAGCTATGCATCAACCTTTGTTCTCCCATGTAAAGTTTAGAGTAAATATGATGACATTTTCAAAGGTGTTCAAGGTGAAATTGGGAATTTAGAGATAGAAACATTTACATAAAAATTGTTATAATTTCCACTTGATTATCTTTGCTGTCCTTTATTAGATTTTTAAGAATTATCTTTTAGAGAGGTCTTCAGTTTTATTGCTTAATTCCTAAATATTTTATTTTTGTTGTTGTGTATCTTACTGTTTACTATATTTTTCTAATTGGTTATTGCTGATGTTGAGAAATACTATTGATTTTTGTAGGCCAATCCTGTATCAGCAACACTGCTAAGTTCTACTTTTTCTAATAGTTTGTTTCTATATTATATTGTTTTTTCTAAGTGATTATCATAAATCACCTATAATTATTGCCTCCCCTTTTTCACTGTTGCATTTTGAGCATTTTATTTTGCACTTTCTGGTAAAATAAAAATAAGAAAATATAGCAGTGTTAGATTTATTCTTTTTAAATAAAAAAATATATTTTTATTGATTTCAGAGAGGACGGAAAGGGAGATAAAAACAATGATGAGAGAGAATCATTGATTGGTTGCCTCCTGCACACCCCCTATTGGGGATGAGACCACAACCCAGGAATGTGCCCTGACCAGGAATTGAACTGTGACCTCCTGGTTCATAGGTTGATGCTCAACCACTGGGCCACACCAGCCAGGCTAGATTTATTCTTTGCTTTCTGTGAACTTTAATTATGCTTAACCTTACTGTGCAATTATTTGGAAGCTGGCAATATATATTTAATACAGTATTAAGTTAAAACCCATTATGAATCCAAAAAAGTATTTCTTTGTACCACAGAGGAGAAAGGATTCAGCCTTTGAAAACCAAATGAACTAAGAGACACATTACCCTGAAATTTTTTCATTTGTATAGTATCTGTTGGTTTTAATACTTCGGTGAGCTAACAAAAATCAAGCATAAATATCTCTTTTACTTACTTGATTTGAATTTTAAAAATCTTGTTGCCATTATTTTGGTTATACAATTTATTATTTTAAATTAAAGAAGTGATAAATTAAAACATTCTAATTGTAAATTATTCAAAGCATATGATTCAAATGATGTAGAACTATATAGAAAACCCCCTCTCCTTTTATCTTATTTTGTATATCTATCTCCACTTCTTGTTTTCTGGGCATCCTTTTATCATCTCTATATATAAAAGCCTAAGTGACCTGCAGGTAGCTATGATGTGCACCGACCACCACGGGGCAGATGCTCAATGCAGGAGTGGAAACCACAGGTATGGAAACATGGAACAGACTGATGGAACTCAGAGGGAAGGGAGGAGGGAGGAGGGCGGGAAGAGATTAACCAAAGATCTTATATGCATACTAGAGGCCCGGTGCACTAATTCGTGCATCGGTGGGGTCCCTCGGCCTGGCCTGCAAGGATCGGGCTGAAACCGGCTCTCCAACATCCCCCAAGAGGTCCCAGATTGTGAGAGGGCGCAGGCCTGGCTGAGGGACCCCACCAGTGCACGAATTGGTGCAACAGGCCTCTAGAGTGTGTGTGTGTGTGTGTGTGTGTATGTATATGTATATGTAAATATATGTATGTATATGTATATATGTATATAACTTTTTCTTCAGTTACTTTAAAAATGTATTCTTCACTGAAATACAATTCACATACCATAAAATTCACCTTTCTAAAGTGTACAATTAAGTGGTTTTTAGTTATGCTACTATCACAGTTGTGCAACTATCACCACTATCTACTTCTAGAACTCCTTTATTACTTCCAAGAGAAACCCCATACCTGCTAGTAGTCACTCTCCATTTCTCCCTCCAGCTTCTGGCAACCAGTAATATACTTTCTGTCACTGTGGATTTGTGTAGTTTGTATATTTCATGTAAATGAAATAAAATAATATATAGTCTTTTACTTAGCTGCACATGACTTTTTAAAATAAGTATTAATGGGAGCATAAAAATATTCTGATTATTTTTTCTCTTAATATTTCTTTCATATCATCTTATATATTTCTGTGTAATTATTTTTAATGGTAGTACAATAGACATAGACGAGATGCATCATAGTTTATTGAAGCATTCAATTATTGATGTATATATGAGTTGTAGCCAGTTAATATTATCAACAATCTCATCCTGAAACTTGTTGATAGATATAGTATGCACGTGCAAGTGCCTTGTCTAATAGGAGAATCTAAAATATGGAAATAATAATAGTATCTACCTTAAAAAGTTATTGTGCAAATAAAACAAGATTACACCAGTGCTTTGAACAATGCTTGGCAAATAGCAAACTCCCAATAAGTGCTAGGTATCATTAATATTATAGAAATATTCAGATCTGCAGTAACATAGAAAATGTTTATGATCTACACTAATAAAAGAGAAAAATGGTAATTGGCGTAGGACGATACCCTTTTCATTGGCTAATCAGGGCTATATGCAAATTAACTGCCAACTAAGATTGGCAGTTAACTGCCAACAAGATGGCGGTTAATTTGCATATGTAGGCACAATGCAGGGAGGCGAAAGGGAAAGCAGGAAGAAGCCCCCTGCCACTGACAGTGATCGGAAACCCAGGGGGGAGCTAAGAACTGGGGGGCAGGGCAAAGGCGGCTCTGGGGCCGCCTTTGCCCTGCCCCCCAGCCATGATCGGAGAATCAGGCGCCTTTTCCACCCTGGCCAGTGATAGCAGGAAGTAGGGGTGGAGCCAGCGATGGGAGCTGGGCACGGTCGAAGCTGGCAGTCCCAGGAGCTAGGGGTCCCTTGCCTGGGCCTAAAGTGGAGCCCACGATCGCGGGGCTGCTGCAGCTGTGGGTCCCCGCTGCCTGGGCCGAACGCCTCAGCCAGAGGCATCCTGCAGGGGCAGGGGCAGAGCCCGTGTGATCGCGGCGCCCCCCGCTGCCACTGCGGGTCCCCGCTGCCCGGGCCGGACGCCTAGGCCAGAGGCATCAGGCCTGGGCTGGGGGCAGAACCAGTGATGGGGGGAAATGAGGGTCCCCTGCCCAGGGCTGACGCCTCTGTTAGAGGCGTCAGGCTTGGGCAAGGGGCTGATCCTGCGATTGGAGGTTGATGGGGGTCAACGCCTGAGGGTTCCCAGTATGTGAGAGGGGGCAGGCTGGGCTGAGGGACACTCCCCCCTGCCCCACACCCAGTGCATGAATTTCGTGCACCGGGCCCCTAGTATAATAATAAGTACAAAAAGCAACCCAGTAAAATAGTATATATTTTTTGTTTGTGATTTTGTTAAAAGTATATCTGCTTACGAATAAAAACTCAAGGGAAATATGTATCAGTGGAAAGAACTGCTTTGCTTATGATTATGGTATTGTGGGTTGTTCATGTTTTCAAAATGTCTTTAGTGTTATATTAATATAAAATTAAAAGAAATATATATAAAGAAGAAGAAATCTAGACTTGTCCTTGGAGATAAGAAAGAGGATCTGAGGACCCTCAGGCTGGGCCCCTCATGGTTTTCTCTTCTTTCATTATAAACATTTTTGTTTTATTGCCTTGGTTATTCATCCATACGTCCACTCAATAGATATTTATTGAGAGCCCACTGTGTGCTAGCCCTGTTCTAGGCACTGGATAGACAATGGTTGACTATGGTGAACAATGAGGAAGCTCTTGGATTTTGCATTATAACACAAATCTTAGACTTAAACCAACAAATAAATGAAAATATCAATGTTAAGTGCTATGCAGATAATTAAAGTACAATGATGTGATGATATCTAACCTGGAGACTACATTAGATTGATGGTCAAGAATGACTTCTCTGTGTAGGTAACAGCTTATCTGTTGAGACCTAAATGACAAGAGGAAGCCATCCATGAGAAGATCTTAGGGAGGTACATTGCAGAAGAGTAAATAGCACACATGAAGGCTCTAACGCAGAGACCAGCTTAGTGGGTATGAAGTGCAGAAAAAAGGCCAGTGTGTGGCTGGGACGGTGGGTGAAGTGAGGTCAGAGAAGAAGGCAGGCGTTGTGTGAGGCTTTGTAAGCTAGGGCAAGGAGTTTATTTAGATTTTATTCCAAGTGGGATTGGAAGCATTGGGTGATTTTAAGTAGGAGAGTGACTTGAATGACCTATGTTTCAAAAAACATGCCACTGGCTATTCTGTGGGAAATCGATTTTAGGGAGACTGGAATCAGGGAAATCAGGTGGGGTATAGCAATAGTCTAGGCAAGAAACGATAATGGCTTGTGTTGGGTTGGAGCAGTGGAGGAGAGAAATGGTTGTTGGGGTTCTTTTGAACATAAACTTACCTGCACCTGACATTGAATTGATTGTGGGGCATCTTACCTAATAATAGACAAACATGTAAATTGACTGTCCCTCTGCTATGCTCACCAGCTAATCAGGAGAGTATGCAAATTAACCCAACAAAGATGGCAGTTAATTTGCATACGGAGGCCAAAGTGGCAGAGCAACGACTGAAGGCTCTGGCCAGAGCAGCGATGACTGAAGGCTCCGGCCAGAGTGAAGGTCTGGGTCCCGGGTGCCCAAGGAAAACCGGTGCCGGCAGCCAGGGGAAGGGAAGGCCTATTGCATGAATCTCTTCATGCAGTGGGCTGCTAGTAAATAAAATAAAAGAGCTAAAGAAAACTCGATTGTGACGAGTCACCAGATGAGTGGTGATACTATGTACTCTGAAGAATACTGAAGACTTTCTGGGGCCTAAAAAAACTACTGTTTTGATTACATTAAAGTAAAGATTTCCATTAGATAGCCAAGAAGACATGATAAATAAAGACTTGATTATCTGAGTGTGGATTTCTGGGAGAAGTCCTCAATACAGATATGGTATTGAAATTCATGGGACTTGGTGGGCTCACCTAGAGGGAGGGTGGGTGCTGCCAGGTCCCACACCCCCCATTGCCCCGCCAGTCACCCCACAGATTAGCTCTGATCGCCGGCCAGGCCTAGGGACCCTATCTGTGCATGAATTTCATGCACTGGGCCTCTAGTTATTAATCTTTTGGAATGATTGTAACTAGGGTTCCTTCCTAAGTGAGATATTAAGGAGGAGGAGAGAGGATTAGGCCCATGAAGAAACAGAACCAAGCACTACTAAGATTCACAATGGGTAAGATTGGGGTGGGGTGGGGGAGGCGGACATCCATGGACCAGGAAAAAGACACAAAGAAAAAGAGATGAGAGGTCTAAAATCAGATGTTTCTCACACCAGTTTTGCTCAGGATGGCCTTGCGATCAGCTCAAGAACTGTCTGCGACGTTTACTCCATGGGATCATGGGTAGAGCAGCTTTCTCATTCAGGCTTTTGCCCCAGCAGAGCTCATGGCATCTCACAACCTTTGTGCAGTTTTCTGGTCATACTTGGAGGCAGCTGTAGACAGTGTCCTTGATGCTAGTTTGCTGGGGGAATTTTCCACAAAAGCACACAGGATTTGTCCCACCCGACTGAGAAGGCTGTTTTTCTGGATGGATCTCTATTTATGCATGAGGAAACTTGGCACTGGCGAAGCGGTGGCTTATTTTTCTTTTTTGTTTGGTTTTATTTTGTGCTTCAGAAATAGAACAGATTAAGCATTACTTGCTTTGAAGGCTCCAGCTCTCCCTACAGCATGGCTTTAATTCTGTTCTCCCCAGGCAAGAACGTAGAAAACATCTTTTCTAGCTTTTGTTAAAAGCAATGCAAATGCAGGGAATATTTGGGAGGATTTTTTAAAAGTTGAACTTAATTTATATGTCTTTGAAAATAAACCTTTTCTTCCTACAAAAATACATGCTTATTGTAAAGAAATGAGAACAAATAAAAATACAAAGAAAAAAATAAAATTGGACAGTAATTAAAATGATGAAATAAAATTACATTAGAGTTGGAAGGGACCTTAAAAATAACCTAACCAAACTCAAAAAACCTTTTTATAAATGAAGAAACTAGGGCTCAGAGAAGTTAAGCAACTTGCTGAAATCACCAACTGTTTTTTGAGTATTTATTATGGCCAGACACCTTTTGAGGTGAAAGGAATGCAGCCTTGCACAAAACAGGCAAAAGGAAAGGCAGGATGTGTGTATGTATGTGTGGTGGGGAGGAGAGGTGAGGGTGTATACTATACACTATATAGCATTCTCTTGGGCTCTGTCTCTTGCTTGCCTGTGGCAGCCTTTTCTACTCCTTCCATGCAGTTTTGGATATCCTTTATCATTCAAATCAGGGGCAACACTAGACCTAAACCATCCTGCAAGTCTTTTTTTTTTTTTTTTTCTGCCTTGATTTGAATAACTGTTTGGTCTTTCTTTGTTCTGAAAAGATCCAACATTTCTGTGTTATTCAGAGCCTCCTGTTTCTCTAAGGCAGTGGCTTAGTAGTTGCCCTGAGATTAATTTCTGTTTCCACTTTTATTAGAGATGAGGAATTTGCCAATCCCAACCGCTGCTTTTTCAGCACCTTTTGGATAAACCTTGTAAGTAAATCACACATTCTACTTTAACACAAGTAAAAAAACAATCCCATTTCTGGTGGATACAATGAAGGATTCTATATCTACTGTCCCCTAATGTGGCTTATTATCAGTTTAAGACTTATAGAAATTAATCTCTTTTCAACATTACTAGTAAATTCAAATCCCAAAGTTAACAGAGTCCTTTTCCAAATTGGCTAGTGGTCCTCCAACTCTCTTTAGTCCCAGACAGGAAAGATAAGAAGGGGTCATTAGAGTTAAATCCTGGCCCTGCCTCTTAGTAGCTGTCAATCTTGGGCAAGTTATTTAACTTCCTCAAACCTCAGGTTCCTCACCTGTATATTAACATAGTGGGTATGAAAACAATGTCATCGTGTGATTAAAAGAAAAAGAATGATTATAGGGTACAGTTTCTGGCCAGGAACTTAATCTTGTTTCTTTCCTCTCATTCCTTTGAATTGGAAGAATTAGTCTCAGGACAGTGACTTTACTGGGCACAGGACTCACCTGGGGATTGTGTCAAAATGCAGATTCAGAATCGTCAGGTCTGGGAGTGGGGCTGAAGCACTGCATTTCTGACAGGTTCCTGAATGTTCACTTCTATGGTAAGGCCCTAGGACATGGATGCTCAGTCACTTTGGAGTCAGACCTGTGATTGACTCCCAGGGGTTTGCCAATTGCTGGCTGGGTAATCTTGGGTGAGTCACTTTACCTTTCTGAACATCGTTTCCTAAACTGTGGTTATTACGTATCACAGGTAAAGTGAAGACTTAAAATGAGACAGTGGGTGCCAGGAGCATAGCGACATTATTATTATTGCTATTTTTATTTTAGTTATGTTAAACACTAACAGTACTAACATTGAGAATGTGACCTGCAGCTATTGGCGGAGGGAGCACATCTTTTCAATAGCACCTGGTATAGTATAGTGCCTGCCACATAGGCGGTGAACCACAGATGCTGACTTGCATTGCACATGATGTTCATGTTGGCAGAGGCTAGCTGAGAACTGGGAAGGGTTGCTGTGTGGAGGCATTTGGATCCTGGTGAAAGTTTGGGTGGATGGTCTTTTGAGCTCCCTTCTATGAAGGAAAACCAACTACTCATTCATCATCTGGGTCCAAAATGAAGAAGTTAAATTTACTAATTTTTGTTTCTTCTGGAAAACACCATGATTTCATACTTTGGAGTTCTTATTATAACACTAGAGGCCCAGTGCATGAATTCGTGCACTGGTGGGGTGTAGCTGGCTGGGGCGAGGGGCTGCAGGCTTTCTGGTAGTTCTGCTGTTTGGTTGATTTACATATTACCCTTTTGTTATATAGGATAGAATGTGGAACTGGAGGCTGGGATAGCTGAAGCTCATGTACTTAGTAAGGTGGCTCTGCTGATCTGGGAAGATGATTTTGGACAGGATTCCCTGCTTTGTGCTAGTGGTGTAGTTATGGTCCACAGTGAGACTCTCATCCAGCTTAGCACCCAGGAAGAATACTGATGCTCCTGGGGACCTCAGGAGGGCTTGCACATTCCAGCTCTGCCACTTCCCAGCCTTCTTTATCTTTGAACTACATTTCATGGCTCCACTCTACTTAAAAAAGTTAATGAAAAATAATTTCATAAGTAATATGTGCCTATGCTAGAAAAATAGAAAATATGGCTGATCAAAAAGAAGAAAATGAATTTCCTTGAAACCCACTACCTTAAGATAAATTTTACGAATATTTTGAAGTAATTTAAAATTTGTGCATGTATGTACAGCTACAGTGAAGAATATATTTTACACTTAATATTTTAATGGTTGAAAAAATAAAAGGAAGAATATTATTTTGTGACATGTAAAATGTATATGAAATTTGCATTGCAGTGTCCATAAATAAAGTCTAATTGGAACACAAATACATCCATTTATTTACATATTATATATGGCTGCTTTCTTGATACTTTAGTAGAGTAGTTGTGACAGAGATGTTTGGCCCCCAGTGCTAAAAATATTTACTACCTGGCCCTTTACCCAAAGGTTTGCTGACCCTGGTATTAACAATTTCTATTTTGGTAACCTGAACATCTGCTTAATGATATATCTTAGACATCTTTCCATGTCAAGAAAATACTTCTCTCCAAAATAATTTTAGTATCTATCTAAAATTTATTTATTTATTTATCCATCCATTTATTGATTGATTGATTTTAGTTTTTAATTAAAAAACACACTACATTTGTTTTGTCCAGAGCTATTGTCTTGTCAGTCATAACATTTATTATCATCAGTTTTTATAGTACTTTTCATTTACAAAGCATTACTATCTCATTTAATTTTCATAGCCACTTGATGAGTTAGACATTAGGAGTTCATGGAAATTCTTTGCCTCTAAGTAATAGAAACCAACTTAAGTGTCTTAAATAAGAAAAGGGAGTTGGGGAGGATTGATTTAAGGTTATGGGATTTGTGTGTTTTTGTGTGCCAGCTCTTTAATCTTTTCACATAGATTGTCTTTCTCTGTTGGTAAGTACAAGTGGTGGATTTTTGTTGCTAACTATTACTGGTCCCACCACTCTGAAGGAGCCCGATGGACTGATTGTTGCCTGTCAGGCCCAATTCTAATATTATCGTGAAGAGAAATATAATTGGCCCAGTATTGGCCAGATTTTACTCTTAGTCCAATCATTTATAACCAGTATAGAACATGGCTTTTAGGGAATCATTTCCAAAATGGGTCCTTTATACACTGGGGACAGTTAAAAGGGTTAATTGTGAATTATGCAGATACTTCATTAATTACTTCACTGTATTGCTCCCATTTTTTCAGAGAAGGAAATTGAGTCTTAGAGACAACTAAGTGAATTATCCAAGTAGCAAAGTAATTGGTCAAACATAAGTCTACATATCCCAACTCCAGGTGTATTTTGAGTACACCGGACTGCTGCTCATGGCCTGATGTGGACTTGGGATGTTACAATAGTAACGTCCTATTTGGGCTGCAGATCATAGTTTGCTCATTTTTCATCTTGTTGCTTGATATTTTGTTGAAAGCTGGGAATTCCCTCTCTGTCTTTTACTCTGTCTCCAGGCTACAGCTGGGAGATGGATGGACAGATGCAGGTTTTGAAATTTTCTTCTGGTTGACTACTGTGCTCAGAGTACTTTGATCCATCAACAGAGGGAAATTGAGTGAAAATGATCCACCTGCCACTCTGGGCTGGCATCTCATTGCTTAGCCAGTTTTTTTTGTCTCACATCTTTGTGTTTAATGCCAGCAACTAATGCCCAAGCTCCATTAGCAATGGTTACAGCCCAGTGAGCATGAATCCAGACATTGCTTTGACATGATGTCTTATCAGTGAGAGCTGTAGCCACAAAACCTGCAACTGATCCAACCCAGGAGGATGCCACAGGTACTGTGACTATGATTCTGGGGCACTTGTGGAATAAAATATGTCACCATTTTATGAATTTTGTCTTTTAAGTTGAATGAGTAAAATGAGCCATGTGGCCCTGACTGGTTTGGCTCAGTGGATGGAGCGTCGGCCTGTGGACTGGAGGGTCTCAGGTTTGATTCCGGTCAGGGGCGTGTGCCTGGGTTGCAGGCACATCCCCAGTGGGGGTGTGCAGGAGGCAGCTGATCAATGTTTCTCTCTCATTGATGTTTCTGACTCTCTGTCCCTCTCCCTTCCTCTCTGTAGGAAATCAATGCAATATATTGAAAAAAAAAATGAGCCATGTGGTTTTGTAAAATGTAGCTCTGAAAGAGCCCTGGAACTGGAGGCTTGCTGGAATCAATCCTGTATGTAGAGAGGAACTCAGGTGTGGAGGACAGGTGCAGTGGGAATTTGTTGTGTGTCACTCTAATAACCATTGCTTTTCTCTCCCCTTCTCCCTCTGACTGTACCCTGAACATACCCCTTTCCATGTAGTTTGGGGATGGGACTGATCCCACACGTAGTTCAAAAGATAGACTATGATTGACCCATGCCAACCTGTGTATTCTTTCCCCTGGTTTCACTTACTAATTTGAATTTAGTGAAATTACTTATTTCAGGATAATGAAAGATCCCAGAACTTGGTTATGTGCTATTGAAACTGCCTTTTTTCCCCTCCATATATCATTTAGGATAAGGATGTGGGGCCTGAAACTGAGGCAGACATTTTGTCCTAAGAGTAAAACTTGAGCTGTTGAATATGTGTGGGTCATGTCCACCATATGGAGTCTGATGATGAAGCCAACCCTATGCAAGGCAGAGCTAACAGGCAGAAAGATGAGACACTAGGGGTCTTTGGCAAAAATGTTTGAGCTGCTGAATCAGTAAGTTTCATTGAAAGCCCACCACATGAACCTTTAAAAGTACCCCTCTGGAGCCCTAGCTGGTTTAGCTCAGTGGATAGAGCGTTGGCCTGCGGACTGAAGGGTCCCTGGTCTTATTCCACTCAGGGGCACATGTCAGGTTCCAGGCTTGATCCCCAGTAGGGGGCGTGCAGGAGGAAGCCAATCAATGATTATCTCTCATAATCGATGTTTTTTATCTCTCTCCCTCCCTTCCTTTCTGAAATCAATAAAAATATATTTTAAAAAATACCCCTCAGATACCAGTAGTATCACTAATTGTCTGCTCTGAATAGATTGTGTTTACTTGGCAATTTGACCAGCTTCTTCTAAAGGTTTAACACACTTGTAACTTGGTGGCCAGTATGTTGCACAGACCAATAATGGAATGGCAAATTTAGCTCTCAATTTGGATCCAACTTCCTGTTTGTATGGCTAGTGTACATTTTTGCAGGGTTTAAAGATGACTGATTGCTTTATTTGACAGTATTTGCTGTCTTTTGGTAGAAAGGGAAATAATTATATATCAATCTGTTAAAAGGCTCCCTTTCCTCCATGTGGTCTACCTTTATGAGTTTTTCTAGTGAATGTGGAACTCGGGCCCAAGTGGTATCTTTTCTGACTTTTGGCTGGTGAAGTTTCATTAGGGACGCTTTAGCATGTAGGACTGTTTGCATGAATCTGCATCATAAAGACAATTCCTTTCCCAATGTGAATACTTGGTGGCTCACTTCCAGCCAGTGAGACACATGAGACATGAATGGTTGTCTGCTTGGGTGGGATTGCTTCCAGGAAAGGTTGCTTAGCTCTTTGAAGAATAGGGGACCTGATGTCCTTGAATTGCTTTCTCTTTAGCTTCTGATTATGTTAAATTGTTGTCTCACAATTACTATTGTTGTCTTATGATGCGAGGCTGGTTATCAGTTTTATGAAGCAAGGATGGTTGTCAGGTTTTTTGTTGTTTTCTCTCTTAATTTAAAGCATCCTCATGCATTCTGTCAGGATCACATAAAATAAGGGAGAGTAGATTTCCCACGGAGGGATGCTGGGAGCACCCCTCCCCCATTTAAAAAAAAGGAAGAAAAGGTGAACTACGTCTATTATAGTTTTTAAACATTTACCCAGATAATTCTTTTTCTCAAGGTATGGCTCTACCCTCAGCCATAGACAAGGTATGGTTTGTGCGACTTCCAGATTAGGAGGGCCGTTTTGTGCAAGGCAGTGGTGCTTGAGTGCTATCTTCAGATTCCCATAAATATGCTAGCTCACTCTCATATACATTTACAAAACATCCTTTTTGTAAGCGAATGCAGGGATGGCATTTAAAACAATTCTGAAGAAGCATTATAGCAATACAAGTTAATGTATAAATCAAGCTATACATAAATTAAAGATGTCTTCTTAATCTCTGAACTAAACTTTTAGAACTATTTATCAAGGGATAAAAGTTGTAGTGTACATAGTTCATTAGAATGATAATGATTTACAGATCCTTTGTTGATTTTTAGACATTTTTGGTGTGATCTTTCGATGTATTCTGTCACATGCTAAATGACTATGTGGTTTGATACAGGGAATTGCATACAATTCTGTTCACCTTTCTGTTCAATTAGGTGACTTGCAGTCTTAAAAAGTAGAGAATTTCTTTTAAAGTCAATCATACTGATTATGATCCTGAGATCTCTTTCAGTTTCTGCTGACCTAAGCAATTATATTAATTTTTTTCTAGATTTTATAATGTTCCCTACAATTTTCATATGGACATATTATCTCCAATCAACTAAACCATGAAAATCATTTACTAGAATGTCATTTTTAATTAGGTTCAGTCTACACCTCAGTTCAAATGGGAGGTGGTGCATGGTGAAGGGGAAGCACACACCCTCTGTCCCTGAGGTATCTGGCTTTAGATATGGACTCTGCCACTCACAGTTTAAATAGCGTCATTGTTCCTCAATTTCTTTATCTGTGAAACTGGAGTCATAGTAATCATACAGGATTACAAAGTATTTACATAGTCTTATAAAATACTTTATAGGAGTTCTAGCTGTAGAGTTGGAATCTTCAGCTATAGGCCTGAGTCTGCAGTGGCTCCTGGCCTGACTATCTGCAGTCTCTGGTCCCCTCAGAGCTTGGCTCATGGTGGCTGCAATGTGGCCACTTCATAGAGATGATTCTAGGGCAGTGATGGCGAACCTATGACACGCGTGTCAGAGGTGACACGCGAACTCATTTTTTTGGTTGGTTTTTCTTTGTTAAATGGCATTTAAATATATAAAATAAATATCAAAAATATAAGTCTTTGTTTTACTATGGTTGCAGATATCAAAAAATTTCTATATGTGACACGGCACCAGAGTTAAGTTAGGGTTTTTCAAAATGCTGACACGCTGAGCTCAAAAGGTTCGCCATCACTGTTCTAGGGAATGTTGGCCCTAGATGGGCAGTCATAGCTCTGTGGTTCAGATGGGCATGGAAGGCTTGTTCACATGGGTAATATCAGTGCTGCCAAAAGGCACCCCCCCACACACCCATTTCTGCCAGATCAGGACACACTCTGGCAGGTGGAACAAATATCTGCATATGGGAGCAGAGTGGATTGGCTGTCATATATGGGTGTCAGGATAGCCCGGGAACCCCAGCATCTGGAGGACTGCATGGAGGAAGCATGGCTATCCCTTGGGGATCCCTGGAAGAACCTATGGTGGGGAGCAAGCTACACGTACTGTTGGGTACTTTGACTGTCTTGGGCATCAGCCAATCAGAACTGATACCAGCTGTAGGGTTGTAGAGGTCCCAGATGTGCCAGTGAAAAACCCTTTTGTTGCTGGATTATGGAGAGATCCTAGGATACTGGGGAGGGATTTCTTGAAGAGCTCAAGGCTGTGGCTATTTATTAAAACTAAAGATATAGTTAATATTTTATAAACTAGTACTGCCCTACTGGTGAAAACCAGCAGAATATCAATCAAAGGAAAGTAAATTAAATTTTGAGCACATGGTATTCGTAAATTGAGATTCAGATTACTAAATTCCCAAGGTCACACAGCCAATATGTGGAGGATTTGAGATTTGAATCCCAGTCTCTTGGTTCTAGAATCATTATAGGTTAATGTCTAGAAGAAAGGAAAAGTTGATGATCAGAAAATCCTCTGGGTTCCAGTCACTCTTTAGAAATATCATCTGAATAGTTGTTAGACTTGTGAAGGTCTCATCAACTATACTCTAGTCATTTTTCACTAGCTGTCAAGTGGGAATTAAATGACCACAAATAGATGTGTGGCTGTGTGTATCCATATCTGCATTTGCCATAAAAGGGACATGGCTTTCTGCTTGGGAGTTTTCAGAGGTTTGCAGAACTTATGCCCTCAGGAAGTGAGCAACCCCACCAGACCAGGAAGCCAGGTGAAGTGGAGATTGCATTTCACAAAACACTAGAACCTCTTTCTGAAACCTCCAAATGTCCAAAGAATTGATGGTGATGTGTTTTTTTGTTTTTTCCCCAGAAAAGAAATTTGTGAAGTAACTGTGTTATGGAGGGTGGGGTGAGTGGGTTGCCAGAATGCTGGAGAGTAAGGAACTGAGCTTAGTTTAAAGTGCAGCTTTTGACATTTCTTCTCCCTGAATTTGGAAAATTTAAAGCAAAATCATATAGCTCTGAAATTAGTGTTTCCTGAGACTAGCCCAGTGTCACATGACCTGAAATGGGAGCAAAGAAGTGGGGCTTCCTGGTTTCACTAGTGTCGACCAGCAGGGAAGAGATGGACACGATGCGGAAGGAAGTGCTCTGGCCACTGAGCTAGCCTGACTTTGATCCCCAGATTTGCCATTTACTTGGCAAATGGATGAATTAGCAGTTCTTCTAGCCTCAGTTGGCCCATTTGTAAGTTGGTGTGTGTGTATATGTGTCTGTATGTATTTAGAAGGGTAATAAAACTACCCATATCTAATTTACATATGTTGCATGTTATGTCTTGGTTCCAGTTCACCCCAGTCCTTAGCATCTCAGTGTATGAATGTTGTGGCATGGGGCAAGGGTACTCTTCCTGCAAATGCACTTGGCTTCACCCAGCTCCTCCTCTGGGTCCCAACTGAGATGCCACTTTCCAATGGGAATGAGGTTGCCCTGTTACTCTGTTTCCTAGAACCCTGTTCTTCATACAGTCTGCACAATTGTAATGATATAATTTTTGTTACTGTGTTTATTTGTGTTCTTTCTTTTCAGCAGATTGTACACTTCAAGATAATAGGGATGTATGTGTTTTTTCATCTTATTTAAGAATGAAAACATAGTGGGGGAGGGATATGTAATACCAGTTAGGCTACTGACACTTGAGAAGTAACTGTTCTGTAATTAATACCAATGTCTGGCATATAATAGGTCCTCAATAAAAAATTGTTGAATGAGTGAATATATGAGATTTTGTGAATTGGAATTGAAACCTATTCCAATTTCTGAAGACTTATGATCACTGTTATATTTTAAGATCTATATAAAAGCATGTATAAAAATATTTTAAGAGCAAAAGCATATAAATACTATATGATGGAGCTTTCAAAGAATTTATATTTTCACTGCTTTGCAAATCACATCTCTAAAGTGATTTTTTTTGGGTATTTGAGGGGCATCAGGAAAATCACAGGTCTCATGTGAACTTCGAAGTAAGTAGGCTGCACATTTTTAGTTATTTTATTTTGGAGTGTCAGGCAGCTGAAATCAAAACGGCTTCAAATGTCACAGAATGACTTTTTGTAATTCTTCTCAAGCATTAACTGCATTAAACCTTAAAGGCAAAGTCTGCATTTCCCAACTCACTGTAGATTTAAACTAAGTAGGCACAACTACACACAAGAGGCTTTTCTTATCTAAATGCAATTTAGACTGCAGTTGTGTTTTTCCCCAAATCCTCAAATTAGTTTTTCTGAAATGATAATGATTAAGAGCAGGGGCCAGGAAACTTTTCCTGTAAAGGGTCAGATTATATTGTGACCTTAAGATTTTATACTTTGTCAAGTATGGCAGGAACCTTAACTGCTTGGACACTACTGCATTCTTAGCATTCAGCCCAGCACGTGGCATATACAGTGTGCTCATTAACTCTTTGTGGAATGATAGAATGAATATTTGTCTGTATTTTGCAAAGGACTTTTCATCGGTTCGGCCTGTTCAGTGAAGCTTAGGATGAATGCCCTTTTAAAAACTATAGCCTGTTCTTCTTCCTTCCCCTCTGCCCAACCCCTGCCACTCTACTTCATTTTTCAGACCCAATTATCATCTTCTAGCATGCTGCATAATTAATTTTGCATAATTAATATTTTTTCTTTTGTTTTTCCCACTAGAATATAAACTACATGAGGTCAAGGGTTTTCATGTATTCTGTTCACATAGTTAGGCACTTAAACATTTGTGAGTAAATAAATGAATGACATTTCTGAATGCCATGCAGGGATAGTTGATCCCAGGAAATAAAACATTAAAACCAAACCAAACAAAAAACAAAGCAAAACTACAGTATACCTTACTGTATACCATAGACTTCCAAATCTTCAACAACAGTGGATTTGTGCTTAATTTTAAGTAAAATCTGCAGCTGTACATTACATTATATTGTAATATGCTATACTTGTTTTTAAAAATGGTATTTTATTGATAAAATGTTTTAAGAGCAAAAGCATATAAGAAAATGCAATTTCATTAAAAATTAATCAACTTTTAAAATTACAAAAATGCTACATCTTTATTCCAGAAGAGTAAGAAAATATTAAGCATAAGAAAAAAACTAAGAATTACCCTTACTTGCATTGACATAACCATTGCTAATACTTTGGGGCATGTTCTTCCAAATTTTTTTCTTATGCATGTAATATTTTCACACATTGTGTTTAAAAGCAGGAACATGCTGTAAATGTTACTAAGAGCCAATTTTATGTTGCACTTACTATGTTTCAGGCTCTGTTCTAAGTGTTTTCATTATATTTATTTCTATTGACTTAATTTCACAACAACCTTATGATCTAGGCCTTAATCTTGCCTCCTTTTACAGATGATGATACTGAGACACCAGGAGCTTAAGTAACTTGCCTGAAGTCATACCTCTAGTGAGCGGTAGTCTGGGAGTTGAACCAAGGCAGTTTAGCTACAGAATCCATGTTCTTAATCACTATTTTTGATGTCTCCAAATATTGCCTGTGACTTGCTTTTTTCTTCCCTCTTAACATTTCCCCAACTATTATATATTTTCCAATGTTATTTCTAATAGCTGTGTAGTGTTACAATACTTGAATACTCTAAGTTTTCTATTTTTGAAGAATTGTTAGGAATTCTCTTTTTCATTCCCTTTTTTGCTATTATAAATAATTCTACAATAAAGCAATATGAAAGTAACTTTGCATAATTATATATTGTCTTCCTTAGGTTAAGTTTCTTGAACTGGTATATGAAGGTCAACAAAATCATCTAATTTAAGGAGTTTGTGAGGAAAAAATGTGAAAAGTGGACATTTTTGTTTGTTTGTTTCATACCTTTGGAGTACTAGGCAGCTGCTTCCTGGATTTCTTTAAGTGAGGTTTACCTGTATTTCCTCTTCTTATTATTAAATGGTTGCTTTGCTGAAAATCCACTTGGTAACCAACCATGTACAGTGAAAATGTGTTCCTAAATGGAGACTGTTGTGCCCAGATTTCAAAGTTCCCAAGACCCCCAGGGAGCCAGTCAGTCCGATGCAAAAGCAAAGAGTCCTTTATTATGCAAGCCGGCCTGCGCTCCCCGTTCACCAGACCCACCGACACAGCGGAAAGTCCAGCGGCCGAGAGAGCGAGGCCTGATGGGACAGGGGGTTTTAAAGGGGGGTGGAGTGGGGGCAGGAGAGGGCACTGTGGGCCCGGCTGATTGGCCAGGCGCGAGTCGGTACAGGATGTGGTCATAGTGATGGCGTGCACTTCCCTTGATCACCATTGGTTAATTCAGAGAAATCCTGGGTGTGGCTAGCAGCGGCCTCTTCCCGTGAGGAAGCACGTGGCCCCATCCCAAAATGGAGGACCCAAGGCAAGATGGAGGGTGCACATGGTCCTGTCCCAAGATGGAGACCCCAAGGCAAGATGGAGGGCGCAGTCCTTGTCTGGCTCCTGCTGCTGCCGCTCGAACTCGCCACAAGGCAGGATGGCCCCCCACATGGGGCCCGGCGGTCGGCCCACGCAGGCCCCGGTCCCCCCCGACTGGGCCCCGAGGGCCGCATGGACCCTCGGCCTCAGCGCGGGCAAGCGGGGAGCCGACCACGGGGGAAGGGAGGAAAGAGTGAGGCGGTGAGGCCTTCCGCCCCCATGACCTCCCCCGTGGTCGGACGCCGCCAGGCCCCCACCCCTCGGCCCGCCGCCGGCCACCGCGCAGCCGGTCCGGAGACTCGACCGCTCCGGGGAGGCCAGGCCCTACGGCGGGCGCGGAGGGATTTCAGAGCCAGGCGGTCAGACTCCTCCCCCCGCACCGCCCGGAGAGGCGGGCGGTGCGCCTTTCATTCCCCCCTTGTCTTGGAACTTCCGGCTCAATCATGAGACGGGCTGCAATTCTATTCCACCAAAACTATCAACTGAACTATCCCTATAAGGCTAACAAATGGTCCGGTGGAAGTGAAAGAAACCATTTTAGATTTAATAACTTCTATTGAAATAGGATCTTTCTTCTTAGAATTCCTCCATGGTTATCATAAAAAAACAAATCAAGATTTAGTATTATTTGCCTTGAAGAGGCTCAAGCATTCCTGTTTGTTAGGCTAGGTTTAAATTTAGAGTCTGTTGAACTAAGCCTCCGTTTTTCTGGGCACCATTTTCAGCTGGACCAAGTCTCTTCTGTTATTTGGTTCCTGGTCTGGGCTGGGCATGGGAAGCAAGAAGCAGCCACGGGGACAGGAGACCTTCCTCAGAAGGGGCGAGTGTTCAAGCCCGTGCACCATTGGGGGGGGTGAGGATCTGTGCCCCACCTTTGTTGCACCCCAAGTTTTCTCCTACTGGCCCCCAGCTGTGCCTGTCTTAGGTCGTCCCACCCTGTGAGATCTTACCCGTCGTTGACTACCAGCTATCTCTGGGCCAAGTAGGGTGATGTGAGGTTCAGTTCTGTCTCCTTGATAGCCTATGTCCCTCTGGCCTCCATGCCCAGCAACTGCCTTGGGTTCCCCTCGCCTGCTGGCGGGGTCCCGGCATTGATCACATCTCTTGGGGAGTCCAGGTTTCGTCTACAGAGAGGCCCCAGCTTACGCCACTGGGCAAGAGACAGATCCACGGTACCAGCTTTTCATAAACCCAGCTTGAACGGAGAGCTCAGACAACAGCTGTAGACAATTGGGATCCTTTTGGCAATACAGAATGCTTAAGTGCCTTCTCAGGAGGGAATAAATCCCTTCACATATCGCCAGATTCTGGAGGAATTACATAAGGAGAAGAACATACTGATCTACTCTAAGATTTTCTGACTTTCCTTGCTACTTCCTTTTCATAGATTTAAAACAAAACAGTAACTGTTGGCATAAAACCTTCTTCCTATGCATAACTATCCCCCTAACCTTCTATTCTAAACAGGCTTCTTTTTTTTTTTTTTTTTTTTTTTTTAGCTTTACTACCCCTGACATGGGCATGGTGACTCAGGCCTGCAAGGCAGTATATAGGCTGCCAGCTGTTAGCTGTCTCTCAACAGAGTCCAAAACCTGATGGGCACCCTTTCCTGCCCAGTTGGGCACCTGCCCCCTTGCCAGCTAGACACCCTTTACTTTTGGGGGCCACCCCACACAGCTCCCTTCCAGGACAGCCAACATACATTCGAAACCTGCAAAAGAATCAAAGGTTAATATAACATATCAATACAATGAAACATCATGGCTGCTTTAGGCAGCCGAATCTTCTGCTACTAAACATGTGACCCCATAAATTGTCCTTGTCTCTTTGGAGCCTTGTCCATGAAGATGCAGGCATTATCTACGTGTATTACACAGTATTGTGGGGGCTCCTGGTGACAGGAGTGATCGCGAGCCATGTTACCGGCATCAGGCAGGTCGAGCACGCCGTAGCTTGAGCTTGAGCGGGTTGCATTGATCTCGATCGATGCTCCATTTGGTGATGAAGTCTTTCCGGGTCATGGATGGATCCGCTGACCGCACGTGAGTGTGGTGGACCCAGGTCGCGATGCCATCTACCTTGAGAGCGGTGGGGGTGGTCAGCACCACAGTGTAGGGACCTTTCCAACGTGGTTCTAGGGTCTCCCGGCGGTGCCTTCTGACGTAGACCCAATCTCCTGGTCTGTGCTGATGAGGAGTTGGGGTTGGGCTGGCTTCGTAGATGGCGCGGAGGCGTGGTCAAATGTCCTCATGTGCCTTCTGGGTAAGATGTCTTCGAGCAGCTTCTTGGCCACCGTCTGAGCTGTTTCATGCTTGGTTGGGTATGCCTCTACCCAGCCAGAGAAGGTATCTACAAATACTAAAAGATATTTATAACCATACTTCCCTGGTTTAATTTCAGTGAAGTCGACTTCCCATTGTGCTCCCGGTTTGGTGCCTCTGAGCCTGGTCCCTCTTTCATTTGATCCAGCTCTTGTGTTTGTGAGTTGACAGGTCTTGCAGGCAGATACAACCTGATCTATCTTGGTATCCTGCTGGTGAATCTTGATCCCAGCATGTCGAATTAAGTCCTTCATTTTCCGGGTCCCCAGGTGAGTAGACCGGTGCATATGTTCTAATACCGTGTCCCCGAGCCGGTCTGGTAGTATGAGTTCCCCTTCTGGTGTATGCCACCATCCCTTTATTTCATGGGCTCTGGGGAGCTTTCTGATGCGTTGCAATTCTTCCTGGGAGTACTTGGGCTGGTCTGGTAAGACTGGGTCCCCTGGGTCTGGGAGTTGTAAGGCCATGGTAGGGACCGAGGTAAGGGCTACTGCCTTCGCAGCCTGGTCAGCCTTTTGGTTACCTCTTGCTACCGGGTCATCAGCTTTCTGGTGCCCTTGGCAGTGGATTATGGCTAACTTGGCAGGAAGCCATAAGGCTGCAAGCAGATCGAGAATCTCTTGCTTATTTTTTATTGTCCGTCCCTCTGCCGTCAGCAGCCCTCTCTCCTGATAGATTGCTCCGTGGACATGAGCTGTAGCAAATGCATAACGGCTGTCTGTGTAAACGTTAAGCCGCTTTCCAGCCCCCAGCGTCAGTGCCTTAGTAAGGGCGATGAGTTCTGCTCGCTGGGCTGACGTCCCGGAGGGCAGGGCCTCCGCCCACACAGTGTCCGTTTCAGTGACCACCGCTGCACCCGCGTACCTGCACCCGTCCCGCACGAAGCTGCTCCCATCCGTGAACCAGGTGGCCTCTGCATCAGGGAGGGGCTGGTCGGTCAAGTCCTTCCGGAGTCCATGCACCTGCTCTAGGATTCCCGCACAGTCGTGTAGTGGGGCATCTAAGTCAGGGTCGGGCAGCAAAGTAGCGGGATTGAGGGCCGCACTGGGGTGGAACCGTACTCTTGGAGGGTTGAGTAGGAGGCTCTGGTAATGGGTTATACGAGCGTTACTCATCCATCTGTCAGGAGGCTGCTTCAGGACTCCCTCAATGGCATGTGGGGTTGTAATCCAGATTTCCTGCCCCAGGGTCAGTTTGTCGGCGTCTTTGACTAAGAGCGCTGTTGCCGCGATAATTCTCAGGCATGGTGGCCAGCCGGCAGCTACAGGATCTAACTTCTTGGACAAATAAGCCACTGGGCGGCTCCAGGGGCCTAAAGCTTGAGTCAAGACCCCTTTCGCTATCCCTTTGTGTTCATCCACAAAGAGGTGAAAGGGCTTTGTAATATCTGGCAGGCCCAGGGCTGGGGCACCTAGAAGGGCCTTCTTTAACTGCCTAAAGGCAGCTTCATCTTTCTCAGTCCAGTCAAACGCCTTTCCCTCTTTGGTAGCTTCATATAGGGGCCTGGCGATTTCGGCAAAACCCGGTATCCAGAGGCGGCAGTAGCCGGCCGATCCTAGGAATTCCCTTACTTCTCTTCGGGAGGTGGGAGTAGGGATTTTCAAAACAGTCTCTTTCCTGGCATCCGATAACCGCCGCTGCCCGCCCTCCAGGATGTATCCCAGGTAACTCACCCTTTCTCGACATAACTGAGCCTTCCTCGCGGATGCCCGGTACCCTAAGGCCCCCAGGGTGGCCAATAGATCTCGGGTCCCCCGCTCACAGTCCTTGGCTGTGTCTGCAGCAATCAAGATGTCATCTACGTACTGGAGGAGGGTGAGGTTGGGGTGTTCCCTTCTGTACTCACCCAGGTCCTCGTGCAGCGCCTCGTCGAAGATGGTGGGCGAGTTTTTGAACCCCTGGGGTAGGCGTGTCCAAGTCAGCTGTCCACTGAAGCCCTCCTCTGGGTCATGCCACTCAAAGGCGAACAGGGACTGACTTTGAGGTGCTAGGGGTAGACTGAAGAAGGCATCTTTCAGATCTAATACCGTGTACCAGACTTTAGAGGGTGCCAAGGAGCTCAAGAGAGTGTACGGGTTTGGGACTGTTGGGTGTATGTCCATAACTCTTTTATTTACTTCTCGGAGGTCCTGTACTGGCCTGTAGTCGTTTGTCTGGGGCTTTTTAACCGGCAGTAGGGGAGTGTTCCATGCAGACTGGCAGGGAACTAACACCCCCAAGCTCTTCAGTCTCCTGATATGAGGCTGAATCCCCTTCCGTGCCTCCTGAGGCATAGGGTACTGCTTGATTCTTACCGGACCTTCTCCTGGTTTTAGTTCTACTAGGACTGGGGCCCTGTGGGCGGCCAGCCCCACCCCTCCTGTCTCTGCCCATGCTGTTGGGAATTCTTGTAGCCATTTGTCCATACTGCCCTCCACCAGGGAAGTCTTCTGGTAGAGGCGATATTCATCCTCTAGCCTCATGGTCAGGACCTGAATGGGGCGGCCCTCCTCATCGGTGACCTGAGGCCCCCCTTGTCTGAAAGTTATTTGAGCTCCAATTTTGGTCAGTAGGTCCCGTCCTAATAGTGGGTAGGGGCATTCCGGTATTACCATGAAAGAGTGGGATACCTGGCCTGTTCCTAAATCTACTGTCCTTCGGGTAGTCCATGAATACTGGCTCATACCAGTTGCTCCTTGCACCCAGGACTTTTTATTCGCCAGTTTTCCTTGCGGGGTACGGAGGACCGAATGTTGTGCCCCGGTGTCAACAAGGAAGTTAACAGGAGTCCCCTCCACTCTGAGAGTTATCCTGGGCTCGGGGAGGGGGTCCGAACCCTGACTCCCCTAATCACTCAGTTCACCCAGCTCTAAGACCTTGACTCGGTCAGTCCTGTCTCCCTTCTCACCGGCCTTCTTCGGACACTCTCGAGCCCAGTGCCCTATGTCCATGCAAAACTTACATTGATTCTTCCGTAGCCCCCGCCTCCCCTCTTGGGTGGTCTGCTTACCTCTTCCTTTATTGCTTGCAGGCTGTCGGAAGCGACGGTCTCGCTCCTTGGGGAAGTCCATGGTCGTAGCCAGCAGGACCCTAGCCAGGTCCCGAGCTTGCCTACTGCTAGAGGCAGCCACGACGCGAGCTTGCCTGTCTTCTGGAGACTCTCGGTTATTGTACACCTTCTCTGCCACTGCCAGTAAATCCTGTAAACTCTTCTCTCCCAACCTATCTACTTTTTGTAGTTTCCTTTTAATATCCGCGGCCGACTGGTTTACAAAGCTTATGATCACAGCTGCCTTGTTTTCAGGAGCTTCTGGATTCATGGGGGTGTAGGTACGGTAAGCCTCCATGATCCGTTCTAAAAAGGCAGCTGGAGACTCATCCCTTTCCTGCTGAACATTCCCCACCTTGGCCAAATTAGTTGGCTTTCTAGCAGCCATTCTGAGACCTCTCATTAGGGTCTGACGATAGACCGAAAGCCTCTCCTTACCTTCTGCCGTGTTGAAATCCCATTCAGGCCTAGTTAAGGGAAAAGAGACATCTATCTGGACCTGGTTGGCAGTTGGGTTTCCATCCACGCCTGGAACCACTTTCCGGGCCTCATTGAGGATCCTTTCTCTCTCTTCCGTCGTGAACAGAACCTGTAAAAGCTGCTGACAGTCGTCCCATGTGGGCTGATGGGTGAAAAGAACAGAATCTAGCAAGTCAATAAGTCCCCCTGGTTTCTCAGAAAACTTGGGGTTTTGTGCCTTCCAGTTATAGAGATCGGATGTTGAAAAAGGCCAATAATGATACGGTTGGTTGCCATCCGCATCCGGGGGTCCAGCGGCCCGTAAGGGCAGGGTCTTGATAGTGGAGTCAGGTGCTGCAGCAGACAGTTCCCGCTGAGCCCTTTGCCGGGTGAGAGGCGGGCCTCCTACCGAGGCCACTCCTGGAACCCCGCCCCCAGCCACTCCCAGAACTCCGCCCCCAGCCACTCCCGGAACTCCGCCCCCAGCCACTCCCAGAACTCCGCCCCCAGCCACTCCCGGAACTCCGCCCCCAGCCACTCCCGGCGTGGAAGGATCGTCCCTCCATGGGCTATATGGGGGAGGAAAGATTAGTTCTTCTTCAGTCCCCCCCTGCAGGATAGGGAGGGGAGGGGCCGAAGGCTGGGTGAGAGTCTTCCTTTTCTCCTCCTTTTCCGTTCTCTGCAAAGCAAGAATGGGCTTCGGCCCGGGAGGATGTGGAGGTAGGAAGGGCCTGAGCCAAGATGGCGGGTCTTCCACGAGGTCCTGCCAAGTAACAATGTAAGAAAGCTGACCAGGACGTCCCCCCCTAAGTCGGGAGACGACATCCCTGACTCGGCGGATGGTGGGGAGGTCAAAAGTCCCCTCCGGCGGCCACCCAACGTCCAAAGTTGGCCACTCCCTGGAACAAAAAGTCTGCCACCGGTCTTTCCGAACCTCTGCACTGAGGTCCCTGGCTCTTTCCCTTACCTCTCTGAAATGATCGACCATAATGCTTAAAGGGGTAGTTTGAGTCTGTCCCATAATGTCCGTCCAGTGAGTCCACAAAATAAAACCAAAAAGACACAAACACAAACAACAAACGGGCCCGAAAATACAGTCTTCCAACGCCATGGAAGCAGAACCAAAACAGGCTTCCAATTCCATGGAAGCCAAACCCGAACGCTAGACAATGGCCTTATACCAAACTAGCTAGCAGGAGCGACCTGCTTTCCGCGAGGGGCATATCCATCCCTCTGAGGGGCATATCCATCCCTCCTGGGGGGGCGGAACGTCTTCCAACTCCCCCCCCCGCCTGTGGTCTTTTGGGGTGCGTCCACCTAGACCCTCTCAGGCAATTACAGATTCCAGAAATGAGCTCACACTGAACAAAACACACAACAAACAAAACAAACAACACACCTACCCCTGCCGCGGTCAGTCAGACTCTCCGGATTGCGGGTCCCTCGATGGTCCTGGGAACCCCGGGCGAGCCCCCAAAATGTTGTGCCCAGATTTCAAAGTTCCCAAGACCCCCAGGGAGCCAGTCAGTCCGATGCAAAAGCAAAGAGTCCTTTATTATGCAAGCCGGCCTGCGCTCCCCGTTCACCAGACCCACCGACACAGCGGAAAGTCCAGCGGCCGAGAGAGCGAGGCCTGATGGGACAGGGGGCTTTAAAGGGGGGTGGAGTGGGGGCAGGAGAGGGCACTGTGGGCCCGGCTGATTGGCCAGGCGCGAGTCGGTACAGGATGTGGTCATAGTGATGGCGTGCACTTCCCTTGATCACCATTGGTTAATTCAGAGAAATCCTGGGTGTGGCTAGCAGCGGCCTCTTCCCGTGAGGAAGCACGTGGCCCCATCCCAAAATGGAGGACCCAAGGCAAGATGGAGGGTGCACATGGTCCTGTCCCAAGATGGAGACCCCAAGGCAAGATGGAGGGCGCAGTCCTTGTCTGGCTCCTGCTGCTGCCGCTCGAACTCGCCACAAGGCAGGATGGCCCCCCACATGGGGCCCGGCGGTCGGCCCACGCAGGCCCCGGTCCCCCCCGACTGGGCCCCGAGGGCCGCATGGACCCTCGGCCTCAGCGCGGGCAAGCGGGGAGCCGACCACGGGGGAAGGGAGGAAAGAGTGAGGCGGTGAGGCCTTCCGCCCCCATGACCTCCCCCGTGGTCGGACGCCGCCAGGCCCCCACCCCTCGGCCCGCCGCCGGCCACCGCGCAGCCGGTCCGGAGACTCGACTGCTCCGGGGAGGCCAGGCCCTACGGCGGGCGCGGAGGGATTTCAGAGCCAGGCGGTCAGACTCCTCCCCCCGCACCGCCCGGAGAGGCGGGCGGTGCGCCTTTCAGAGACGTTATGACCATGGGAAGGGCTATAAATAAAGCATAATGGCAAATTCAGAATGAAAATGTAGGTGAAGATGGAGCAAGTAAAGTAACCCAAGTCTGTATACTTGACACTACAAGCAAATTGAAGTGTATTTCAAGTCAAAGAAAAGATACTACCTTATGAAGACACAGAGCTAATTAATCTATGTCAAATTGTGTTTTAAATACTTACCTTCTGGATAATTCAAACTCACTGTTGCAGGAATTAATCTATCTCTTCTTTGCTATTTGTAATTGTTGACCTGACAGGCATTTACTTTGATTGTTTTTGTAATGTAAAGTGTTTATGGTGCAAAATGAACATCATTAGACAAAATGTCATCCTTTAGGTGAAAACACTGAACATGTTTACCTCTTGAAGTGTCAGCCTAATCTCTTGTGATTGATAGAAGGTGTGATTCTGGGAGAAGGTCTCTAGCTGGTAAAAAATTCCCTTTGCTAATATTCTCAAACACATCGGATGATGGCACCTGAAGCCAGAGGTGTCTCAGCATATGTGTACATATAGGCTTGCAGAACTATTTGGACAAAAATATGTGTAAACATTTTTCTGTCCCCTCAACTGGACACGCAAAAATATTCAGCAGAATCAGTTTAAAACTTATTCATTAATCTATTCAATAAGCATTTATTGAGCATACTGTGTATCTGCACTGCTCGACGTGCTGAAATACAAAGATGAATGAGAACCCCAAGGAGTTCATGGTATTAGGGAAACATTAGCCAGGTAAATAAGCAATTGGAGACCATGAAATATTGTTAGGAAGTATAAGTGCAAGGAACAGCATTAATATGGGTTAGGAAAGGTGAGGGTTAGAGCAAGCAGCCCAGAGGAGGGTTTGCTTGTGTTGGTCCTTAATGGAGGCATTCATCAGGTGGCCAAAATGGGGAAGGGTATCCTAGACAGGGAGAAGAAAATGTTCAAAGGCACAGAGTTATAAAACTGTGGGTAGTATTCAAGGAACTTCAGTCACCAAAAATTGTTGGAGTCTGAGGAGCCTGAGGTCCTGAATAGACAGCCCATATGCTGGTCATCCTTGAGCTGAGGAAAGGGACAATTGAATGCATGCAACCATTGACTATCTTTGTGGTAAGATTTGAAGGCAGTGGGAAAAACTAGGGGTTTCAGATAATTTTTTATCTGAAATCCTGGAATTCCCGTTAGGATTGATTCATTTGGGGTTGGCCTTGGCTTTATTTCGTATTCCTTTAAGTGCAAATATTCCCAGGAAGACATTCATCATAGCCTCTTTATTCATCATCAACTGTGCATGGCCCTGCACTAGCTACTGCACAGTTTCCACTTCATAGTAGATATGTACTACATGTTTGTTGACTGAAATGTTGGATGGTTATAAAGATGAGAGCTAGTACTTTACTTCAAGGAACTGGAGTATAAACATTCAGAGGACTCACTTACAATGCAGGATTTAAGTACCAGTTACATGTAAAGGGATTTTACAAGATTATTATGAATTCTAAAATAAAAAGTTAAAACCAAGTTTCATTAGTATACATAGAAATATTTTTCAGGGTCCTGAAAATGTAGAGTATGGTATATAGCTTTAGTAATTAGTTTTTAAAGAGGACATTGATGAACTAGAGTCAGACTAGGAGGGTCAAGCAAAATAGGGAATGGTCTATGTAATTATTTTCTTTATGATTACTGGGTCAAAGGTTATGAACCGTTTTAGACCATTAGTATATATTGCAATGTAATTTCCAAAATAGCTGTACCATTTTACACAGTTATGTGCAGTACTAGCGCATAATACCCTAATGTAGTTAGAGTTGGTTATTGTCATTTAAAAGTTGTTTTAAATGGGACAATTTAATCAAGATGAGATCATTTTCATTATAATTTGCATTTTTTGTTTACTAGTGAAGTTAACTGATTTTCATTTTGTTTAATAGTGGTATTTTTTGTTGTATGAAGCCATTTTCCTGCTGGTACTGTGCTTCAAAAGGAGGGCAGGAAAAGGTTATTTTGCAAATGGAAAGAAAGAGGGGAGACAGATGCACATCATATCTTTTTGTATTGGAATTTCTTGTGTGTTTGTCTGTGTGGAAAGAGAAAGAAAACTTTTCTTCAGATAGCTTAAAAAAGAAATTTAGTAATTTACCTAACTGAAAAGCCCTGAGAGTAGATTTGATTTCAGTTACAGCTAAGGAATCAGATGATGTTACCAGGACCCATTTCTGGGTTCCGTGCTCTGCATTTTGATTTAGTATTCCCATATTCAAATTAGCTGTCCACCTGGGGGTGATATGTACCTGCAGCAGCTCCCACACTCTTTAACTCTAGACTTAAGTTTCTAATGGCAGGAAAGTGTCTCTTTTCCAGTCTCAGTGGTTTGATTGGGTCATCTGAACATCCTGAACCAATCATGGTGCTCTTGGGGGATTGTGACATTCCGATTGGCTCTGGCCTGTGTCATGTGCTCCACTGCTAAGCTGAATTGGAACTTCACCCTTAACACTATGGTGAGAGGAAAGGAGGATCCTCAGAGGGAAACTGGAAGTAAAGTGGATGGATATTAAAGAATTCCAGCTTTACCACAAAGCAATTGTTTGGGAAGGATAAGACTTTCACAAGGGGCTCTGCAGTCCCAGTCCCAGTATCACGGTGTTACAAGTGAGATGGAAGGGCCCAGGAATAAACGGTCCATTGTACTATGTGGCTGACCCTTATTAAGCAAAGCCCTTGCAGTGGGCTGAGGTAGGGCTGCCGAGATCCTTCCAATGGTCAGCTTCCTTCCTCATTTTTCAGCCTCCCAGAATGTGCTTCATCTCCTCCTCTGCTCCTCTCTCCCTTGAGCTTAAATGCGTTGCTTCCCAGGGAGTTTGTCCTTATCTCCTGGCTGTCAAGGAGGTATGCAAGGAGACAGAAGCATGCAGACCTTCGATAAACTGTTGCCTCTCAGCTGCAAGCTCACCTTTCTTCCTCAGCTTTGTGATACTGAGGCTGGGCCTCTTCTAACCACATTTTTCACCTGGCTCCATGGTGGGCTCTGCCAGTGGGGAAGGGGAGCCAAGAAGCTGTGAAGCTGGAGGAGCCCAACTGTTTATGGAACCCAGCAATGGTTCTTCACCTTGACTGTGACACTTGCTTGTAGTAGCAGCATTTGGTTCCAGTTTATTTATATTCCACTCTCAGAACCTGCTTCATGTTGCCCTCATTGAGGCAGGTTCTGAGAGTGGTAGATAAACTGGAACCAACCAGCTAGCCTCTCCCTGGAAGTCTGCTGGACCCACTGACCTGAGAAATCAGCACCAACCAGGCAGCATACTCTCCTCAGATATTTGGGCTGGAGTTCTGCAGTGCCCCTCTGCTAAGCTTATATATTTTAATGGTAGCAACTTTATGTCATTGCTTCTCCAGCCCTTGAAGTGATGGCTGCTTCCTGCAGCTACTACATTGGTGATCCCTCAGTGTGGTCTTTTCAGTTTTCTAACATCTGGTTAATAATTCTTTTTTGAAATTTCTCATTTTATTTTATCTATTTTAAATTACAGTTGACGTTCAGTATTATTTTATATTAGTTTCAGGTGCACAGCCTAGTGGCTAGACATTTATATAATTTACAAAGTGATGACCCTGATAATTTTGGTACCTACCTGGCACCATACGTAGTTACTGCAGTATTATTGACTATTGGTTAATAATGCTTTACATGAAATTATCTTTATTAAAATGATTGGTGCAGTTCCTGTTTCCTGATGAGACCCTGACTGAAGCAGTCCCAGTCCTAGTCTACCTGCATTGTCTCGCTATCATTCGAACTAACCTGGAGATCATCTGATGGAAAATTAATATTGGCTTCCCTAAACCCTTGGGCCCTGTTTGATTTTATAGCTGCATGCCTTGCTGTCCCAAGCTTGTACCATATGCTCTAGGCACTTGGAAGTTCCTTAAATTCTTCCATGGGCCATGCTCTGTCACCTTCAGGCCATTGAATATACAGTTCCTTCTGCTAAGGGCACTTATACCTTCCACCCTTTTATCTGGATAGCTCTCATCTATCCTTCAGGTATTAGCAGAGGTGTCATTTCTTCTGGGAAGCCTTTATTGATTTCTCCACTTTTCCATGGTCTCCTATACTTCCTTCTGATGGCATTAATTTAATTATTTATTTATCTTATTGGGCTGCAAGCTCCTTGAAAGCAGTACCTGGAACCCAATAGGTGGCTTAATAAATATTTGCCAAAAACTTCCTTAGAACATTTTAACGTTTGCTTTTTTCTTTTTTGGAGCAAGGACAAAAATACAGCCACCATTACTGCTGACGCAAGTCATGCCCTAAATGATTACTGAGGGTTTCATCTCCTATCAAAAGGACAAGCTAGTATTGGGAAAAATTGCAAAAATGGGCCTCAAGGACAACAAACAAGATGCCTTAAAGATCTGAGATGTCTCTGAGGCTGCCACATGTCACTTCAGTAATGGAGGTGGACAGGGATCAGGTATTGATTCACCGGGTTAAAAGCCTGCCCATCACCCACAGCAGTTGAAGGCATTGTGTCAAATATAAGCAATAGCAGAAAATGAAACGTTGTCAAGTCCTTACCAGTATGATTTCAGGATGCTAATAAGAGGCCTCCGATCAGAGGGGAAGAATGTGAATGTGCCTGCTTTCCTGAAGACTGCACCATGCAATGAAAGAAAAAAGACTGCCCTGGTTCAAATCTTGGTTTTTCCCCCTAATTCCCAATGGAGTTAGGCACATTGGTGAGATTCTTAGATTATTAATCTGTAAAACAACACCGATAGTGTCTACTTCACTGAATTTATTTATTTGAAGAGAACTAAATGATAATTGATTTAAAGTATCTAGCACAAAGTTGGGAAAATATTTGTAGTTTATGGAAAATAATTGGATTGGCAGGGCTGATCCCACTCATTCATTCATCTATTCATCCATCCATTCAAAAGACATGATGGAGAGTTTCTACTGGGAGGAGAAAATCTGAAAAGGTAACACATCAATAAACAAAAGAAAGACAGTTTTGTCAGTCAATGAATTTTATCCTTTATGGCATTATTTTTTATGATTCAGCATCTGGTCCAGAATTATGCATTGTATTTAGTTGTTATGTCTCTTTAGTTCTCTTTAATTTAGAGTAGTTCCCTGGCCTTATCTTGACTTTTATGATGTTATTATTTTTGAAGGGTCGAGGCTAGTTTTGTAGAATGTGTCTCAATTTGACTTTGATTTAAAAAAATATTTTTTTAATTGTTCAGTTACAGTTGACATACATTATTATGCTAGTTTCAGGGGGACACCCCAGTGATTTGATATTATATAACTTTCTAAGGGATCATCCCAATAAATCTCATACCCATCTGACACCATACATATTTATTAGAATATTATTAACTATATTCCCTGTGCTGTACTTTATATGCCCATGACTATTTGGTAACAACCAATTAGTACTTCTTAATCCCTTCACCTTTTTCACCCACCTCCTAAACCACCCTTCATCTGGGAACCATCAAAATGTTCTCTGTATCTATGAGTCTGTTTGCTTCCTTATATTCCAAATTGCAAATTTTTATTTTTTATTGCTTAAAGTATTACAAAGGGTATTACATATGTGTCCATTTTTCCCCCCTGCCCTAGACAGTCCCCTAGCCTCCCATATCCCCCGGTGTCTTATGTCCATTGGTTATGCTTATATGCATGCATACAAGTCCTTTGGTTGATCTCCCAAATTGCAAATTTAATTCTTGGATTCATCTACTCTACTGTTGATTCCCTATAAATTATTCTTTATTTCAGTTTATTTCTGACTGGTTCTTTTTAAAAAATCCTTATTCGAGGATATATTTTTATTGATTTTGAGAGAGAGAGACTGAGGGAGAGAGAGAAAGAAACGTTGATATGTGGGAAAAACATTGATTGGTTGCCTCCTGTAAACGTCCTGATAGGATTGAACCTGCAACCTAGGTATGTGCCCTGACCGGGAATCAATCCCACAACCTTATGGTGTATGGGACAACAGTCCAACAAACTGATCCACTGGCCAGGGCATTGACTGGTCCTTTTTTATGCTGTTGAAGTTCTCACAGAGTTCATTGAGCATCCTTATACCCAGTGATTTTTAACTCTGTGTCTAGTAGGTGGCTTGTTTCCATTTTGCTAGTTCTTTTTCTGGAGTTTTATTCTATTCTTTCATTTGGCACATGCTTTTTTGTCTCCTCATTTTGGCAGCTTCCCAGTGTTTATTTCTATGTATTAAGTAGAGCTGCTACGTCTCCCAGGATTGGTAGAGTGGCCTAATGTAGTAGGTGTCATGCAGGGTCTAGTGCAGCCGTGGGCAAACTATGGCCCGCGGGCCGGATCCGGCCCGTTTGAAATGAATAAAACTAAAAAAAAAAAAAAAAAAAAGACCGTACCCTTTTATGTAATGATGTTTACTTTGAATTTATATTAGTTCACACAAACACTCCATCCATGCTTTTGTTCCGGCCCTCTGGTCCAGTTTAAGAACCCATTGTGGCCCTCGAGTCAAAAAGTTTGCCCACCCGTGGTCTAGTGCAATAGCCCCCCAATCACCTAAGCTGGGTACTTGAGGTTCGCACCCCGTGTGGCTGTGTACACCATCCTGTTGCAGTTGAGCCTTTATTGCTGTTGGCATGTCAATGGGAGGGATTTTACCCCCAGGCCTGCTGGGGTCCGAACCCAGCAGGTCCAGGGGTCCCCAAAGGTGTAGACGGAGTCGGCGAAGAAGGAAGGACACAGAGGCAGCGTTCAGTTGATCAGCAGCCTAGCCAGGATCTCTAGCCAGGATCTCCAGCCAAGTTCTGGTCTGGATCTCCAGAGAGGTTCTGCTTCGGATCTCCAGCGAGGTTCTGTAGCCATGTTCCTCGCTAGGTTCTCCAGCCAGGTTCTGTCCAGGCTCTCCAGTCAGGTTCAGTGTCCAGGTTCCAGTCAGGTTCTCCTGCCAATCTCTGTAGTCAGGTTCAGTCCAGGATCCCTTGCCATGTTCTCCCGCTAGGCTCTGTCTCTAGGCTCCGAGGCCAGTCCCTCTCCAGGATCCTCTGGCATGTTCTCTCCAGCAAAGTTCTTCTGTCTCCAGGCTCCGTGTAGGTTCTGTCTTCTTGATTCTGTTCTAAGTTCTGAGTTCTGTCTCTCTTGGTCTTGTCTTCTGAGTTCTGTGTTCTAAATTCTGTCTCTCGCTGTCTTCTGAATTCTGTCTCCTGAGTTCTGTCTCTTTCTGTCTTGTTACAACTGTATTTATACCAGTTGATTCAATCCTATCAATCTCTATTACAAAGGTTAGGGCGTTTCTTATCTCCATTCCAGGGAGTAAAGATTATGTAGCTTAAGCATGATTGTTCATAGTTAAAGTGATTAATTACCCACCTGGCACTTAGTTAAGGGGTTTTATTCCCTCCCTAACTTCAGGGGAAAATCCCTACCTGGGGAAACAACCTTTCTCAGAGACCTTGGTTAAAACACATAGTGCCAAGAAGGTGAGCAAACATATTAAGAACAGTATGCCATATATGCCAGGTCCCTTGAAACAGCAAGCATGGACTGGCTCCCGGCACAGGCCAACCAATTGCAAGGACTGGCTTCAACCACTGATCACTGACCTTTGTGCAGGGGCCCATTCCACAGAACAGGACTTACTTCAGCAGGGCTCTGGTGCCCACTGAGTTTGTTCTTTGTGGAGGTGGTTGGGTTGTGGTGTTTCAATATAGTCAAAGGCTGTCCACTGAGTGTGCTGGCTCTGGGGCCTCCTAAGAGGTACAGGCCAAGATTAGCTGCCACCTATGTTCTGTCTGAGGCTGTTGGCTTTAGCTACAAAGTGACCTGCAGATGGCTGCTACTTGTGCTGGGCTTGGAGGTGCCCAGGTGAGGCAAGTTGTAAGCCAATGCCAGCTACCAGTAGTGCTGGGCCTGAGGTCATTTAGTGATAGGCACGGGGCACCTGAGGCTAGATGGTGCCTGTTTGAGAGATTTTAGGAAAATCTGAAGCATGTGTCAAGGCAGGCCATTCATATGGAAAAGCCACTGCAAATAGCTTGGGTGCGCCAAAAGTTGGGTGGGGCAGGGCAAAGAAAGTGAGCCAGTTGATTGAGTCTCAGATATGGTGCCTACCCGCTGACTCTGTGGAGGAAGGGCTCATCAAAGGAACAATGGCCTCCGCCGGCATTTCTATCTAGGACAGCGGTTCTCAACCTATGGGTCGCGACCCCTTTGGGGGTCGAACGACCCTTTCACAGGAGTCGCCTAAGACCATCGGAAAGCACATATATAATTACATATTGTTTTTGTGATTAATCACTATGCTTTAATTATGTTCAATTTGTAACAATGAAATTACATCCAGCATATCAGATATTTACATTATGATTCATAACAGTAGCAAAATTACAGTTATGAAGTAGCAACGAAAATGATTTTATGGCTGGGGGTCACCACAACATGAGGAACTGTATTAAAGGGTCCCGGCATTAGGAAGGTTGAGAAACACTGCTCTAGGAGAAAGCTTCCCTCCAGCTCTTGCCCTGATGCTGGACAGTTCAGTTCTTCTCTGAATGTGTCTGGTGCTTTTCAAGCTACTGCCTCACACTGGAACTCAGAGGGAGTGAATCTAAGTTGTCCATGAACAGGCTCTTTGAGAGAAACTGCCAGCAGTCTCCATCTCCATCAGCCTCTAACCCAGCTCGTTTTTATAGCCAGAAGTTATAGGGGTTTCTCTTCCTGGCACTGGAACCCTGGGCTGGGGGGCCTGGTATGGGACCCCTCACTCCTCAGAGGGATATCTGCAGCTGATATGCCTCTCAATTTTTATCCACCACATGTGGGTGTGGGACCAGCCTGTTCCTGCATCTCCACTCCTACTTCTAGTTTTGTACTTTCTACCAGTCTCAATATGGCTTCTTCTTTAATTCCCTAGTTGTATGACTTCCATTTAGCTAGATTTCAGGCAGTTCTGAATGATGGCTGTTCTATAGTTTAGTTTAGTTATGCTTTTGATGTGGTTGTGGGAGGAGGCAAGTACCATGTTTACGTGCACTGCCGTCTTGATGGGAAGTAAGCCTGACAATGTGCTTTTTATTTATTTCAATATATTTTTATTGATTTCAGAGAGGAAGGGAGAGAGGGAGAGAGTGATAGAAACATCAGTGATGAGAGAGAATCACTGATCAGCTGTCTCCTGCATGCCCCACCCTGGGAATCGAGCCTGCAACCCGGGCATGTGCCCTGACCGGGAATCGAACCATGATCTCCTGGTTCATAGGTTGATGCTCAACCACTGAGCCATGCTGGCTGGACCTGATAATGTGCTTTTTAAGGCCATATAGCCACCAAATGGCAGAGCCAAACCTGACCCCATGTCGTCTACATTTTCCTCTTAAAAGCCAACAGGGGACTTGGAGGTCAGAAGACTCTGTAGGTCCACCCCCAGATAAACAGTCCTTTTAACACAGCCAGGTTGTTAAGTAACAGCAGCACTGAAATGGTAATCATCAGATATAGCACCTCCTTCCTGGTAAACCTAGCCATTTTCTTGACTCTCAGTATCTCCATGTCAGAGTGACAATTTGTAAAAAAATCTGTAGTAATTTTATTACCCTTTTTGTCTTTACCTTTCAAGGTTACAATTTGTCCTGCTTTAATAGAGCACCTGGGAAAAGCAGGAAAATTAGACCAAATGTGGGTAAACTGCCACAAGATCATTTCAGTCCTATTATGATGTATTTTTCAAAACTCTAGGACATTGAACAAAATGCACTAAAAGTAAGAAACAATCTTTTTTCTTTAATTTGGAAAATTCTTTTTAAAATCTGAGTAATTGCTGCAGCTAATCTATAATTTAGCCAAATGTTGGGTACTTTATTATATTGGTATGCTAGGAGTTAGCTCACTAAATTTCCTCAAAGAAATGGGAGCAACAAAGGGGCAAGTAATTGGTGTTCTGAGCTGATGTTCTATTTCCCAATTCATGAATTAGACCTCAAGTACATTTTTTTAATCTTTCCAGATGTTATTAAGAAATAATTCTCCAAACTGGCCCTAAATGAATCCTGCCTTTTCACAGCTTTCTCACTTTCAGTTGAGCATTTCTTGTTCTTTTCTACAAGTAAAATTAGGAGGATGCCACTAGGTGGGAGTGGGGGAAGCCCCTCGCCCACCTAGTTCTGCTTGCTGCAGCACATGGTGGAGGTGGGTAATGAGGGGAAATATTTCATATATTCTGTGTCTTATTGTGAAGTTTTACAGATGATTGATTTGTTTATTATAAACATTCATTCAATATTACTTATTGAACACACCATTAAAACTGGGCATTGTGTAGGTAGTGGATTTCACAAATGAATAACTCAGTCATGGTCCCTTTCTCCAGAGAATTTATGATCTTATGTATGTGGCGTATGGGTGAGGCAATTATATAGGCTAAGCATGGGAGGGAGGTAAAGTGGGTGGGTTCAGATGTTAATTTGCTCTGTAACATACTTTTATCCGCTGGTAAAGAGCAAAGGCAGAAGAGAAGTGTTTGTCTTGTTTACAGAATTATATATCTTCATGCTGTTTACTGTTGTTTGACCTAGAAAACTAATGACAATGGACTTTTCCAAGAGCAGGGATATCAGGGACTAGAGTGACCAGAGAAGTAAAGCAGCTCTTTTGGATTTTTCCTCAGAAGAGCCCAGAGGAGGTTCTACAGAATTTTGAGGCAAAAGCTGTTTAGACAGGGGTGCTGATAAGTTTGAAGAGTGCAGTATTTCACAGTACTCCCTGAAACATGTGAACTAATGAAGGGATAGTTGCCTTTGTAGTCAGTGTTGAAGGTAGAAAAATGTGGTGCGGGGGGATCTTTGATGTGATGAGGATTACCTATCTCAGAGAAGGCTTCTGAGAAGAAGTGATGTCCAAGCCAAGACTTGAAGGCATTGGGACAGAACCGGTGCTATAGACAGCAGGCAGGACATTTGCAAAGACCTGGAGACTAGAGAAAACTTGGTGTATTACATTCGAGGTAGTGATGGAAGAGTGAAAACAAGGCAGAAGGGAGAGATGAGGTTGGAAAGAGTTAAACCATGGAAAAATTTGAAATTCTTTTTGGAGCTACCAATTCCATCTTGATGGCTGTGGGAAGCTACTGAAACATGTAAGCTGAAAAGTGGTAGGATCGGGTTATATTTCAGAAAGACCACTAGCTGTAGTAGGATAAAAGGATAAGTGGGGGGCAAACTGGAAGCAGAGAGATCAGTTGGGGGACCTGAAGTAGGAGAGTGGTGATTAAGATGAAGAGAGGCAAAAGAATGACGGAACCATTTTGGAGGTGGAACCAGTAAGACGTCATGATTAATTGGATGCAGAGAATGAGGGAAGAGAAGGAATCAAAGATGAACAGTTCAACTTTCTTCATACCTGGATTGTATCCCAACTTTGGTCTTGGACTTCGAAGCCTCTTTGCAACCACAGTTCTTAATACCATAACCTTAAATCTTGGCATTAACCTCAGACTCCGTGGTAACTGTTCGTGCCCTAGCCTGAAAGTTAGGAGAGAGGCCTCAGGGAAAAACAACCCTGTCAGCACTTTGATCTTGGACTTTTAGTCCTTCAAGCTGTGAGAAAATAAATTTCTGTTGTTTAAGCCACCCAGTTTGTGGTATTTATATGACAACCTTAGAAAACCAATACACCAATGTGACATATTTCGACTATCATGTCTGATAAAAACAATAATTGTAAGTAAGTGCTTACCAAAATCTAGAGGTAACAGATTACATCATTACATCTTAGATACTATCTAGGTATTCTTACTTCCATTTTGCAAATGAGAGACCTGAACCTTGGGAAGAGAAATCACTTAGCTAGAATCAAAGTCACAGAGATGGAAAAGGGTAGGGGTGGGCTCAAATCTAAATATTTGAAACACCAGTGCCTGGGTTCTTAACCACTATGCTATAAATACTGGTCTTTGCCTAGTCCCCTTCTCACAATGCAAATAATGCTCTTTATTTTCCCCCATGGCTCTGTCTCTTTTCTTTGGAGTACCCTCTACAGTTTGTAATTACAAATTCAGTTCTGGGATCATTTTTTCAATTTCTGCCTCCTTCACTGGTCCTATAATGTAGCATTGTGCTTATAATCATGGAAGATGGGGTTGGTTTTGGAACAGGCCTCTGGATTTTTCTGCCTGGTGAAAGGCAGCCATCTATTTGCATATGATGAAATGAATCAACCTTGGTGGGTATTGACAAGTAACAGGAACTACTGCTGGGCTCTTTAATTTACACGTTAATATTGTACACATGTGGCCTTAGGAGTGGAGCCCGTCACTTAACCTTCCCACGTGGCAAACACAGCGTTGGCACTCCTCTCCATGGCTGTCATGGGCTGGTGTTCTAGGATGTGTTTTTCCATTTTGTAATGCACTTTAAGGCAGGAAGCTGTAAGCCACTTCATACTCCACTGGTGGCTTTACTTTGCTTTTGCTGACTCTCCACCCTGTTAACACGTCTGGGGGAAGTAGCAGCTGCTTAGGTGGAGAATAATGGAGTCTGAAAAAATGGAGCCTGGTCTGTTGTACCAGATTGGCGCTCTTTGGTGAACAAGATCCCAGCAGGTACTTGTTTTAGTGGTCACACTGTGTTAATGACCTCCTTCAGCCAATGTAATATTATGGTGTAAGTGGTTGTTATTTTCCGAGTTGGAAACACTGTGTAGATTTCCCCCCAACTCAAACTGATGGCAAAAAAATCTATATACTTCCCAAGGGCTAAATTTCATATAAACAGATTATTTTTCTCTGTGTGGCTTTTTATTTTTAGTTTTCCTTCTCTCCCATTTTACCATTTAATGCTTTCAGAGAGAATGACTAGTATTCTACATTTTTATATTCTAAACAGCACTCCTACATAATTCTTTGAATTCTTTGTTGGTCTTTTTTTTTTTTTTTGAAGTTTTGGTTTTAAAAATAATCTAGAACTAATTTGCCTAATGAATATGCAATTATTGCAAGCGTCTTAATGCTTTTGAAAACCTTCAGTCAGCATCTTTCTGGGACATGGTGATGAATGTGGTAGCATCAGGCACTTGGAAGCTGTTTCTAATTTGGCATGAGCAGGTATAATATTTGCACCTTTTAAAACTAGGTATAATTCAATCATTTTCTTTGAATTTATGGTTAGCTAGTGTAATTGCTTTCTATCTAGTCTAGCTTCCTCTACTGGTGGAGTGGGTGCATCATTGCTACTAGGGGCCTTCTGCAGTTAAAATAGAAATTACACAGTGAGTGGCCAGATTATTATGACCACTTGACATTTGTAGGTAAATTAGCCGTACACTGCATCATATGGGCTATGGAAGCTGAAGGCCTGTTCGAACACCTTTGTTGTCTGCGGTTACCAAGATAAAACGTCTCCAGTTTGCACAGGAACACAAGGATTGGACAATCGAGCATTGGAAAAAAGTCATGTGGTCCGATGAATCACGTTTCCAGTTCCATCATGCAGATGGCAGAGTGAGAATTTGGCAGAAACAGCATGAAAGCATGCACCCCACATGCATGAGTACAACCCTTCAAACTCTTGGGGGCAGTGTTATGGTTTGGGGCATGTTTTTTGGCATGATTTGGACCCTTTAATTCATGTGGAACAACGTCTGAAAAGCACAACATACCTAAGTATCGTTGCTGATCAAGTTCATCCTATCATGTTGATGGTGTATCCCAATGGAGATGGCTTCTTCCAACAAGACAATGCTCCATGCCACGGTGCTTGTATTGTGCAGGAGTGGTTTTAAGAACATGAGGGAGACTTTACCTTGCTTAGGTGGCCCCCACAATCACCAGATCTCAATCCAATTGAGCATTTGTGAGACAAAGTTAAAAGAGCCATCAGGCAGCTGGTTCCACAACCATCAAATCTCACAGAACTGGACAGTGCTATTCAACAGGAATCTGGTGTCAGATTCCTCGCATCACCTTTCAACATCTCATGGAGTCAATGCCAAGAAGAATCGCCGCAGTATTGAAGGCAAAAAGTGGTCCAATGAAGTACTGATGGGGTGGTCATAATAATCTGGCCACTCAGTGTGTGTATGTGTGTGTGTCTATATATGTATATGTATACATATATATGTGTGTGTGTGTGTGTGTGTGTGTATATATACATATATATATATATAGCCTAATGATAGACAAACATGTAAATTGACCGTTCCTCTGCTACGGTCACCAGCCAATCAGGAGAGTATGCAAATTAACTCAACAAAGATGGCGGTTAATTTGCATACATAGGTGCAAAGCGGCGGAGCAAAGACTGAAGGCTCTGGCAAGAGCAGTGAAGACTGAAGGCTCCGGCCAGAGCAGCGAAGGCCTGGGTCCCGGGTGCCAGAGGAAAACTGGTGCCAGCAGCCAGGGGAAGGGAAGGCCTATTGCACGAATCTCTTCATGCAACGGGCCTCTAATGTATATATATATCCCACATTCAAAGGCTGTTAAATCGTGTTGTTGACCCATATTTTCAGAAAAAAATCACTTCCGTTGTGGTAAACAACCCTCTTTCCTATTTATAATGATCTGGCCCTCTAGCAAGTTCAGTGTGAAATTATAGCTAATTTGCCTACAAATGTCAAGTGGTCATAATAATCTGGCCACTCAGTGTATATGACAATGATAACAGAATATGCAGGAGAAAAGGGGGCAGAGTTAGGTTCTATCATTCCTCAGGTCAGCACTTACTACTAATAGCTGCCATTTGTAATATACTTACCTCATACACTTTACATGTCTTAAACTTCACTTAACTATAATCCAGAGAGCAAGGGAATATTATCATTCTTTTATAAGTAAGGAAAATGAGACCTAGAGAAGTTAAAATTTCTCAAGATCACACTGGCCGCAAGTGGCAGACCTATGTTCTTAAACATTCATCATCAGGCACACTTTCCGTGCTATGCACTTTGACAAGCCTAGAAGTGAACTTCACCTGGATCCTACCTTCAGAGTGTTTAACATCTGCTAGAAGAGAGAAGACAAATACCCATGACCAACAGCCAAAAAAATTCAGAAAAGAGAAAGTTAGAGGGCCATGTAATGGAAGTAGAAGCAAAGGAAAGAGAGGAAAGTTGGATCTCAGTAGAGATAAAATCTCACGGGGAGACTGGTGTTTAGAGGCTTTTGCTCACAGCTCCTCGTCTCCTGCCTACTGTGCACATTGTGCTTTTGAAAGTGACCCCTGATTTTGACCTGGAAAACTAGCTTCCTCCTGTGTACTTTCCCCAGTACCTGCGAGAATAAGCCCGTCGGACTTTCTCCATTGCTGAAGCAGGCAAAAGCATCCCCGCCCCAGCTGTGGGCTTCATTAGCCTCTGCTGTCAAATCGCTGTGGTCATGAGGGTGTGAAAGGCACAGTGCCTTCCCAGCCCCAGCTGGGACACAGGCTGCCACAGTCACCCACAAAAGCACACAGGGCTTGTTGTCCAGGGCTGGAACATGACATAGCATGTACGGTTGCCTTTCTGTGGGATTGCTGTGTTTTGCCTTGCCAAATGGAGCAAAGTGACTTCTCCCATACTCAGTCTATTGTTAACATTTTTTTTCTTCTGGCTCCAGGTGAATATCAGTGCTTTTTTGGTTGAAGAAGCATTCCAACTAACATAATCAAATAGAGGAGAGTTTATTATAAGAATCTCAGGTATTGAAGGTCAGGGGAGGAGTGGTGAGGGCTAGGTGAAGGTGGGTAAAAGTGGGGGGGGGGGATAATGAGGACATCTGTAATAGTGTCAACAATTAAAAAAAAAGAATTTTAGGGACTAGACCCAGGGGCTAGAATAGTCACCAGGAGCCAAGGCAGTTACCCTGTTGGTAATTGATAATTCTCTCTCTCTTGGGTTACATAGATTTGTGTTTCTGGCTGTTTCTTTATGTCTGTTTATTTCTCTTTCCCAATCAGTTATCTGTTCTCATAAGTTCACGCCAAAATAAGGCATTCATAGTGCCCAAGTGTCCATCTTCCCAATTTGAGTTAAAAGAAACTCAAACTGTGCCCCAATTCTGTTGTTTACAGTGGTTCTCAACCTGTGGGTCGCAACCCCTTTGGTGGTCGAACGACCCTTTCACAGGGGTCGCCTAAGACCATCCTGCATATCAGATATTTACATTACAATTCATAACAGTAGCAACATTACAGTTATGAAGTAGCAACGAAAATAATTTTATGGTTGGGTCACAACATGAGGAACTGTATTTAAAGGGCCAGAAGGTTGAGAAAAGCCTAAATATTCAAGGCTGGGTCCAATCACCTGCTGTGATGGGGAGTCATGTAATAGGGACTTGACTTCAGGCTCTGATCCTATCTTAGCCCTATGGGGTGCATTTTGCAGAAAAAGGAGAAGTAAAGGGACAGGCAGTCATGTAGGTAATTGCATATTTATACATAAGTAATCTAACATAATTTTAGGTTTTCTTGGGGATCAATGCAGCATGCTACCTGTCCATAGAGGGCAAATTGGAGGTTCAGTACTTCTATCTTTTTGGAACAAATGAGATTCACATGGGCTATCTAATAAAGGCTAGAATTGGTGCAGTTATCCATATAATTCAGGCAAAAAATCTGCTGCTGACAGAAAAGAAGGTAGGGTTGTTTTGAATTAGGCCAGTTAGTGATACTCAAATACACAAGATAATTGCTTTTGCACCCTCATCAAAGTAAGGGTAAGATTTGGGTGGTTCTCACTGGCATTGGGAGCCTAAAACTACCTCTCTGTCACAGGGGGTTCTCTTTCATGTCCCAGGGCAGAAGTGATCTTTTCCTCCTTTACATTTCCAAATAAGTGCTTTGCAATTCTAGTTTGTTTTACATCCTTATACTTGTTTGTGTGTTTTTATCTCCTGATAGACCTTTGCTTGGTGAGGACAGTATCTGTCTTATTTTACAGTCCTTAGATTATAGTGTCTTGTACATGGTAGATTTCTAAATCATATATGCTAATTATGTGAGTCACTTAAGTGATCCATAGTAAATCAGACCAACTAATAATTCGTTCAGAACTCTCTGAGTCAGAGATTCTTCAACATTCCAATTAATTAAACAGATAAATATACTAGTACCGGCAAGGTGTCTAGCACTGTGCTTAGTGCTACTAGTTAAGTGGCTTTATAGTTTATTTGCTAAGACCTTAGGAAAGTTAACTGGAGTGTCAATGTTCCCAGCTGCAAACTGGGAGTGTGGCAGAAGAGGAGTAATGACGCTTTCCTGGTGGAATGATTGTAAGGGTTAGAAGATACACATAGAAGGCACCAAGAAAGAGTAATCTTTGTTTTTTTGGTTTATAGTTATTATTTATTAAGGTTGGTATGAATTTTCATGTGCAAATTTGAAGTGCAAGAAAAGTCACATTTCCTTATTTCTCTGATTTACATAACCTTTTCTGATCCTCATCCCCAGTTTCCCTAGGAGAGAATTCAATTTCATTTGCACTCTAGAGGCCTTTAACCCCCACTCAAGGGCATGAACAGCCTCAGTAGTTTAGCAGTCCTCTTCATTTGGAAAGACTCTCTGGACCTCAGTCTACCGGGTCCACTTTATCGAAGTTTCCCCTTACTTATTCTGGATTTTGAGTCATAGGAAAGTGTTTCTTACGTCCAAGTTTAGAGAAATGCGTTGATGTTTTCTTTTATTTCTTGTATAGTATTATTCCTGTACTTAAATGTCAGACCCATTGCGAATTAATTTTGGTGTATGGAGTGAGGAATGGATCTAATTTTATGTTTTCCATATGACTCACCAGTTATTCCAATATCACTTATTAAGACATCCATCCTTTCCCAGCTCATTTGAGATGCTGACTCTGAATTAATGAAAAATTTCAATTATATAAATTAAATCATTAAATGCTAAATTTCCATATGTGATTAGGTTTATCTCTGGCTTATTTGTTTCATTTATCTTTCTGTCTATTCTTTATTTAATCTTTATTGTTGAAAGTATTACAACTGTCTCCTTTTTCCCCCCATTAACCTCTTCTAGTCTGCCCCTGCCTCCTGCCCCATCTCTCTGTTTATTCTTGCACCAATAAAGCATTTAAAAAATTTTTGGGTTTAAAAATGTTTTTACATCAAACTTATTTCTCTTATTTTTCATAGTTTTCCCAAGTGAGCTTAATAATCAACTTTATCTTTAGGAAAATAAAAACCTGATGGCATTTAACTTGAGCCCATTAAGTATAAAAATTAACTTTGGGAGGATTGAAAGCTTTATGATGTTGATTCTTCCTAGCCAAGAATATGAAAATATTTTTATTTGTTTAAGACAACTTTAGTGTCCTTCAGTTACTTTATAGTTTTACTCATGTGGATTTTGATGCAGTATTACTACTCCGATAACAATATTATTACTACTCTTACAAATGGGCTTTTTCTTTCTGTGTGTCTTCTAATAGAAATTTTGATTATATGTCCATCAGTTTCCTTTTAACCTTTCCTAATCTCTTTGATTTGGGTGTGTGTCTTGGATGGGTTGAATTTTGCTTTGTTAACCAATCGGAAAGTATTATTGGTGTGTTCAACCCATTTACATTTATTGATGTGTTGAGAGGTTTGACCTCAGTTGTATCAATTGTATTTATGTGATGTGATGGGATGTGTATGTACATAAATAGTATTTCACTATCAGCTTATTCAGTTTGTTTGCTTTATCTCCTTCTACCTTTTTTTGATATCTGTTTTTGTCATTTAGGAAGGTCTGGAATCTTGATCTAATGGCTACGTTTAGATGAACACCTTTATGTAATACTCTTAAGGTCTTTTGTTTTGAGTATAGTCTAATGCTTCCTTATCAGGAGCAATATTGAAATTAGCCAGCAATCTTTTCTTTCCCTTTCCCCCCTTCTCCCATAGCATCTAATATAAAATTTGATGCTGAAGTAATGCCATTTTCCTCAATTAATACTTACAAGGCAATCTTGGAGCTTAATCTCCTTTCTTGGTGCTATTTCCATTTTTCCACTATTCCTGAAAAGAAGGAAAAGGAAAATGGCAGCATCTTTTCTCATACCTCTTCTACCTCTTTTTATCACACATCCTGGAGAAATATGTAGGTTGGGGAATGAGACCAGATTTTGACAGGTGAAGGGGAACCTTGGAAGGTATTTTTTATACCTTTTGGAGTGCTTTGATAATTACCACTATGGAGAGCAGCAACCCACTGTCTTCTATCACCCTGGGGGGAAACTGATGGGGAGGCAGTTTTTAGATTATTTATGAGTCTGGACACTGTGAGTCTAGGATCCACCTGCCAGCAAACATCCTGTGCTCAAGTTTCACAGGAAGCTGCAGTGCCATCTGCACTCAAGGGACACTGCAGATATGTCTAATGGGCATATCATTGGGAACTAGAGTGGATGTGAAGAGCCCTTCACCAAATATTCTGAACTGCCCAAGTCATTGAGCATGAGAAAGGGAAGGAGCTTCCTTCAGCTTGACTGATAATGAGTTTCCCATTACCAACATAGCCATCTGATAAAGAGATTTATAAATTTAACTTTTTAAAATATTCAGTGTTATGGAGTAAAATTCTGACCTCATCTCATGGTGCAAACTCCTAACACATATATGAAATAATGGAATGAAAACTTTAGATACCAAAACAGCAAGCTGATTCAGGATAGAAGATAATGGGGAGCCTGGAGTTTTCACTAAGTGCTGGAGTGTGGCCATGAGAGCTACAGCCATGGGTGGGGAGAGATGTGTTGGGCATATTGCTAATTCAAATACATGTCTCTTTCTGGTAGGTTTGGTAGACTTTAGAATCTCTGTATATTGTCTTCCTGTCTCAAATGTTGCTCTCTCATCTAAGGATTTTCTTCTGACCTTGTATGAGTTTTTCAGCCTCACTCATCCCTCACAGAGCCAGAATATGGTTGGTTGGTGTCCAGAATGAGAGAAAGGATCCCTGTGAAGGAGATGTTTTCCTGGGGTTCAAAGCTGTGCTGTATGTATTAGAATTCAAATAAAATTGGATGCCAGTATAAAATTTTTTATGACCCAAAGCTAAAGAAAACCCCTGTATATCTGTGGAAAGACGGAGATTCCTTTAAAGTTAGGGACATGATGGCTATGGGTTTATTTTCTGCCAGCCCCTTTCCTTGTTTTTCTTGGATCTTTTATTGCTCAGAGCCTTTCTGTCTTGAGATGAAGTGAAAGCTATACCGGTAATTTTTACTCTCTAATTTTTGTTGCCTTTAATGAATGAAATCAAGGCTGACTTTCATAGCAGCTCCCCTCCTTCTCTCCTTCCACGTTTTTTATTACATGGGGAAGAAATGAGAGAAAGAAGTAGCTATAAAAGGTAGAAATAAGCTCTCATCATCTGAAGTGGTTTTTTTCCCCACACAGGTTCTGTGGGGGAATTCTGAGCATTAGTTCCAAAAATGCCATTCCTGTGCCAAAGCTGCTTTTAGATTTGGCTTTTGGGACCCTTTTTGTGAACTCTAGCACTAATAGTGAAAAATGTTGATTCTCAAAATAGAGGAAGGGTGACGTGCTGCCCTGAAATCATAGGCTAGATCAGTGGTTCTCAGCCTTCTGGCCCTTTAAATACAGCTCCTCATGTTGTGCCCCAATCATAAAATTATTTTCGTTGCTACTTCATAACCGTAATGTTGTTACTGTTATGAATTGTAATGTAAGTATCTGATATGCAGGATGGTCTTAGGTGACCCCTGTGAAAGGGTCGTTCCACTGCCAAAGGGGTCGCGACCCACAGGTTGAGAACCACTGGGCTAGATCTATCCAAAAGTTTCTAAAGTGTGAGAATTCACAATTTTTTCTCCCCCTGGCTGTTAAAGATTATACTGATTTTACCTTTTCAGTACTTAATCATTCGTTATCATTCTAGACTGGCTTTTATCATTGTGGCAATGTAAAACTGGAGGAAATTGGGACAAGAAAGGTGAGATGGGCCTTTTTTAGGGCTGGGTGACAAATATTTTGAGGAGTTTGACAAGTGAGCCGTGGAAGACGTTGTCTATGAAGGAATTGGAGGGGAGAGAAAAATGAAAATTTTAAATAAATTATTCCTGAGGTCAATATTCCCCCTCATGGTATTTGAGAATACTAGTAAAGAAATTGAGTTATTTTAAAATTATTATTTGCTTATGGACTACAGTTCTTTGATTGCAATAACATTCTAAGACTAGTCCTCATGGGTGGTGCCATCAACACTTGAGATTCTTGTTATAACTTTATTTCTGGTCTCTTATAGAACATTTCTGTAGGTCAAGTACAGAGAATAGGTTACATTTCACATATCAACTCTGATTGAGTAGTGTAACTTCTGAAGCTCTCTGTTGAGGATTATGAAACCCCATGTAGGTCGTAGTGGGAAACAACACCCTGATTGATTGTGATCTCTGCATGGATATGAGATGCTGGTGGATGTTCATATGCCACAGTCTTTTCCACAGACATTGGAAAACATTCTTCAACACTTTTCTTGTGATCTAAAGGTAATGTGAGAGAGAAGACCTGCAGAACTCTGCTGTTTACAGCTGCTTTTTATTGTAAAAATGAAGTGGCAGAGTAATATCACATTCTAATGGAGTAGAAGGGCACGAGTAAATGAACAGGAAACATTTTCTTCCCCTCAACTTTGTTGAGATACAGTTGACATTTTACACTGTGCAAGTTTAAGGTGTATTATGTGTTGATTCAGTACACTTATATATTGAAAAATTATTACTATTATAGTGTTAGCTAACACCTGCATCACATCACATAATTACCATTTCTTTTGTGGTGAGAACATTTAACATCTATTCTCTTAGCAACTTTCAAGTTTACAATACAATATTATTATTATTATTATTATTATTATTATTATCCCTCATACTAGTAGAGGATATTTTTTCCATTGATTTTTTTTTTTAAGAGAGAGTGGAAGGGGGGAGAGACAGAGAGAGAGAGACTTTGATGTGAGAGAGACACATCTTACTGGTTGCCTCCTGCATTCACCCAGGGCTGGGGATAGAGCCTGCAACAGAGGTACCTGCCCTTGACTGGGAATCAGTCCTCGGGCTGATGATCTAGCCACTGAGCCAAACCAGCCAGGGCGATAATACAGTCTTATTAACTGTTATCACTATACTGTCCATTGGATCCCCAGAACTTATTCACCCTTTAACTGGAAGTTTGTACTCTGATATCTGCCTATTTCACCCTACACAGTCTCTGATAATCACCATTCTACTCTCTATTGTTATGAGTTCAGCTTTTTTCCATGTGTAATTGAGACCATAAAGTATTTGTCCTTTTCTGTCTCACTTGTTTTATTAACACAGCATTTTTTTTTTAATGTAAAGAATTAAACTTTGACTGGGTTCTGTGAAATGGAAGAATTGACCTTGATTTCACTGCTCTGTTGGACCTAAAAGTTCCATTGGACCTCTGAGCACAGCGTAGACTAACTGGGTTCAAAAAGTCAAGCATTTTGTTGTTTGAATTATTCATAATAACTATGTCCACTGCCTGGAATTCTTACAGCAACAGTTCTTAACCATTTTACCTTAAATCACCCCACATTTTATTAAAGTATCTTCCTCTTTATAAAGACAGTTTTTCTAAGAAGAACAATTCTGTAGTTATAGAAAATTTGTTAGTAATAGTATCCATTTCTGGGCTAAATGTTTTGCATATATTAGCTTTTTGAATACCTACAAAAACTTGTGAGATCAATGTCCTTATCCCCATTTTATACTGAAACTAGAGGCCCAGTGCATGAATTTGTGCATGGGTGGGGTTCCTCAGCCTGGCCGGTGATTGAGGCCTATCTGGGGGGCTGGCTGGCTGGGGGGGAAGGATCCTAGGAGGTTGGCTGGCCTGCCCTCCAGTCGGAGCCTATTGGGAGGTTGGCCAGCCGGTCAGGAGGCTGCCTGGCCAGGGGGAGGGATCATGGGACGTTGGCCGGCTAGGGTGGAGGGACTGCAGGAGATTGGCCTACTGCCCCCTCCCCCCCCAAATTGGGTCTTTGGGGGAGGGGCTGTGGGAGGTTGGCCAGCCTGGGGGGGAGGGGCCATGGGAAGTTGGCTGTGGGAGCACACTGAACTCCTGCATTGAGCGTCTGCCCCCTGGTGGTCAGTGTGCATCATAGTGACTGTTTGACTGGTTGTTCTGGATGTTCTAGTCATTAGGCTTTTATATATATAGAAGATAATTGAAGCTTAGAGAAGTTACATAACCAGTGGACACCACTCACTATATGAAGATCTCACTATTTATATATTTGTATAAACTTGAGCTGTTAATCATATACTGTACTGCTAATTTGTTTGCTTATTCATCATTTACAGTACATTTTAAGGACTTGAGAAAAATGTAGTTGTTTTCTAGACCCAGCCCATGAGATCAGAGCACACTGTGCATGGGTTACAAAGATCCTGGACCTGACTCCAGCTCCCTGGAGTTTGTGGAGCTGAATCCGACTGACAGAATCTAGGAATCAAGAGATAGGGGTCAAGGTGACTCTGCTCAGGAAGTCAGTAGTGAAGAGGTTTTGAAGAGAACAAAGAACAAAACTCTTGGTTTCTCTAGTTTGTTTTTTAATTCAACCAGTATTTTCTGAGTATCTGCAATATACCATAGAGTGTGCTAAAAATCAGGGCTAGAATTCAGCAAGCACAGAATCAATCCCTATCTTCAGGGGACTTACCAGTATAAGCAGCTAGAGACTGAATGTTTATGTCCTTCCCAAAGTCACATTTTGAAACCTAATCCCAATACAATGGTATTATGGGAGGTGATTAGGTTATAAGGATGGACCCTCATGAATGACATTTGTGCCTCTATGAAAGAGGCCCAGAGAGATCGCTCACCCCTTCTGCCATGTGAAGAAAGCAAGAAGATGGCTGTATATGAACCACAAAGCAGGCTCTCATGAGAAGCCAGATCTGCCAGAACCTCAATTTTGGACTTCCCAGCCTCAGAACTGTGTGAAATATATACTGGTTGTTTAAACTGCTCAATCTGTTGTTATAGCTGCCTGAGCTGACTGTGACACAGGCTAATGAGCAATTAATCAGTTAACCTCTCAAATAAATGTAAAATGAAACAGTGGTAAGTGCTGTGAAGACAATGTATATGGTGCTGAGAGGGTCCAAGAGAGAGGTTTGACACCATTAGGAGTCAAGGAAAGCTTCTCTGAGGAAGGGGTGGTTTAACTGAGACCCAAAGCATGAGTTAATTTGGTGAAGAATAGAGGGAAAATAATTCAAAGAGAGGGAGTGGAAGGGAAGGAGGAGAGAGAGAAAGAGAAACACCAATATGAGAGAGACGTTGATTGGTTGCCTCCTTCACACGCCCCTATCAGGGCTGGGGAATCTGCAACACTTGACTAGGAATCAAACCCAAGACCCTTTGGTCCACTGAGCAACCAGCCACGGCAAATCTTTAAACTTAGACTTAGGTTTCTTCTATTTGAAGATGAAATTATCGAAACTGGTAAACCAGCTGTGAGGATTTGGGAAAGCTAGTTACTGTCTCTGAGTCACTTTCCTTATCTATGATGTGGATAATAGTCATACTTGCTGCATTGAAATATGTTTGTGAAGATTTTACTTAGAGTACCTTATATGCTTAGTATCATGCTTACCAAATAGTTGCTAAAAATGTTGTCATAGAGATGAATAATAATAATCCTTTTTCATATATGGGTCAGAGAGGATTGACTCTTATTATATACTAGAGGCCCAGTAAACAAAAATTTGTGCACTTGGCAGGCGGGGGGGGGGGGGAGGGGGGGAGTCCCTGGGGGGGGGGGAGTCCCTCAGCCCGCCTGTGCCCTCTCGCAGTCTGGGACCCCTTGGGGATGACCCCCTGCTGGCTTGGGCCTGCTCCCCAGGGGATTGGGCCAGGATGGCAATCAGACATCCCTCTGGAAGCTCGGCAGCCCTCGGGGGATGTCCACTTGCCAGCAGGGAGCCGACCTAAGCTGCAGCCAGACATCCTTAGAGCTGCTGAGGAGGCATGAGCGGCTCCCACCACCACCGCTGTACTGGCAACCATCAGCATGGCTTGTGGCTGAGCAGAGCTCCTCCATGTGGGAGCTCACTGACCACCAGAGGGCAGCTCCTGAATTGAGCATCTGCCCCCTGGTGGTCAGTGTGTGTCATAGTGACCAGTCATTCCCAGTCTTTCTGCTGTTAGGGTCAGTTTGCATATTACCTGTTTACTATATAGGATAGAGGCCTGGTGCACGGGTGGGGGCCGGCTGGTTTGCCTTGAAGGGTGTCCCAGATCAGGGTGGGGGTTCTGCTTGGGTACCTGGCCGGCCTGAGTGAGGGGCTGATGGCTGTTTGCAGCTGGTCACACCCCCTTCAGAGTGGGGGTCCCCGCTGGGGTGCCTGGCTAGCCTGGATGAGGGGCTGATGGCTGTTTTCAGGCTGACCACACCCCCTTTAGGGTGGGGGGTCTCCACTGGGGTTCCTGGCCAGTCTGGGTGAGGGGCTGAGGGTCATTTTCAGGCTGGTGGGCAACCAAAGCTCCCAGCCTCTCCTTTTTTTTTTTTTTTAAATTTTGGAATTTATTTACCTTCTATAATTGAAACATTGTTGCCGTACTGGTACTCCCAGCTCTTAGGCCGCGGCTGGCTGAAAGCAGGTATCTGGGGTATGTTTAGCTTCTATAATTGAAACATTGTTGCTTTTGGAGCTCAGAGCTGGGCCGTGGCAGGCAGGGAACCTTGGCTTCCTCCATCACTGGAGCAAGCAAGCCTCCTGTTCGCTTCAGCTGCGTGGCTGCTGGCCGCCATCTTTGTTGGCAGTTAATTTGCATATCACCCCGATTAGCCAACAGGAACGGTAGCGGAGGTATGGTTAATTACCCTTTTTGTCTTTTATGAAATAGGACTAGAGGCCCGGTGCACAAAAATTTGTGCACTTGGTGGGGGGATCCCTCAGCCCGGCCTGTGCCCTCTCACAGTCTGGGACCCCTTGGGGAATGACCATCTGCTGGCTGAGGCCTGCTCCCCAGGGGATTGGGCCTAAGGTGGCAATCAGACATCCCTCTGGCAGCCCGGCAGCCATCGGAGGATGTCCACTTGCCAGCGGGGAGTAGACCTAAGCTGCAGTCAGACATCCTTAGCGCTGCTGAGGAGGTAGGAGAGGCTCCCACCACCACTGCTGTACTGGCAGCCATCAGCCTGGCTTGTGGTTGAGCAGAGCTCCCCCATTTGAGAGCTCACTGACCACCAGAGGGCAGCTCCTGCATTGAGCGTCTACCCCCTGGTGGTCATTGTATGTCATAGTGACCAGTCATTCCCAGTCCTTCTGCTGTTAGGGTCAGTTTGCATATTACCCTTTTACTATATAGGATAGAGGCCTGGTGCACGGGTGGGGGCTGGCTGGTTTGCCCTGAATGGTGTCCCGGATCAGGGTAGGGGTCCCGCTTGGGTGCCTGGCCAGCCTGGGTGAGGGGCTGATGGCTGTTTTCAGGCTGCCTGCACCCCTTTTAGGGTGGGGGTCCCCACTGGGGTTCCTGGCCAGCCTGGATGAGGGTCTGAGGGCTGTTTGCAGCTGGTCACACCCCATTCAGGGTGTAGGTCCCCACTGGGGTGCCTGGCCAGCCTGGATGAGGGGCTGAGGGCTGTTTTCAGGCGGGCAAATCCTGCAACTGAAGCTCCCAGTCTCTCCTTTTTTTCTTTCTTTTTTTATTCTGGGATTTATTTACCTTTTGTAATTGAAACTTTGTTGCGGCTCCAGCTCCGAGGCCGGCTGGCTGAAAGCAGGTATCTGGGGTTTGTTTAGCTTCTATAATTGCAACATTGCTGCTTAGACTGGAGCTCAGAGCCCAGCTGTGGCAGGCGGGGAACCTTGGCTTCCTCCATCACTGGAGCAAGCAAGCCTTATGTTCGCTTCAGCTGCCTGGCTGCCGGCCGCCATCTTGGTTGGCAGTTAATTTGCATATCACCCTGATTAGCCAATGGGAAGTGTAGCGGAGGCATGGTTAATTACCATGTTTGTCTATTATTAGATAGGATGGCACCATGTCTACAAGTATTACATTAGCCAACTGTTTAGAAATAAATAAATAAATAAATAAATAACTATATTTTCTTTTTTTCTACAGTGATTTATTTTGATTTTTGGGGTTTTGTAAGGACATGCAAACAAACCCTAGACATTTCTGGATAACATTTAAAAAGCTTTTAAATGTTTCATTTCAATGTAATCAATTAGATTGGTTGTGTAGATGAATCAATTTGGTTATTAGATTATCAGAAAACACCAGCTGGGTAGTTACTAGAACAGAAATCATTCCTTTGACTGTAATCTCCCTATATTTTGTTGAAGGATTTGACACACATGATAACCATTGTGTGGGGATCATTCTGGCAGTATTTATTCATTTACTCTGTTGCCGAAGAACACTGAATTAATTTTGTTAATTCTTGAATGTTTGGATCAATAGCCTGGTTCTTCTTTTCCTGAAATCCTGGTCATACTTTTGGACCATGGTGAACACTTCACAAGGTATGTGACACTTCCAAAATGAATTGGATGATTCAAAGCCCAAAGTTGCTTTTGAGCATCAAGCCTGAAATACTTTTTACCCCCTGCCCCCCACACTGCTTTTTGTCTCTATCTGAATTCTCTGGGTGATTTCTAAAATTATATCTTCCCTTGAATGTTCCAAAACATCATACCCACTGGCTGGTGTTACATGCATACCCACTTGCTGGTATTAGAAGCTAATATTTGAGTGCCAGGCATGGTGCTACAGGTTCTAGGGGTTTATATGATAGTTGTTATCTTCATGTACCATATGAAGATCTAGGATCCGAGAGTGAAATAACTTGCTGGTCACTATTTAGTAGATTGCACAGGGAGTTGGAACCTAAGCTTTCCTTACTCCAAAGCCACCTTACTGGAGAAGCAGTGTAACATGTTAGAAGCAGTTATTACTTGGTCAACAAGGGCTACAGTGCCAGGTGCCAGTGTCCACTTGATGGCTCTGCCACTTACTGCTGCTATCCTAGGCAAGTGACTTAACTGCCTTGTGACTCAGTTTCCTCACCCTTATAATGGAAATAACGTTAGTACCTATGCCAAAGGGTTATTGTGAAGATTAAATGAGCAAATGTATACATGAAGCACCCAGAATAATGCCTGGCACAAGGAAGTGCTAGATGTGTTTGTTAAGTAAAACATATGATGTGCTTCTCACAACTGGGTAAATGTGTCTGCATTGCAGTATTGCCACTTTGAAATCAATGTCATTGTTTGTTTTGTAATAGAACTAGAAATACCTCTGAGCAAGTTGCTTTTTCTTGACAACAGAACCAGAATTCAGCAGGCTGGAATTTGAATACAGGGCTTTACAACTGGAAAGGTAGTGTGTTTTCTACTAGCTCAGTCACAGAGTGGAACACTTTGGGGAGTTAACAGAGGGAGAAGAACTCACTAATGGTATAAATTCTTAGGCTAACATTCATGCAAGCTTCGCAGACTTTTCAGGGATTAACTATGAATGATCAGGGATTTTCTTTGCATATTGAGTCTTAAAAATCAATACTAGTATGATTTCAAATAAAAGTTCAGGAACAATGCCTATATATCTATATTCACTAGAGATTTCCCATTTCCTTTTTTTGTCTTGTGCCATTAATAAAAGCTTCTGTTTTCTTATTCATTTTAACTGCTTTATCTTCTCTTGTTACAGTAAGAGGTTTTCTATATTTTAAATTGGTCACACATAAGCCGTTTTTTAATGATTGCATCAGTTCTGAATCAGTGTGCTATAAATAAACACAAAAACTGGAATAAATTTTATTAGCAAGTTAAGATAATACATATCACAGAACAGTTCACATAAATTCCCTTCTGTGCTTATCAAGCAAGGACTCGAGAAATGCTTGTCTTTGCATGCTACACCAAGACTCATAAATTGCTTCATAGAATGAGGAAATATTTAGTAAAAAGACAGTTAATAACCATGTTCTCAAGAGACTGAAATGCAGCTCCTATACATGTCCAAAGAATTAAGGAAAAGTGTTTGTCCTTATCCTGTTCTTGAAGGCTCTGCCACTGGGTACCATGAAATGGGTGAAATAGGCTCAGGTTGGTAGGGAAAAGAGACATACAAACTCAATATTCATCATTGGGTGTGTGTATACAATTATTATTTTCCTTCCTGGAATAGATTCTTCCTTTTCTGGAAATAACATGACCGTCTTCCTTCGATGAACCCAGTCTTCTCCACTGTCTGTCAATACGGTTTGGGTAGAGTTGATTTATCCCTCTTGCTTCGGGGATGGAATCTGATCCAGACCTGGACAACTGGCACATTTCATCTGATTGACCATGATGATTGGTTCAGGGGTGGTCCAAGACAGCCAAATAAGATTCAATTCTGAGGCTTCTACTGGAACTATTAGAAAAGAAAATTTCCTATAGGTAGACTTTCAGCTGAAGCAGCCCCCAAATGGGAACCAACTGCGTGGAATTAGGTCAACACATAGAAGAATGCCTAGAAATGAAAGAATCAGGCATGAAGGTATTATTTGAGCACCTCAATTTGGTCATGTCTGAAAACTCTGTCTTCAAACTTTTCATTAACACAAAGGGATAGTATATTCCTATTTTTATTATTAATTTGGAATATTTCTTATTTCTTAAGCTAGTTTGACTTGGTTTATATCACTTGCAATGAAAAGGTCCTCATTAAAAAACTATAATGAAAAGCACCATCATAGTCATATGAACAAAAGATCTTGGGGTATCCTGGATGGAGAGACTAAGGAGTGACATTTGAATTGAGCTTTGAAGGTTGTGTACAATTGAACAAGAGGAATATGTATGGTAGGTGAAACCATCTTAGAGAAAAAGAGCAAAATGTGAGAAGAGGAGGGGCATTTTAGGGAATGTGAGAATTGGGGTGACTGGGGCATAGTGTTGGGGTGAGGAGTGATGAGAGATGGGCTGTTGCTCAGGATTCTAAGGCATTATATACCACACTAGAGACCTTGGCAATGTGAGCCTCAGGAGGAATGATGTGGCTAGATGTGCTTGTTCGATGACTTACTGCATTAAGTGAGTGTGACCTATAAGCAGGTAAGCTGATTGGAAAGCTGTGACAAACTCAGGAAAGAAAAGATTCACAGACTAAGGTCAGTAAATATGTGGCATCATTACTGTCTTTTCCCTATCCTGAATCTAGTAAAGGAGACATTGCTAATTGACCAACCTTTTTCCCAATTTGGTATTTTTAGCAGTGTTCCAGATAGCCATTCCCAATTATTAGTAGATATTGCTACTCGAGTTGAACCCTACCTGATATTCTAGTTCAGTGGTCAGCAAACTGTGGCTTGGCAAACTGCGGCTTGCGAGCCACATGCGGCTCTTTGGACCCTTGAGTGTGGCTCTTCCACAAAATACTGACTTCTGCACATGGGCCACGAAGTTTCAATCGCTCTGTACGTGCGCGCCCGCACGTGGTATTTTGTGGAAGAGCCACACTCAAGGGGCCAAAGAGCCTCATGTGGCTCATGAGCCACGGTTTGCCGACCACGGTTCTAGTCCAGTCAGTAAATAGTCAATATGAATATGTAACGAGACTGTAATTCTCTTGCTTTAGGTTCTTTGGGTTGTATCATAGAGCTGAAACTCTGCTTTTTTGACTTGAAGAAGTAAATGGATAAGTATTTGCTGAGCAGGAAAAAAACAGTGGTAGGCAAAAGTAGGTTAATAATAATAATAATAATGCAATAATAAATAAATAATACAAGAATAAACTGTTTTGCATACTTATAACTGTAAACCTACTTCTGCCCACACCTGTATTTTGAGTGAAATCTCAGCCTCTAAGAGAGATTGCCACTTTTTTTCTTCTCTCAATTCAAACACAAGGCCTGGCCCAGCATTTAAAACAAAGTTGATGGACTCCATGGGGGCCTCTGTCTGGCTCAAGCTACTTTTAATGGGATGTGAAGCACATGCATTTCCTTGAGATCACAGTTTTAAATCTGACCCGTGGCCATAGAACCACTGTCTGACAGCTCCTTGGCAGCCACTGTGAAATGAGTTATTGGTCTAAGAACCATTTCTAGTAGCCTGAGTCCACTTCAGCAAAGCCGTTCTGGAGTTACTGCCCGAAAGGGAGTGCTCAACTGAAAGGCAAAGGAATAAATGGAGACGGAGCTGCTCCATCCACCCACCAAAGAGGTTTCTCACAGCCCCTCTGAGGCCTGTGGGTTAAAGGCTACAGCAAGAGCTTCCATTGCAGAAAGGACACAGTAGGCAGGGTGGTGTGCATTCCTTTGCTAGCTCAAAGTCACAGATTCACGAAGCAGGAGCCCGAATGGCTGTGGAATTAAGAGAAGAGGCCTGTCCCCTAGAGAGCAGAGAGAGCTGCGTCCCCAGATCAAATTTGCATTATAATTAAAGGAGAGAAATCCCCAATTTGGACAAAACCAGAGGCCATATAGGAAGGAACCTGGATCTTGGATGTGAAGATTTGAAACGTTTTGAAGGTTTCTCTCATTCTGCTGCTTAGTTCAGTTGTATTCTTGCCATCTTTGTAAGAGATTGGTTGGTTTGCTTGAGATTTCATCTGTGTAATGGTAGGTCAGGATTCATTCACAGTAGAATCTTGATCTAGACAGATGCCTGCACTGGACCCAGAGATATCCAGTCATTGACTGGAAAACATGACCACTAAACAGAATCCTGTATTTGCATCTAGTGTAGGCACTCCTTGACAAAACTGTCAAGGCTCTGCTCACCTCTCCCTTGGCTGTACTCGGTCTGTTCTCTTTGTTATCCTGAGATGTAGGGCCCTCTGTTCTTGGGAAACTATAACCTGCTCCTTCTAATTTTTCTCCTTTTCAAAGTTACCCAGCATCCTGGGTCACATCCCTTCAGAGGTTTTCCTCTTAACTTGTTGTCTATATACCTTTTAGAAGAAGTGAGTCTTAAATAGCTCATGTATTTTGCATTCTTAGTGGTACTTCTAAGCATAATGCTTTGTTTTTGGTGGCTTGTCTGTTTTTTAGGTCATGGAATCACGTTTGTGGTGTGAATCTCAGGCAGTGATAGGCCAGTGGAGGAAATGCATTGGATTATGGTGGTTTCCATTGAAGCAATTCATTCTTCTGTCTGAATACTTCCAGGAAGTGGCTCTCTAGCAGAAATGGCCTGTCAAATAAAGATCTATAATGATATGTGAATTGATTTTTCCTATGTCTGTTGGAATATAGAATTAAGTGGGTCATGTAATACTGCATAGCATTGGGTATGATTTGGTGCAAAGGACAGAAAAGACACAGAGCACACCATTAAGCTGGTGCCAAAAGAGACTATCTGTTCACTGAAACACAAAGAAAACCAGGTATGCATATTGTTTTCATATATGAAAAGCAGAGTTAAGGCAATAAATGCTTTCACTTAAACAAAGATTGAAAGTCAAGATTAGATCATTTTGTACCTTTCTCTATTTCCAAGGATAAGCATGATGACTGGCATAACAAAGGCACTCAAGAGCTGTTTTGTAATCTATGGAATAAGATTGAGGTTAGCTCCTGCTCTTTACCCACACTCAAATATAAGATAATCTTGAATGTTAGGCGATCTTGCATTTTCTCCAAAGAGAATTAGTGTTTAAAAGGTTTTTTTTTGGTCCAATTGAATATACATACTTCTAAGTCTATAGATGAAATAGTTGCTGATCTACAAGTACTTTTTAAGTTATTTAGTTCATTATGCACATATATTTCAGGAGTGAATGCATTAATTTAGAATTACTTTTTTCCCCTTTTATATATTTTGAGACTATTTTAATCAAACTCTTCAGATGCATTTTTTATATTAGTGTACTTGACACTGTTCCCTCTTCTCCTGCTCCTATCACTTCTGACAATTCACGTTGTTCAAAGGAAACTTAGGCTGTTGTCCAAAGATATGTTATAGTTGACAGTATAACACTGAATTATGCAGAATCCCATTGGCATCAATTGTCCTGATGCTGGTTCTGGAATCCATTAATTCTTTATTTTAGAGATCTTTTGGTCGTTTAGAAAGCACTGCTGTTAGTTTTCGAGCCATCGAGGGATCACATTTTTTCTCAGCCTTCCCCATCAGTAACAGAGTATAGCAGGAATCTTTCTTCTTGGGTTTATTTTTGGGCTCAGTTCTGTCTAGAGAATTAAGAGGAGGGCTGGGAGCTGTAGCAGGAGGCTCAGAACAGGGAAGAAAGGCATGGGGTGGTATCGTCTAGCTCTGGGATAGATTGTGAAGACTTTAGGACACAGAGCTAGAAGGGGTTGTGGAGATGATAGGATTCAACACTCATAATTTAGAAAAGAAACACACACACAAAGTCTAGGGGAGGCTTGTGTCCCAGGATATGACTCTTCCGTTGACCACTGCATGGTCTGTCCTCCAAGGAAACCTGTGCATTCCTGTTCTTGCTCCTTATTAATTATGAACCCTCAGGCAAGAGACTTAGCTTCTGTGAACCTGAGCTTTATTATCTTCATGAATGATTTTGTGAACTGAGATGAAATAATATATGTAAAATGCTCATCACACTCTCTGGCACAGTAGCTCAATGTGCAGTAGCTACTCCTATTACTGCTACTAGAGTTATTGTTGTTATTTTGTATTTATAGGCCTTTTCCTAGGCACAAAGTGCCCTACTGCTACCCTGTTTCAAAATCTTCCCACCAAGACCCACTGTACTTTGATATTGAATATATAAGAAAATATAAAAACAACTAAGAATTCTGTTAAATGAAGTTGTATTACGTTATTCATAACGGTTCCCTTTCCTTTACCTTCAGAACTCTTAGTCCTCCTTAATGAATCAGATCAAATGTTACCTTTTCTAAGAAGCTACCCTGTCCCTGCCAAACTGAGGTAGTGATGATCTGAATGCTGGAAATGTGGGGTAAAGGTGACTTGGTGTGCGTGTGTGTGTGTGTGTGTGTGTGTGTGTGTGTGTGTGTGTGTGTGAGAATTAAAACTCAGGGAGTAGCAAAAAGTATTATCTAAATATTGTGATTTAGTCACTTATCAGTTTGACTTGAAACAAAAGAAAGCAAGGTATTTTCTTTCCTGCAGTACATTCTTAAGTCAGAAGTCTCTTTTATTTATCCTCCTTGTTTGAGAAAATGAGCCCAGCTCCTGACAGAAGCAGTAAGTTAGATACTGGTAAGAACTGGTCATTAGAGTTCCAATTAACAAATGTCTCATTGCTGCTCACTCAGTACATGTAATTTACAGAGGTGCGTGCTGAGTCCTGGAAACATCAGTGTGGCGTTCTGCAAAAATATGGCATCTGTTGTTTTCTCTTCCTAGCTGAAAAGCACAATTTAAAAACATACTTTTTATTTTCGTTTGAATTGCTCTATCTAGAAAAATCAATAGTGCACTTACCTGAGGCTGGGTGCCTAGAGGCCACATTCTGAAGTCCTTGTTTCTCCGCCCAAAGGTGAAGGGTAAGTACAAGTGGTTTAAGAAGCAGTTTAAAGAATGGGACAGGAAAGGCTGCTGTGGCTCCCTTTCCTGCCATGCCCTCCTCCCCCTTCTTCTGAGCTAGGAGAGCTCTTTTTCTCTGACTCTACCAGCCTTCAATTTTATACACTGAAACTGTCTAGCAGTTAGGCCCATGCCTGCTTTTGAAAATCCGTTCAACTAACATTTGTTGAGTAATTGCTATGTGCGAAGGACTCCAATAGTTTCTGTGGGTTCTGCCTTAAATCAAATAGTCTAGTATGGTGAGAAATATGTACCCATAGTTAGGAAAGGGTGAAATGGGAATAAACCGGTTTCTTATTGTGAACTGTGGCTGAAAGGAACCAGCCACAAAGTTCCAGCTAGAAACAGTGAGATATTGGTGCTAGCCTTCATCCTGCCTGGGTTACTGGTGAGCATTCTCTGGGATCCAGGGAATAACTGTTATTGCAGTTAGGAAGTGAAATACATACTGGCTCCATGATCTCTGTCTGTGCCACTTCCTTTTTGATCTGTCCCTTTCCCCTGACTTCAGCCTCTTGTTGGACTCGACTCTGCTCCTTGCACTCCAGGCACAGTTCCCCACAAGCTGAGTTCTTTCTGTCTCAAGTTCTAATGTGTCCGCCTCAAACTTCCCATCTCGCCAATCCCAGAACCGTACCATCTCTTCATGGGGGCTTTTCTGGAATACACTACTTCCTCTCAATTAATGACCATTTATCTGTTTTATTTCCTTCTTAGCACTTAACTGTAACTGTCTTGCTTACTTATTGGTTTACATGTATGGCTCTAGCCTCATGAAAGCATATGTAAGTCCGTGCTATGTAGAGCTGGGCACTAGTTTCAGGAGGCCTCAGTGGCTGGATCTGTGCAGGGCTGGGGCTGGGTGGGGGTGTAAGACTACCGTTTGACCATCTTTTCTATCTGCCTCTGGTTTTGCTTTCACTTTGCTTCCTTTAACATGTTTTCTTCACAGTCCTGACAATTGCCACATCAACCTCCTCCTATATAATAAAGAGCTAATATGGTAATTAGACCAGACAGCTGAACGACCTTCTGGAAAGACCAGTGGGTGGGGGGCGGGGTCGTGGGGCCACAAGGCAGCCATGGCTGCGAAGGCCTACGCTTATGCGAATTTTGTGCATCAGGCCTCTAGTTGCATAATAAAAGGAGCTCATTTTAGAGCATGTACCCAGGAGTCTCTTCTTTTTCTTTCCCTCCTTGGCTAATCATCTTTGCAGAGATGTTGTCTTCTTCACAGTTGTAGCCTCAGTGCCTAGCACATTGCCTGGCACACAGTAGGTACTCAATAAATGGTAACTGAAATTATCTGACACATTGATGGCTGTGTGACTTTGGCATGTTCTATGTTTCTTTAAGTATCAGTTTATTAGCCTGTAGAATATGGGAGGGAAAGGGGGAATAATGGCATCTCTATTGCCGAGATGTTGAGAAGAAGGAGGGAGATAAAGAATGTAGACGCCTAACGTGTCATTGGTGATAGGGTGGAAATTTCATGAATAAAAAGGGGACCCTTTGAGTCTCTGTTTCTCTTGGAGAAGTAACCTTTAATGCTCTGTCCTTGAGGCAGAGTCAACATTCAAGAAGTCTAGAGTTTGTGCCTGTCAGCACTTTTGAGCTCATTTCACTTTCAACTAACGTGTCCTTGATGAGGCCAGAGTTTTTCAGTAATTGCCATGCCTGAGTCTTTCTGTTTTTGTTCTTTTTAACTTCACCCCCCCCCCCCCCCCCGCACACGCTGATTCCTTATTTTAACAAAATTCACTGTTGGATTGATGCATTCATGTTGATCTATACAGTGCCAGTTCATTTTTGGACATGTCTCCTTAGCATATATGAAAGAATTTCAGGGTATACCTCTAAGTGGATGTACTGAGCTAAAAGCTATACACATCCTTTTCACCACAATAATTAAAAAAATGTGTACACATCTTCAATTTTACTAGTTACACCTAATTTCTTACCAGTATGGCTGTGAAACAGTTTCTGCTCCCCTAATTACTATATGAAGGTCCTTATTTCTCTATATCATAACCACTGGTTGGTATTGTCGAGTTTGCATTTTTTTGGCCATTAATGTTTGTGAAATGGCATCTCATTATTGTCTTAATTTGCATTTCTCTTCTTACTTAATGAGGTTTATCATCTTTTATGTTGTATTGGCTGTTTAGCTATTCTCTTCTGAAACTTGTCTGTTAATATCCTTTCTCTATATTTCTGGGTTTTTTTTTCTTCTTGACTTGTATTTTTGGATACTAAAGCCTTTGTCAGTTACACATATTGCAAATATTTTCTCCCTGATTGTGATTGGCTTATATTTTAGCTTATTTATGGTGCCTTTTTGTTGTTGAGAAGAACTATTACATTTTAAATATTTCATTTAAATATTACATTTCAAATTTTTCCATCTTTTACTTTTGGCTTATACTTAATCCTTTCCTCACTCAAATCATAAATGTATTATTCTGTATTTTTCCAAATTTAATTTTTTTTGCCTCTTTACATTTAAGCTGTAACACACCAGAAACTCTGGTATAAAATATGATTATAATGTAATTTATTTTACAATATTGATATTCATCATTTATTTAACAGGCCATCTTCCTTCCTTGATTAGTAATTCATTCCTTCCTTCCTTCCTTCCTTCCTTCCTTCCTTCCTTCCTTCCTTCCTTCCTTCCCTCCCTCCCTCCCTCCCTCCCTCCCTCCCTCCCTCCCTCCCTCCCTCCCCTCTTTCCTACCTATCTACCTATCTAATATGTTTCTGGATTCTATTCTATTTGTTTATTTTTCCATGTGACAATATCAAACTGTCTTAATTACTATAGTTTTGTTATTTGGGGGGTGAATTCTCATGTTGTACTTGAAAGTTGTCATAAATACTCTTGGCCTTGCCCTTTCCAAGTGAATTTTTGATTCTTCTTTATCATTTGATTTCCAATTTTTGATATACTGGTTCCAAGAAACATTTGTGTACTATTGAAAAAAGTGAGTGCAGTGACATATACCAATAAACACAGGCCTTAAAGTTGGGAGACAATAGAGGGTGGTGGAGACTGTGCAACATTGAAGGGCACGTGTCTTGTTCAAAGGGGGCAGATTCTCTTTAGCTTCAGCTGATTTTTGCCATCTGGGAATATAGACTCAGTGCCAGAGAGAAAAATGAAATTTAAGTGAATCTGAAAAGCTGATGATTTTTTTAACATGAAATTTTCCATTTATTAAATGTTAGTTCAATTTTTTTTAATAAAACTTTGTATGGACCAAAGGCCAATCCCAAGCACTTTGCTGACATCAGACTTAATAGTTTTCAGGCCACATTGGGCAGGAAAAAGGAGGAAAGAAGGCTAAGATTTGGGGTGAGGAATCTTGGGGCCACAATGAGACATTAAGGTGCTATGTTTGTGGCCTCAGTGGATCCAGAGTATATCCCAAAGCACTTATTCCAATATCAGATCTTTTGGCTCTGATTGCTTGAGATTGATCGTTCTCAGGGAATTTGCCATTTTGACAAGAGGCCTCCAGGTGGCAGAAGCAATGCATTCTACCTATCCTCAGACCTCTGTAACCCCACCCCACCTTGCTCTTCTCCCTCTGGTTTTCAAGCAGTGCTCTGTGTTTTTAGAAGTAGGATTTATAGTAATTAACTCACTCTTATCCACATCCCCAGTGCATTAAGTATACAATGTTTTATTTCTGAAATTGCCTCCTAACAATGTGCTCTGACCCAAAATGGTCTTCTAGAGTTTTATGTAGGAGATATTTATTTTCCTATTAGGTGCAATTTTAAACTTGCTTTTTAGGGACCTGCATAAATCGACTTTTAAAGCCAGAGTTACATGTTTTTGTAAAGACCAAGCTATTTCTTGCTCATTTTGCTGTTTAATTCATGCTGATTCACTTGAAGAATAGACTCTTAGACCTAAAGCACCATCTAATCCAGGTCTAAACCATCATTTTAGGTATAGCATACTTTCCTAGCCTGTTTGAACTGGCTTCAACCCAAGCTGGTATGGACTCCTGTGCCAATAATTAACAAGTATTGAGCAATGGCTACACCTATTTTCGTCACAGAAAAAAACAATCTAGGACAACAGATCATGAATTTTCTGTGATTTCTGGGTGCTAAAAAGGATGCATGCCAGGGACTGCATCACCATAAGATATAACAATCTAGAAATGTTCTAGGTTCTTCCCATCTGTTTTTGTTCAGAGAATCCATCTTGCTCCAGACAGATCTGGATAAAGGAAACATTCACACATTGCCTCATGTCGATTGTACCTTCCTTCACTTAATAAATGTTTAACTCAGGATCAGGAAATAAAGTAACATCCAAAACAGATACAATTCTTGCTCTCTTAGAACTTACATTAGATAGCACGGGGAGGGGACTGACAGTAAACATACAAATAAATAAATAAGATTATTTTATTTTTTAAAATATATTTTTATTGATTTCAGAGAGGAAGGGAGAGGGAGAGAGAGATAGAAACATTAGTGATAAGAGAGAATCATTGATTGGCTGCATCCTGCAACACCCCACACTGGGGACCGAGCCCACAACCTAGGCATATGCCCTGACCTGGAATTGAATTGTGACCTCCTAGTTCATAGGTCGACACTCACCCACTGAGCCACACCTGCCAGGCAATAAGATTGTTTTAGGTAGTAATAAGTACTTGGAAGACAGTTCACAAAAGAATAGTGTAGCGTAGCGGTCACCAACCGGTGGTTCATGGACCACTGGTGGTCCGTGAGGTCCGAAAGGCTGGCGACTGCTGGTGTAGAGGGTGTGTGTATGTGAGAGTAGGATGAGGAGGGCTATGTTATCTTAATGACAGCCACTCTGAATATGCCATAGTAGTGTGCATCATCATCACATGCATAAAGTACAATGCGAGAGTATTTCTAGTACCCATTCAGTGGGGAGCACTTCATGAAGCAGCTTGAGTCAGGTATCTCACAGCCTCCTAATAAAATCACAGTAGTCATCATTGTCATAGTAGTAATACTGATAGTGCTAATAATAAGAGCATTCATAATACAGACAATTGTGAAGTACATTAGTAGTGCTTTCACATTTGTCCCACTAAAATAATGCTGAGACTTTGAAAAAGTCACTTCTTACCTTCTCATCTATTCAGAGGCAATTAAAGCTGATGACCTATGGTTTCTTCCATGCTTTGTTCAAAAAAGGGAAGAGTATGGAATCCTCTAGCTCCTTATATGCCATCTCCTTCTTAATACTGAATTTCTCTTCCAATTGGTTATTATTCATTTCAAATTTGTAATAGTTAAGTGTGCATTCAGTTCTGAGAACTGCTTTCTGTGGTGGAGAAATCTCTATTCTCGTCAAGTTTTTGGGACTTCTTTCCAAGGAGAAAAAGCAGTTGAAAATATATAGACATAATATGGGGTAGAGATGAGGAGGTTAGGTTTTAGAGCCTGAAAGACCTGGGTTTGAGTTCTATTTCCAGGTGTGGGGCACTGGAAAATAGCTTGACCTTTTTGAGATTTTATTTATTCACCTGTAAAATGGGAACAATGGTAGTATCTACCTCATTGGATTTTTATAAGGTTTATATGAAATAATGCATGTAAAATGTCTATTATATAGTGCCTAATAAATGTTAGTTGCTATTATCATTATTTCAGTGTATCTGAAGATACTTAGAACTGAATATCTTTTTTCTTTATTTTTTTATTTCAGGAGGGACGGGGAGAGAAAGACAGAAGCGTTAATGAAAAGAGAATCATTGATGGGCTGCCTCCTGCACGCCCCTACTGGGGATGGAACCTGCAACTGGCATATGCTCTGACCAGGAATCGAGCCATGACCTCCTAAGTTCAAGGTCGATGCTCAACCACTGAGCCACGCCGGCCGGGCAGGACTGATTATCTTTTCCTGATTAGTTTCTGATCTGAATAAAATATGAAACAATTCTGTTTCGAGAATCTTTGGTCTAACCTCCTGTGTGAGGCTTAGTGGCTTTTATTTAGATCCCATAAATGGTGGAAGTTTATTCTCTGCTTCAGTATCTCCTGCTTTGAGGAGTTGACTTCCTCCTTCCATTAACAGAATGGTTTTATTGAAAATGTAAAATTTGAAAATAGTGGAAATAGTTTGGAAAAGGAGAAAAATTATCAAACGTCTCCCCTGCAAAGGAATTATTTGCATTAAAAAAAAATAGCCATGGCTGGTGTGCTCAGTGGTTAGAGTGTTTGCATGTGCACCAAAGGGTCTTGAGTTTGATTCCTGTTCCAGGGCATGTATCTGGGTTGAGGGTTCCTTCCTTGCCTATAGTTGGGGTGGGTATGGGAGGCAATCAGTTGATGTGACTCTCTCACATTCATGTTTCTCTCTCTCTCTCTCCCTCTCTCCCTTTATCTCTGGCTCTCCCTCTCTCTTCACCTCCCTCCCTCCCCTCTCTCTGAAAAGCAATGGGAAAAAAATCTTCATGTGAGGATTAATAACAGCAACTATCTATACTAATGAAAGGGTAATATGCTAATTAGACTGGGTTGACCAGACATCTTCCAGTCATCCAGTCCTCCTTGTGGACAAAGCCACGGTGGCAGGGGCCGAGGCAGAGGCGGTTAGGGGTGATCAGGCCGCAGGGGAGGTCTGTTAGGGGCAATCAGGCCAGCAGGGGACGGCAGTTAGCGGTAATCAGGCTGGCAGAGAAGGGTGGTTAGGAGCGATCAAGCCAGCAGGCAGAGTGGTTAGGGGCGATCAGGCAGGCAGCAGGTGAGTGGTTAGGAGCCAGTGGTCCTGGATTACAAGATGGATGTCCGACTGCAGGTTTAGGAATTGGACCTAAACCGGCTGTTGGACATCCCATGAGGGGTCCTAGGTTAGAAAGGGTACAGGCCTGGCTGAGGGACCCCTCCCCCACACAAATTTTGTGCACTGGGCCTCTAGTGTGTGTGTGTGTGTGTGTATGGTAGACAAATAATAGATAAATATGTAAATTGAGCATCCCTCCATGACGCCCACAGCCAATCAGGAGTGAAGTATGCAAATTAACCCAACAAAGATGGCAGGCCTGTGGGCAGCGCGCACATGCGCAGGTGCTGAATGGCCGGGGGCGGGCAGGACACCCGCTGGCTGCTCTGGGCCTACGTGCGCAGGTGCCGAGCGGCCAGGAGTGGGGTGGGATGCCCACTGGCCCACCGCGTTGCCGGGGTGACACAGCGGTCATCCCCGGGACCCCACCAACTCTGAGCCTGTGGCCAGGCGCCGAGCGGCCGGGATCCCGGGGATGCCACTGGAGTGTCTGGTCCTGTCAGCCCAGCCTGGGGGCGGCTGGAGTTCCCAGTCCTTTTGGTTTCTGCCACCCCTGGACCAGAAGCGGAAACCAAGAGCACAGGGAGCACCAGGAATTCTGAGAATCGTAGTTCTGGTGGTAGACACGTTGTGGGATCTCCTAGACCAGGGGTTCTCAACCTGTGGGTTGTGACCCCTTTTGCTGTCGAACGACCCTTTCACAGGGGTCACTTAATACCATCCTGTGTATCAGATATTTACATTATGATTCATAACAGTAGCAACATTACAGTTATGAAGTAGCAAAGAAAATAATTTTATTGTTGGTTCACAACATGAGGAACTGTATTTAAAGGGCCAGAAGGTTGAGAACCACTGTCCTAGACACTGGAGCAAGTTACTGTTGTGGGTGGGGGATGTAGGGAAAGCAAAGGTGAGAGACATAAGTAAAGTCATAGTGTCGAGGAAAAGTTAAAAGGAAGATATCCTGCAACTTCTAGGAAATCTCCACCAATGGAGCAAAGAATAAAAAAAGACCTCTATTATTCTGTGAGCACCAGACCAAACTGGGTTGGGATCTCAGACAATTTGCTCATATGATTGCAAAGACAGACAGAAACTCCCGGATTTGAGAGGGCTCCCCTGAGGGCTCCCAGATTGGAGAAGGGTGCAGGTTGGGCTGAGGGACCCAACCCCCGTGCACGAATTTTGTGCACTGGGCCCCTCGTGTGTGTGTGTGTGTGTGTGTGTGTGTGTGTGTGTAGACTTTAGACTTCTCTAAAGTCTATACTATTTGATCACTAGGTTAATCCTTTAAGAATACATATTTTTGAAAGTTTGGAATCTTTGTCACCAAAATAACTCCCTGGCAATTTTCTGTTGTTTTTAAAGTTGTGAAAGTCTGAAAGAATGTTTCCATTCCCTTTAGATATGTATCTACCTCTTCTGTGGATAGAAACAGTTGTCTAATGGCTGCCTAGCAACATTGTTCAGAGGCTGAGGATAGGCTGAGCCACGGTTTCACCCAGCGGAACACCCAAGGACAATTAGAAAGACAATGTAATTACACAAGTTAGAACTAGGTCAGGATTTGGGACAAACACTCAGATGCTTGAGAAAGCAGCTTTGGGATTTGAATGCCCCTGGAGTGAGAAGTTATTTAGGCTAGTGTGCCTGGGGGCTCTCCTTGTTTTGTTCTGAGCACTTAGGCAGAGAAAAGATAATTCTGAGCATGCTCTTTAGAAATAAGCTTGGGTGATGCTGGTTGTCAGTGTAATGGATAGATATTGAATGCAGTATATCAAAATGGTCGTGAGTGTGGGCTATGGAGTTAGACCTGTGTTTGATTATTTCTCCTCTACTTCTTAACTGGGCAACCTAAGCAATACTATTTAACTAGTATCCATTGTTTTCATTTCTATATTGGGTGTAATAACAACACTTATATTGGATTGTATGGATTAAATAAGATAATGAATATAAAGTGTTTAGCACAGTGCCAGGTACTTAGAAAACAACTCAGTAGGATGTAATAAAATGCTAAACACCACCCCTTGGCCGCTATCATGCGACCATCTATGGCCCCCCCCCCATCCCTTAAATTTTCCTTGTGGAGTTCACACTCATCATTCAGTTGTCAAGCATGCAGAGTATTTGTTTTATCGCATGTTTATTGACTTGGACATGTATAAGCCAGATACTGGATTGTGAACCAGTAGACACTTAGTGTTGCCCAGCTTATGGATATCACTGATGGATATATGCACTGGGGGAGCAAATATCTCCCTAATAGACCACTGATACCCTATGGCCTGCAAGCCAGAGTAGGCATGATCTTGACTCCAGAAAAAGTTTTGTGAAGTTTTGTAAACCACATTCATTTGAAGCACAATAAGACCCGGTGGAAAAAGTAAAGCCTAGCTTCGCTTTGGAGACTAACACTTGACATAATGCAAACTTTTAGAATCATATTGTATGCTCAGAATGACCAAAAACATTGTTAATGGAAAGAGATTATGTCCTGGGGTCAGCCATGCTTGAGTTCCACTGGATCTGCCTCTTACTGTGACTTTTGTCAGCTTACATAAATTAATTTTTAGTTTCCTCATCTGTAAGGTGGTGATACGAATACCAGTATATACCATGCAATTATTAGTAGGTAACAAGGAATGAATATAAAGCATTCACCCAGAGCTTGATGCATGGTGTGCAATTAATATCTAGTATGTATTATCATTATTATTTTTATTTTAAACATTGTTATTATTGCCATTGTAACCTTTAATCCTAAAACCACATTAAAGTACATAATTGTCTTGTACAAAATGGACTATAGAGTACATGATACTGTAAATATTTATTGAGAAACACTTTAGGCTTTGTGATGACTAGAACACTATTGCTGTCCTTAAGGAATTTGTATTTCAGTTGAAGAGATAGATACATAAACAACCCCAAGTAAAACCTCAAAAATGCTAAACAGAAGACACAACATCAAGCTGTAAGGACAAGTAAGAAGCAGAAATTAATTCTGTGTTGGGGGAACCAAGTAAGTCTCTATAGAGGAATGTCTTTATAGTAGGATTCTGGTGTGTGGCATTTTTATCGTGGGGGCAGTGTGAACAGGCTTAGAGGTGGTATAGAAGGGACAGGATGGATGGCTTAGTCTGACTGGATGCTACAGTCAGTGTGGAGGGATGTTGTAGAAGAGGTTGGGTAATTGGGCTGAGGTTTGATCCTAAAGGTTTTGAATATGCAAATATAATTTTTGTAAAAATATCCCTTAAAAGAATGATCTCATTCACTTATCCCTTCTTTTTTTCATTCAACACCATTTATTTAATGCCTACTTTCTGCCAGTTAATATTATGGAGATAAAGCAGTGAACTGAAAGAACCCAATGAGTTCCAGTCGAGAGTGAGAGAGCAAGAGCAAGAGAGAGAAAATCACAGTTAATCAGGTGAAAGAGGGTAGAGGAAGACTATTTTGAATAGAAGAAACATGTTTTACAGCATAGAGGTGAAGCAGATCATGGTGGGTCTTAAGAATTGCAAGTTAGTTGACAGTAGGGAGAGCATTGGATGCATGATGGCTGAGTTTGGAGGGAGGAGGGAGTCATAAAGAGCCTTGTAAATCATTCTAAAGAGTCTGGGTTTTATCTAGAGCAGCGGTTCTCAACCTGTGGGTCGTGACCCCTTTGGCAGTCGAATGACCCTTTCACAGGGTTCGCCTAAGACCATCCTGCATATCAGATATTTACATTACGATTCATAACAGTAGCAACATTACAGTTATGAAGTAGCAACGAAAATAATTTTATGGTTGGGTCACAACATGAGGAACTATATTTAAAGGGCCAAAAGGTTGAGAACCACTGATCTAGAGGGTCTGGAAAAATTTTACACAATATTTGCTTTACATGTGGATGGGAGAAATGTGTATATACCTGATACAGTTGTATTTTAAAAAGATGACTCTCAGCAGATTGAAGAAAAGTGATTGGAGGATGTAAGACTGGGAGCAAGGAGATGGAGGCCATGGCAGTCATCCTGACAAATGTCTGTTTACCTTTCCCCAAAGTTTTTCAGAATGTGGGAGAAAGGAAGGCAACCCATTTTCTTGGTTCCTATCCTCACCCTGCTGATACGCACAGTGTACTTGGTTGCATGGGGTTGAGGTGGGAGTCATGTGGTTTATATGATATTAGATGGTTGCTGAGTGGAACCAGAGCATCTGTGCTCACCCAGTGGGAGGAGGCAAGGAATCCTATCTCCTACTGTGGGGGGCTGCTGGAATGTGGTCTTTGCATACTTGTGGCACTGTTTGCAGGATTCAGGGAGCATCTCACACACTCTGCAAGTAGCTGCATCACTATCCAAGAACTCTGATTTGTCTATTGTAGTGACAATCTGGGAAAAGCAGTGCCTCTTTACTCTGAGACCAAAAGCTAGCAGCATCTGCTCCAGAAAGCAGGACGTCTGATTTGACAGTGATTGAGTGCTCTCACGGACTTTCCCTCTTCCCCTAGGAAATCAGAATAGCAAAAGCAAGGTATTGGACAATGTGTATGCAAAGCTTCCTTCCCAACTGAGATCCAGATCTTGTCTGATATCCTTGCCCAGTGGAGCAGTGCTGCAGAGTTGTTATAGATGGTGAGAACTGCTTTTCTTGATCCTGTGGACATGTGGTTTGTCTTCTCTGTTGCTAGCTATTTGCTTCTGCTTAAAGAGAGAGAGGGGAAAATGTGAATTAGTGTTTGCTGTTCATGCTGAGACTGACTCAGGTCTTAGACCTGGGGAACTGGCATGAAGCACATCAAACCTGAAAATCAGTCTCTGGCTGGTGAGTGACTTTACTAGTATTCTAGAGCCTGTTTCACTACTGTATTCAATTTGATTTTTATTGCCACATAATAAATTACCACACACTTAATGACTTAAAACCACATAAATTTATTATCTCAAAGTATCTGTGGGACAGGAGTCCAGGCATGGGTTAATTGGTTCTCTGCTCAAGGTCTTATAGGCTGAAATGAAGGTCTGAGTCAACTTTGTTCTCATCTCAGGGCTCCACAAGGGAAAAATTTGCTCCCAAACTCTCTCAGATTGTTGACAGAATTTATTTTCTTGCAGTTTAAGGAGTGAGGTTCCTCTCCACACCATATCAGTTTGCCCCTTCATGGCAAGTAGCAGAATTTCTCTCATTTTGAATTTCTCAGACTGCTTTTAAGAGCTCACCTGAGTAGGTCAGCCCCACCTAGGATAACCTCCTTTTTTATTTATTCAAAGTCAGCTGATTAGGGAATGTAATTTCATCTGAAAAATCCCTTCTCCCATATAATGGAACATAATCATGGTGTGACATCTTGTTATATTCACAAGCCTCACTCATACTAAGGTGGAGAGGATTATAGAGGATGTGTACACCAGGGAGCAGGAATCTTAGAATTTTGCCTACCTCAATTATTTGCCAACTTTTATCCACAGGCAGGCCCTGAATTGTATGGAGAATATTTCCTAATTTGCACAATGTGTATATCCTGTATATGCATTTGTAAAAAAGATATATTCAGCCTTGTCTACCCATGAGCAAGTAAGAGTCTTACTTGGTATGATGTATGTTTTTTTGTAAATTATTAAGTGATATGTGCACATGAGAGAGTGTGCCCATGAAGATCAAGTAGTTTTCTGGATGTTATTTCTGTATTGACTTTTTTCCTAAAAGTCACCATCCTATATAATAAAAGGCTAATATGCAAATTGTCCTCTTGACCGGGAGTTTGGGAGTTGGACCAGGGGCCGGGGCCAGCTGGCCAACCGCCCGGGGCCCTTCCCCCCTGCCGGCCCGGCCAGATTAGGGTGGGCCGGCTGGACCCCACTAATACATGAATTCTTGCACCGGGCCTCTAGTTTAAACATAATTAGTTCCAAAATTAATCAACTTTTTATTATTTTTGTTACTTATTGACATATAAGAAGTTTATAATTTCTTATTTTTGTCATTAATCGAGTCAAAGGGTATGAAAAATTTTAAGGCTATTTGTTTTTGATAGATACTGCTAAAATACGCTCTAAGAAGGTTGTCAATGGTGACCATTTCTAAGCACTGTTTACCCTATGTAAGAGAAAGGTGCAGGGCTCTGTGGCCTGTGTTTACCTAGGGGTGGGAGAGAGGGGCTTCTCAGGATGAGATGAAGCAGCATGTGGGATTTGGGAGCTTCCTTTATAACCACACACCAGAGACCCATCATCTCAGTTCCTTAGGTAGGTCTTAGCGGCTCCTAATTTCCTGTATCTTAGCATTCCCCTAATTATTGGCTTGATGTTATTTTTAAATAGTGCAACTATTTAATTCATTCTGAAAATATCTAGAACCAATTTTCAGAGTGCCATGGTCACTGTCGAGCCTGGGGTGTAGTTTTCTAGATTCTGTTTCTTTCCTGTATTTAAGAGAAGGAATTGCTTCTATAATATGTACATTGAAGGGTTAAATTACACATAAATAAATCTGTAGAGTACTTGCATTTGTTAATTATTCATTCACTGAAAAATATTTATTGAATACCTATGATTTGCTAGACACTATTCTAGAAAGATACTGAAGATACAGCGGGGAATAAAACAACCACCCCCTGTTTTCCCTAAGCCTAATCTTAATAGGAGGATACACTATATGCTATGATGTATACTTTTAGTCTTTACTGTTTTTGACATATTGCCTTACTGATACTCACCCTGCAAGCCAGTAGGAGAAAGGAGGGAAGTATTATTATCCCAACATTGTACATGTGAACTTAAGGAACAGAAAGGTTGTAGGGCTTATCCAAAGACACATGGTTTATAAAGGGGAGAGATGGTGGAACCAAATATATGGTACTCCTTCATGGGAGCAAGGCAGACATGCTGCTACATAGATTCTTGGGTTACTTTGTAATAAGTGAGTGATTTTCTGAGACAGTGAATTACTAACTGGTGTTTCTAAGGTCTTGAAGGCATTTTAATTCATTGGAAGAGACTTTTTCTTTTTTTTAAAATATATTTTATTGATTTTTTACAGAGAGGAAGGGAGAGGGATAGAGAGTTAGAAACATCGATGAGAGAGGAGCATTGATCAGCTGCCTCCTGCACACCCCCTACTGGGGATGTGCCCGCAACCAAGGTACATGGCCTTCACTGGAATCGAACCCGGGACATTTGGTCCACAGGCCGACACTCTATCCACTGAGCCAAACCGGTCAGGGCTGGAAGAGACTTTTTGTGTGATAATATTCCACAGGCAGCAGGGATCCTTTCAGGGCATGGTGAGAAGATAATTGAGCTAAGAATGGCTTTCTCTATGATCATATGAGATAAGCAGAATTGGTGATTTATCCATTTTTCTGATCTGAGGAAAATTGAGTCATTGAGAGGTTAAGTGATTTGGCCCAGACTGCATGGTTAATCAGTGGCAGAACATGTCATGATGGAGCTAGGTAAGCCCCAAGAGTCTGTATTCCCTGTGTATATTTTCTTTCTGAAAATTCATTGGACTTTAGAATTCCAATAATCATATGAATAATGAGATAATGCTGGGACTATTGGGTATCCTATCTAATAAAAGAGAAACATGGTAATTAACCATACCTCTGCTACCCTTCCAATTGGCTAATCAGGGTGATATGCAAATTAACTGCCAGCCAAGATGGCGGCCGGCATCTAGGCAGCTGGAAGTGAACATGAGGCTTGCTTGCTTCAGTGATGGAGGACTCCAACGTTCCCCGCCTGCCACTGCCGGCCTCTGAGCTTGCAGTTTGAAACATTGTTACAAGTATAGAAGCTAAACAAACTCCAGAAACCTGCTTTCAGCCAGCTGGGATCTCAGAGCTGGAGTTGAAACAGTGTTTCAATTATAGAACCCAAACAAACCAGATACCTGCTTTCAGCAGTGGAGGCCTAAGAGCTGGAGCCAAGCCTCAGAGCTAAAGCTGACCCAGAATAAAAAAAAAAGAAAAAAAGGAGCGGTTGGGAGCTTCAGTCACCTGCCAGCCTGAAAACAGCCCTCAGCCCCTCACCCAGGCTGGCCAGGCACCCAAGCGGGACCCCCACCCTGATCCAGGACACCCTTCAGGGCAAACCAGCCGGCCCCCACCCATGCACCAGGCCTCTATCCTATATAAAAGGGTAATATGCCTCCCAGCACCGGGATCAGCAGAGCCGCAAGGACTCCCGGCACCGGGATCAGCATGACAGGGGGCAGCGCCCAAACCCCCTGATCGCCCTGCGGCTCTGTGTGTGACAGGGGGCGGGGCCACAACCTCCCTATCCGCCCTGCTCTGTTTGTGACAGGGGAAGGCGCCTAACCCCCTGATCAGCCCTGCTCTGTGCCTGATAGGGGGGAGCTCCTCAACTCCCTGATCGCCCTGCAGCTCTGTGTGTGACAGGGTGCGGCGCCCCAACCCCCTGATCTGCCCTGCTCTGTGTGTGACAGGGGGCGGTGCCCCAACTCCCCTATCAGCCCTACTCTGTGAGTGACAGGGGGGAGCTCCTCAACCCCCTGATTGGCCCTGCTCTGTGCATGACAGGGGGGAGCTCCCCAACCCCCTGATGGGCCCTGCTCTGTGCGTGACAGGGGGGAGCTCCCCAACCCCCTGATCGACCCTGCTCTGTGCATGACAGGGTACAGAGCCCCAACCCCCTGATTGGCCCTGCTCTGTGCGTGACAGGGGGTGGTGCTGCAACCTCCCCATTGACCCTGCCTTGAGAGTGACAGGGGGCGGTGCCCAACCCCCCAATCGGCCCTACCCTGAGCGTGACTGAGGGTGGCATCGCAACCTCCCAATCCGCCCTGCTCTGTGCATGACAGGGGGCGGCGCCCCAACTCTGCAATCAGCCCTGCCCTGAGCCCGACCAGGGGCTGCACCTAGGGATTGGGCCTGCCCTCTGCCACCCGGGAGCAGGCCTAAGCCAGCAGGTCGTTATCTCCCGAGGGGTCCCAGACTGCGAGAGGGCACAGGCCGGGCTGAGGGACCCCTCTCCCCCCAGAGTGCACAAATTTTTGTGCACCGGGCCTCTAGTCTATATATAAAAGCCTAAGCGACCGAACGACTGAGCTATCAAACAACTGAACAACTGGTCGACTGGTAGCTATGATGTCCACTGAAGACACGGTCCTTCCCCCGGGCTGGTCAGCCCCGATGACCCCCTTCACCTCCAGCCAATCTCCTGTGGTCCCTCTCCGGCTGGCCAACCTCCATGGCCCCTCCCCCCAGCCGGCTGGCCCTGAAGGCCCCTATTGGGCTGGCTATGGGCCCTCGCCCTCCATCAACCTCCCATGGCCCCAATTAGCTCTGATGATGAGCCAGGCCGAGGGACCCCACCCATGCACGAATTTGTGCACTGGGCCTCTGGTATACTATATGTATGTTGGCCTAAAATATTAGCAGTGGTCCCTTTTGCAGTCTAGGTGTACTTTCTAAATTAGGCAGGCAGTGGTGCACCATCCACACTCTCCCCATCGACTCAGAGTGGCTCTTTGGTTAATAGAATCTGTTTTCATTCATCCACCTCTTTCAGAAGGCCCTGCATAGTGAAGTTTATCTTCTTGTCACTTGTTTTAAGGACCTCTGGGGCCCAACCACAGCTCAATTCTCTCAGAGCTCCTGGGCAGGAATGGGTGATAGGAGCCATTCCTGAGCTCCACTGTCTTCGTGAGCAGCCACATGGAGCAAAGGCCAGCTAACCTCCCGATCCTGGTAGATTAGGTCTGAGAGCACTGATTTTTACTCCTCAGAGACCAGGAATAAATTCCATTCAGCACAGGCAAAGCAATTTTTTAAGCCACCTTCCTTGCATTCTACTCCCATACCTGCTTCTTTACGGATTTTCCTTTGACTTTCTGGACGTGCTACAAGTCGTGCTGGGCTCAAGCATCTTTTATTGTACTTTCTGGAGGGATTCCAGTCATTCTGCAACCCTGGTATATGTGGGCTGAGGTGAAGGATTATACTGCTTTATAATATCACTTTAATTGAGAAGCCAGATTATTACTTGAATTATGGTTCTCCTGTCTTCCATTTCTATTTTCTGCCTATAAAATGCTCAGTTAATAGCCATAGATGATAGTTCTTCTGAAGAATAGGAGGGGCTGGCTGTGATACAAAGGATAATTCCTCCAAGTTTAGGTGATCATTCAAAATCTCATTAAGATTATATTTCTTAGGACCCTTCATATTTCCTGAAAAAGCGTATTTAATAAAGAAAACACACTTCTTCATGAGGAGAGGAGAAAGTATGGATAGGCTGACTGGAGCATGAGAGGATGTTATACTGGTATATATGTGCTTAATAGAACCCCTGCAGAATGCCTGATTGCCTTATAGAGACAGTATATTTTGGGTAGTTAGACAATTTGTATAAAATATAATGTGTAAATGGCTTCTAAGTCATTTATGTAAAGTATTCCCAAACATTCTTTCAAGTAAGACACCATCTTTTCTACATTGGTCTGATACAATGGTTTTATTGTATCACTGGTACCCTAGATTGAATAAATCCTAAACATTGGATCATGGCTCATATTTATCATTTGTTCATGGAGGACCCATTTTTATTTAGTTAGATATTTAGTAGTATATGCTAAGGCCCTGAGGTGGGAGCCTGTTTTGCACATAAAAACATCTGTAGGAGTGACATCAGAGGAAAGGCAGCATTAGAAATCCCTTTTGTCTCTACCCCTGAAATTTCAACAAGTTGATCAGCTATAACTCAACAAAGTCCTCTCTGCTGAACAAACAGGCAGGCCTGAGAGACCTGTGCATCTAAAGGTGGGCAAACAGGAACTAACAGGGGAGGCAGGAAGGGCGTAGAGCTCAGACAGCCACGGATGCAGCCCAGAAGCCAGGAGCTCATGGCTGGCTCAGCCCAGAGAGGGTGAGAGGGTCTGGGTGGGCACTCCTTTAGGAGTGAGTGGTGTGATCTGAAGCTGAGCCAGCCAAGAGGCCTGGACAAGGACATAATGCAGGGGTTCTCCTGCAGTTATTTGCTGCTGGGTGGCCGGTATTCCAAACAAAGAAATGAAGCTACAGAGCCCTGCCACCACTTAGACTCCCCAAATTCACCTCCCATTGCCCCTGGTGTCGGATTGCAGAGCACATTATCTGCAAACCAGAGAACTAGACTGCAGAATTGCTGTTTCCCTCTGTGACTGATTCCTGTTTGGGACACATGACTGAAGACACTGTGGAGGTCTGAGGTCACCATTACTGAGAAGGCAAAACAAATCTCACCCCCCAGTATCAAGACTATACTGATGGCAGTTGTGGGGGGTCAGTTTTGGGATTTCACAGAGCTAAAGAACTTGTGATTTAGTGCCATCTACTAAAAAATAGTTGAAAAACCTCTTCATAGAAATCTGCTACAGAAGTACTAACACATAGATGCCAAGACAGAGAAGGAGCCCATCAAATACCATGAATAACCCATGTGGCCAGGCAGTTCAGAAAGAAAATGAAAAGTCTCCAGAAAGTAAACAAGAACACATGGAAATTTGTGATATAAATGACAGAGAATTCAAGATTGCAATTCTGAAAATACTCCATGAGAAAATACAGATAGGCAATTTAATGCACTCAGAAAACAAAGTAATGGACAAAATGAATACTTTACCAAAGAGATGGAAATTTTAAAAAAGGACCAAACAAATTCTGGAGATGAAGCATTCAATTAAAGATATCTGAAATGAGCTACTGAGCACAGGAAATAGAACCGACCAGGTAGACAAAAGAATTAGTGATATCAAAGATAAGAATCTAGAAATGATGCAGAGGGGAGAAGAGAGAGACCTGAGCTTAAAAAACAAACAAAAAAGGAGCTCAATGAGAACTATCCGACTCCATCAGAAAAAGCAATATTAGAATAATAGGCATGCCAGAAGAAGAGAGGGAGAAGGGAACATAGAGCCTATTCAAACAAATAGTGGATGAGAACTTCCCAACCTATGGAAAGAACTAGAGCCTTGAACCCAAGAAACAAACAGAACACCTAGTTACCTTAATCCAAAGAGGCTCTCTCCAGGGCACATTGTATTAAAACTGTCTATTAATAACAAAGAAAGAATTATCAAAGCAGCCTGGGAAAAGAAGGAAGTAACATGCAAAGAAAAACCTATCAGAATTTCATCCATCTTCTCAGTAGAAACTCTACAAGCCAGAAGAAAGTGGAACTAAATATTCAAATACTGAAAGAGAGAAATTACCAGCCAAGAATAATATATCCAGCAAAGTTATTTTTTAAATATGAAGGAGAAATCAAGACTTTTTAGACATATAGAAGCTGAAGGAATTTATCACCATTGTATGAAATACTCAAGGGGGTATTTTACCTGGAACAAAAAGCAAAAGGTCACAACACTATGAGTAAGATCACCAAAAAGCATAGCAAAAAACGGGGATAATTCGTGTCAACAAAAACATAAAATAAACATCAGCTGCACTCAAAAGAAAAAAACAGCTGTATATATGCAACTTCCTTTTTCATAAGCTTAATGCAACTATAATTGTGTATTTTGTGAGTTACACACAATAATGCACTGACAGTGCAAGTTAAAACATTTTTTTTCCCATATGGATATTCAGCTGTCCTATTATCCCCCACTGCTCTGCAGTACCATTTTGGGCATACAGTCATTCATACATGGGTCTGTTTCTTTCTGATCTGTTTCATTGATCTACTTGTCTATGCTTGTACCAATATCACACTTTTTCCCCCCTAATATTTTTATTGATTTCAGAGAGGAAGGGAGAGGGAGGGAGGGAGAGAGAGAGAGAGAGAGAGAGAGAGAGAGAGAGAAACATCAATGATAGAGAATCATTAATTGGTTGCCTTCTGCATTCCCCACTCTGGGGATCGAGCCCACAGCCCACAACCTGGGCTTGTGCCCTGACTGGGGATCCAACCATGACCTCCTGGTTCATAGGTCGATGCTCAACCACTGAACCACGCTGGCCAGGCTCACACTTACTTAATAATTGTAGCTTTTTAATAAATATTAATTTCTATAGAGCAGGTGTTACCATATTTTATTCAAGTATGTTTTCAAATATTTTTGGCACTTTGCAGTTGCCTATTAGTTTTAAGACCAGTATGTCAATTACCATAATAAAAAATCAAGTAAGCAAAGAAAATCTGCTGGGATTTTGATAGATATTGTTTTAAAATTATAGATGAATTTGTGACTGAACCTGGCTGGAGAACCTAGCGAGGGAACATGGCTACAGAACCTGGCTGGAGAACCTGGAGAACCTAGCAAGAGAACATGGACACAGAACCTGGCTGGAGATCCTAACCAGAACTTTGCTGGAGATCCAAACCAGAACCTCTCTGGAGATCCAGACCAGAACTTGGCTGGAGATCCTGGCTGGAGATCCTGGCTAGGCTGCTGATCAACTGAACACTGTCTCCGTGTCCTTCCTTCTTCGCCGACTCCATCTACGCCTTTGGGAACCCCTGGACCTGCTAGGGTTGGACCCCGGCAGAAGGGGGCCGGCACTGTCAGTGCATTAGAGTTGCAGTGGTGGTAGCAGGGCTGCTGGCAGACGGGACCAGGGGCCGCGGCAGGAGGGGCCGGGTAGGGGCGTGGAGGATGGACCAAGACCTGCCCCTGTGCTCACTGCAGCCTCACAGCCCACAGTTCCTTTCAAGGTGCATGAATTCGTGCACTGGGCCCCTAGTATCCAATAATAGCATATCCTTCCATTTAATCTAGTCTTAGTTAATTCATTAATATTTACAGTGTTTTATATAGAATTGCTACATGAATTTTCCTAGATTTAACCTAGGTATTGGTATTTTAAAAAATATTTTAAATGGTATCTTTAAATCTTTTAAATTTTCTATTTGTTGTGGGTTAGGGATTTGCAAAATATTTTTTAAATTGACCCTGTATCTAGCAATCTTGCTAAACTCAGTTCTTAATTCTAATAGTTATATGTAAGTCTTTGGGTTTTCATTGTACCAAACCACATTATCCTATCTAATAAAAGAGAAAAATGGTAATTGGCGTACGATGATACCCTTTTCATTGGCTAATCAGGGCTATATGCAAATTAACTGCCAACTATGATTGGCAGTTAACTGCCAACTAAGATTGGCAGTTAACTGCCAACAAGATGGCGGTTAATTTGCATATGTAGGCACAATGCAGGGAGGCGAAAGGGAAAGCAGGAAGAAGCCCCCTGCCACTGACAGTGATCGGAAATCCAGGGGGGAGCTAAGAGCTGGGGGGCAGGGCAAAGGCGGCCCTGGGGCCGCCTTTGCCCTGCCCCCCAGCCATGATCGGAGAATCAGGTGCCTTTTCCGCCCTGGCCAGTGAGAGCAGGAAGTAGGGGTGGAGCCAGCAATGGGAGCTGGGCATGGTCGAAGCTGGCAGTCCCAGGAGCTAGGGGTCCCTTGCCTGGGCCTAAAGCGGAGCCCACGATCGCAGGGCCGCTGCAGCCGCGGGTCCCTGCTGCCCGGGCCGGACGCCTAGGCCAGAGGCATCCTGCAGGGGCAGGGGCAGAACCTGCAACCGCGGGGAGCTGGGGGTCCCCTGCCCAGGCCTGACACCTCTGCCGGAGGCCTCAGGCCTGGTCAAGGGGCCGATCCGGTGATTGGTGATCGGAGGGTGATGAGGGTCAACTCCTCTGGCCGAGGCATCAGGCCTGGGCGGGGGGCGGAGCCGGGGATTGGGGGGATATGATGGTCCCTTCACCCAGGCCTGAAGCCTGGGTCAGAGGTGTCAGGCTTGGGCGGGGGGTGGAGCAAGCGATCAGAGGGAGATGGGGGTCCCCTGCCCAGGCATGATTCCTGGGCCAGAGGCCTCAGGCCTGGGCGGGGGCCAGAGCCAGTGATCAGGGGGAGATGGGGGTCCCCTGTCCAAGCCTGACACCTCTGGCGGAGGTGTCAGGCCTGGGCAAGGGGCCGATCAGGCGATCGGAGGGTGATGGGGGTCAACGCCTGAGGGCTCCCAGTATGTGAGAGGGGGCAGGCTGGGCTGAGGGACACTCCCCCCCACACACACACCCAGTGCACGAATTTCGTGCACCGGGCCCCTAGTCTGTAAATAATAACTATTTTATGCTTTCATTTATAATCCTCATGTCCTTCTTTTGTTCTACTACACAGTATAGGGTCTGTTGTTTATTGTCTAATAAATTTGGTGGGAGTAGGCTCCTTCTCCCTAATTTCAAAGGGAAGAATTTTGACATTTCCTCATGCATTTTGATGTTTTCTGTACATTTTTATAGCTAGCCTCTATCACTGAAAAAGATCTATATCTTATTTGTCCATTTAGAAGAGAATGTGGGAGAAAATACCCATGTTGGAGGCTGAATAGTTTTTATAGTTATTTCTCTACACCTGCCACTCAATCCTATAGCCAGTACCATATATTTTAAGGTTTTATCATGGCAGCACTCCACATCTAAGTACCAATTTTTGTCTTATCCAGATTTGATGCATAACAAGAAAGCACAAAATCTCAGTGGCATTCAAGGATTACTTTGTATCTCCTACAAGCCTATGCATTTGCTAAGATGCCTCTGCTTTAGTTGTGGTTCTAGATAATTCTCTTGAGTTATAATTTTTTTCTTTGTTTTGAGACTGACACTATTTTCTCTTAATTTGGGGATATTTAATTCATTTCAATTTAGTGTAGTCATTGATATTTGAAATTTGCTTCTTTTAGAGTATTTTTTAAAATTTTATTTATCCAACCTGGTATATATCACTTTTTCTTTCATTTCTTTTTCTGGATTGAGTATTTTATTTTTTAATCATTTATTTCTCTCCCTCTAGTGGACTGGAAGTTAACATTTTGTCTAATTTTTAGAGATTACCCTGGAAATTATAATTTGTATTCTTTACTTATGAAATCCTTATAATAATTAAACCTTTACCTCTCATCTCAAAAATCAATCCACCTTAGAACATAGCTTTATTTACCTCTTCTCAAATGAAATGCAAATGTGTGTGTGTGTGTGTGTGTGTGTGTGTGTAATACTTTGCCATTATTCTTTTTTAGAGTCAATGCTTATTTAGGCATACCTCTATATCTTTTTCTTTTCTCTTCACTTTTTTTCTGCATGTCTTATGTTTCCATTTGTAATAACCATTCTTTTGTTTGATCACCTTTGAGAATTTTCTTATTTTGTAGGTCTCCTGGTGGCGAACTATCAGTTTTTGTTTATCTGAAAATATCTTTCTTTTGCTTCCAAGTTGAAGTATATGGTCACATGGTAGAGCATTCTAGGTAGGCAATCATTTTACCTCACAAGATTGAAGAAATCATTCAAGCTTTGTTGCTATTGAGAAGTTACCTCCCAGTCTAACTTTACTACTTTGAAAGTAATCATCATTTTTTTTATTTCTTCTTCTCCTCCTCCTCCTCCTCCTCCTCCTCCTCCTCCTCCTCCTCCTCTCCTCCTCCTCCCCCTCCTCCCCCTCCTCCCCTCTCCTCTCCCCCTCTCCTCTCCTCCTCCTCCTCCTCCTCCTCCTCCTCCTCCTCCTCCTCCTCCTCCTCCTCCTCCTCCTTAACAGCACCACTCTGATGTACTAGTAATTAGATTCCCTTTCTATTTATTCTGTTTAGCTTTTGTTGATCCCCTTGAATTCCTGGCTTGATATATTCCATGAATTTTGAAAAATTCACAAGCATTATTTTTTAAATATTATCTCTGTTCTCTCCTTTCCTTTTGGTACTCTAACTACATATATGTTAAGTCCTCTTACTGTATTCTCTATGTCTCTTACCCTCTTTATATTTTGATACTCTGGGCTTCATTTTTTTCTGTATATCTTTCACTTCACTTATTGTTTTCACCTTTGTCTAACCTGTTCTTCAACCTGACCCTTGAGTTTTTAATTTCAGATTTATATTTTTCAGTTATAGAAGTTTCATTTATTTTTTCTAGTTTCTATTATAGCAGATTTTAAAAATTTGAACATGGAAAGTTTATTATAAAGAATTGTTGACTCTAAGAAGGAATTGGAGTAACAGAGTTGACTAGGAAGAAATAAAGAGAACTCTAAACACTACAGGAATAAGAGCATTCACTACTCTAAGGGCTGAAATAGAGCAACCAAGGAAGAGACTTCCTCCTTTTTCCCAGGGCTGAGGACCAAATCTTCTTGGAAGAGCACAGCCGTGGCTTTCTGGAAGGCACTGGTGGACCTTGCTGGAAATCTGCCCTCTGGGGTGTGGGGAAAAACTGCTCACAGTGTCACCAGAGGCATATTAATACAAAACAGCCAATGTGGGAGGGTGGTGGGGAAGCTGCTAGGTGATGCTGGGGCTGTGCACTGCTGGAACCTGGCACTGGTCATTGCTCTTATAGCAGCTTTTATAATTTCCAATTTCCTGTCAAAACACTAATGCTTGGTTTTTATTTCCTTGACCATAATAAACACAGTTGGCCTGTGTCTGCTAATTCCATTATCTGAAGTCCTTTGGGTGTGTTGCTGCTGTCTGTTCTTTTTACTACTTTTCCCTCCTGATGTCTATCTCCTATTTATATCTTCTTTTTCTTTATTGTTTCTTGGAAATTATATTTGAAAATTTATAGATGAATAATTTAAATACCAGGATTACATTACCTCTGTCCAGTGCAGATTTTCATTTTCCTCACAATAGGATTCCTTCCTTCCAGTCTCATCACCAAGTAAAGGATGTTTTACAAAGCTCCCTACCTGTTATGTGTGCTTTTTGACGGTTTCCCTCTAGCTCTGTGGGATCAGCTAAAGCAGATACTTATGGTGTCTTACCCTTATCTCATTGGGACTTAACCATTGTATTTTGTGCACTAGCCTGACTTCCAGCTGCCAGCACCTGAATCTCTTTGCCTGAGGGCTTTCTTTAGTAGCCCCTTGCATGGCAGGCCATCAGTGCTACAGACCAAATGATTCCTGGGAGTCACACTCAACCAGTGATTGATGGGTGTTGGTGTATAAATATTCTAACCTCCTTTTCCCTAGGGTGAAATAATTTTTAGTCACTTGGTCTTCAGTAGTTCAAGAGTTCTGTAGTAGGATTAAACTTTAATTACCTACAGTGTGAAATTACTTAATAATGTCATTATTTGTTGTCATTTCTTCCCTAATTTCCTCACTCTTCTAATAATTTACTTGCACTCAACTTTATCTCATGGAACCCAAAGTCACTGAGCCAAGGTGCAACTCATTCGCTCAGATACCTTGTCTTGATCAGTAAACTCAGTGAAAAAGTGGACCTGATTATTACACTCACTATAGGCCCAGTGCACAAAATTCGTGCACTGGGGGCAGGGGTTGTCCCTCAGCCCAGCCTGCACTCTCTCCAATCTGGGACCTCTTGGGGGATGTCTGACTGCCAGTTTAGGAATCAGGCCTAAACCGGCAGTCGGACATACTTCTCACAATCCAGGACTGCTGGCTCCCATCCGCTCACCTGCCTGCCTGCCTGATTGCCCCTAACTGCTTCTGCCTGCCAACCTGATCACCCCCTAACCACTCCCCTGCCAGCCTGATGGATGCCTAACTGCTCCCCTACTGACCCAATTTCCCCTAACTGCCCTCTCCTGCAGGCCTGGTTGCCCCTAACTACCCTCCCATGCTGGTCTGATCGCCCACAACTGCCCTCCCCTGCCAGCCATCTTGTGGCTGTGGGCGCCGCCATCTTTGAGGGTGGAGCAGTCAATTAGCATATTCCCTCCTTATTGGCTGTGGGCGCCGCCATCTTTGCAGCCTGCTACTCAGTTGTTTGGTCGTCTTTCACTACCCCCCCTGCTGGCCTGGTCACCCCACATAGCCTGCTGCTCAGTCGTTTGGTCGTCCCTCATTAACCCCCCTGCCGGCCTGGTCACCCCACGCAGCCTGTTTGGTTGTCCGATTGGTTGTGATTTTCTAGATTCATGTCTTCTATTGGACCTCAGTTCAGTAATTTCTTACTCTTACTAACTCCTGATACTATTTAGAAGTTCTTCTTAAAAATATTTTACTAATTTAAAAAAAATTATCTTCAATGGGAGGATTAGTCCAAATTCCTTAGCCCACCATTGACAGATGTGGCTTCAACTGTTATCTCTTCAAACATTTTTTCTGTTCATTCTTTCATTGTTTTCTTGGGGATTCAAATTAGACATATTTTATACCTTCCCATTCTTTCTTGAATATCTTATAATCTCTCTGCCATAGTTTCCATTTCTTTTTCTTTGTGTTATAATCTGATCAATTTATTTACTTAGTTCTATCTTCTATTTTAATTCTTTCATCAACTGATTCTAATCTGCTGTGAAAATCTAAATTTTTTTTCACTATCGTATTTTTTCACCAAAATATTTCTGATGCTTGTTTTTGACATTCCATTTTTGTTTCTTTAAACATTTCATGCACAGTTAATTTATGTTATGATTCTGGCATCTGAAGTCCTTGGTGTTTTTCCTTTTTTTTTGTTTCTCATGTCATTTATTTCCTTGTGTGTTGCACCTTGATTATGAACTCAAATGTGCTCATAATTAATCTGTAGTAAATTCAGGAGTCTAATTTGAGAGTTTCTCCCTCCAAGGAGAGATTATTTTTGATTTGTTGAAAGCCAGGGGATTGCTGTTGAATGGTGGTCACTTTATTCCTAGTCCAGGGTCCTTGACTTAATATGTGAGTCTCAGATTCAGTTTCCTACCTTTCTTCTTGGTTGCCTCGTCATGGCTGTCATTTAAATTCTTTTCCTCAGAGCAACCCATGCCTTTTGGATGGGCTTACTGTTTAGCACGCCGGTGTCAGCACACTTTCCCCCTCTTATTTGTAATTTCTCTTATTTTCTAAACCGCAACAATGCAACAAAACAACAACAAAGATATTTTACCCAGGATATAGTTGTTTTGGCATACAAAAGGTCTTTATATTACCTAATGTACCATACTGAAAGAATCATTTAAAAATTTCACTGCATTTGAGGGTCACTGGTAAAAATAAGATTTATTGGGTGAAAATGTTATCTTTGGTAATTATTTAGAAAGCAAAACTTGATTTCAGATCTCCTTTTTTTTTGTTATTTAGATCTTGTCTTTGTAAGAATGTTAAAAATTTCACAGGCAACATGCAGAATTTTGTTTGTAAGCCCCCAAACTTGTCCAACACTAAAGCCATTTATTGGTATTCCATTTGGTTTCTTTATTGAAATTGGTTGCTAGATCAGCAGATTTCAAAACTACTTGCACATTAGAAACACCTGGGAGGACTTTTTAAGTCACAGACTTCTTAAGTCTAAACCAGATCGGCTCAGGAATTTATATTTTTGAATAAATTTCCAGGTGATTTTGATATACAAGTAAGATAAGAAACCACTGATCTAGGAAGTGTCTGATTTGATATTTGAAGCATTCTTCTCTGAAATTCATTTACCCATTCACTCACTTGCTCATTCATTTCCCCCCCATGTATTTACTGAGCACGTGTTAAGTGCTATGGGGAACATAAGATTAATAAAACACATCTTCAAAGAGTTTATTGTCTATATGGATTGTCATGCACTCAAATATATTGCATGTTTGCAATGTTATAAACATAACACATGGAATTCAGTGCTGACAAAGAAGGAACCATGGGAATTCTTCCAGTAGTCATCAAGACTATTGGTCACCTTATGGCCAAATGAAACTCAGACATCATAGAAATTAAAAGCTTTAAGATAGCAGAATCAGAAAAAATATAGAAGACTAGCTTTCTAAGGCTATGGGGTCATTTGAGTAGAGATTCAGTGAACACAACAGAAGACATTTCTTTCTGCTAATTTTTTTCTTTCTGCTAATTTAACTAGGTATTTGAGTTACCTGGAATTTTAAGATTCTAACAATTATACCATATCTCTCTAGACTTTGCTAAGTAGTTTCTGAAATGGTTTCCAGCCTTGAATGGCTGTGTGGTAACAGAATCACCAGGGGCAGAAATATGACTTTCTGCCAATAAATATTTACTACTAAGGTTTGGATTTATTGCAGCAATGGCCATCCATGTGTTGATTCCCTGCTAGTAAGTTAATGACCACCTCAGCAGCACTTTCTGTCCCATAACGATTTCAGTTAATCATTAGTTAGAAAGGGCAACAAACTATAGGCTAAATCAAGCTTTGACATAGAGCTAGAAGAGGAAAAGGACAAGGAAGGGAAATTATGTTCGCTTTGAAATTTATGGTTGCAGTATATTTGCTACTGTAGAACCAGGACTAATAATTCCTTTAGGTTTTAGCTTAACAGTCATCTGTGAACTCTTGAAAAAAGAACCCTTTGTTATTTTGTTATTTTCTGTTATAGCACCCCATTTGTTCCCTTCACAGCACATCACAGGTTGCAATATGTTTATTTGTTCTTTTTTCTTGTTTACTGTTTATTTTTTTCACTAAAATGTAACTATTTGAGACAATAGATTGTGTCTGCTCAGTTCATCCTTGCATCTTCAGAGTCTAGAAATGTCTGGACACAGGCTTTTAGATGTTTGTTGAATAAATGAAGTGCCAAAGTGCCACTACAGTATAGAATGCTGAATTAGTATGGTGAAATGAATATGAATTCATAACAAAATTACTTATTCTTTCCAATTCATAAATAATGTTCTTTTACATTTTTGGTATAATTTTGTAGACATTTTATTTATCTCTATTCCTTGTTATGGTAGGGAAATAATCTCTTAGCTGGCTTCTGATTGTCTCTGCTTGCAATCCATCCTAAACATGGATGCCAGACCAGTTTTTCTAGAACATTCTATCCTGCCATGCCTTTGTTCAACACATTCAATAGCATCAGATTATTTAGAGGATATCATAAAATATTAGACTTTTCCTTACTCACATTTCAACTTTCTTCTCCAACCTTACCCCTCATTCTCCCTTGGTGAAATTGCTACTTCTCTCACACTTACAGACCTCTCTTCTTCCACTACTCCTTGTTTCTTTCAAATACATCACAGACATTCCCAGCTGGTCACATGGTTTCTTCCAAGTGGTATGCAATCCATCTTTCACTGTATTGAAATACCGTCTGTCCAAAGATCGAAGCCTTTTAATAAAGCCTTTCAGATTGATCTTTCCGATAGGATTGCACCTTCCTCCTTATTGTCCCACACTCCAAATATTCCTGTGTTTTCCCCAATAACAACATATGCTTTTTTAAAAATATATTTTATTGATTTTTTACAGAGAGGAAGGGAGAGAGATAGAGAGTCAGAAACATTGATGAGAGAGAAACATCGATCAGCCGCCTCCTGCACATCCCCCACTGGGGATGTGCCCGCAACCCAGGTACATGCCCTTGACCGGAATCGAACCTGGGACCTTTCAGTCCGCAGGCCGACGCTCTATCCACTGAGCCAAACCGGTTTCGGCAACATATGCTTTTTATCTGACTTTGGCGCATATATTTTCTTGTGTATATAATCTGCATATAAAAGTAGCTTATAAATCCCAATGTATAGACTCTTCTGTATTCCCCTTAACTTCTTATTCCTTACTCAGTGTTATTAATAGGGTAGACACTTAAAAATTTATTGCTAAATGAAGAAATGAATGAATTAATAAATACATATTGCAGGAGTGATATGTTAAAGAGGAATATAGATCTGGCATGTCAGATAAGTTTCATCTACTCTTCTTACAGTGATTGTTGATGTTGGATACTTTGAGCACAGAGCTGAAAATCTTGGCTCAGCAGTATTACCATGTCAGTATGTTTGCCTGTGTGAGGCAAAGGAAGTGGCAGGTTACATATCCTAAATTCATTTGAAGTATATGAAATTGCCTTATTTATAGGAAAAACATTGTCAAATATTGGCAGCTTCCTGTTGTTCAACCTAATACTTGCTAATTTTGAATTTTAGATTATTCCACACTTTCTACTATGTGAAGAACCCCTTCTGTCAGGATTTATGCCAATGAATTAGTTCAATGTGCATCTATCATGGCAGATATCCAGATCAATTAGGTGGTATAGCTACAGCTAGACATGGCTTGAATCCTACAGGTATGTAAGACTTACTAATGTCTTTTCCAAGGAGAAGGAATGAACATTAATATTCTGGTACTAAGTGGTGGTACATTAAATTATATTCGATTGCTAATACTTAGGCCAATTTGTCTATTAAATGTTATTCATAAGCCTTGTAAGTTAATAAAATGTCATGAATTTTCTTAGATCTAGGAATCTTTGATCAAAATTCAGCTATTTAATTTTCATAACAATATTTGGGCTGGTAGTAGTAACAGTTTCTAGTTACTTATGTTCTGCAAGCTTAACTCTACTAATGTGCTTATGTTTTCTGCTATGTAGTAGCTTTTTGACCATATGGGAGCCCTAATTTGCATCTAGTGTTTGCCGTCCATCTTCACCATAGATTACAGAACAGTGACAAATTACTCATCACTGAGGGAAGAAATGTTGGGGCTCAAACCAGGATAAGCCACTAGTGATCAGCTTCTTTGGCATGAAACACTTTGATTCTGCTTCTTCAGCTACACTTAAGATATGCAAACAAATGTGTAAGTTGTTCAACACATTGTATTCTATATATTTTCTTTAAATTTCCATTTTGGAAAATGCTTTCAAAGTCAGGACTTTATATCCTGTACTAATTCTGATGTTTAGGTTCCAGGTGTCTAGAGTTTCTTACTGAGAAGTCCGAGGGCTTGTCTGGAGGAAGTACTCTGCATTTGTTGTCCATCTGAATAGTTAGTGACTTACTGTAGGCACTTGGAATAGTTATTTTCTCTGTTATTGTGCCACAACTCAAAACAGTTAGCTTAACTTGTTTTCTTTTGCTTCCAGTGTTTATAGTTTGTATTTTTATATTAAATTTTATAACTCTTCAAGTACATGTTTTTGATGTCAAAACTATAAAACAGGGTAGTTAAGTCTGGCTTTAGTTCTTATCCCTCAAGCCTATTTTCTTCCTCTTCTTATAAGAAACAATTAAAAATTTTATGGTTTGAATTTTCAATTTTTAAAGAATAATATATACATTCACACATTCTTTCTCTCTCTCCCCCTCCCTCTCTCTCTCTCTAGATGAATGGTAGTCGACTTTACATTTTTGTCTCTAACTTGCTTTTTTCACTTCTCATTTTCTTGTGGCAATAACTCCATAGTAGTCTATACAGATAGCACCCATTTCTTTTTTGATTTTTTTTTTTACAGCTGCATAGTTCTCCATATTGGATTTAACAAGTCCTTTACTGATGGGCAATCTGGTTCTCACCAGTCTTTTGTTGTTACAAATCATGCTGCATTTAATAAATGAACCATTTTTGAGCCAACTTAAATGTGTATTTCTCCAGGTAGAATTTCTGCCTCTGGAGAAATTTCCCTCTCTGGGCACATTCAGTGTGTAGTTTACAGAATGTAGGACGACATCAAGGTGAGATGTGTGTACTAAGCAATGAGATTGATAGGATAGATATAGACCAGCAATTTTCAACCAGTGTGCTGCAAGAACTTTTAAAACACACAATACCTGACTATTTAGTCAGGGATACTTACCTCTTTTCTCTTAGATTGTCAAATAAAAAAATGTCAACAGCCAACACAATGATAGCTGCTCAGTGTGAATGAATCAGAATTATGCCTATTTTTTTTTTTGCCAGATTGGCAAAAATAGAATACCTTTTCGGTGTGCTGAAGAATATTAGTAATTAGTTTGTGGGCCATGGAATGAAAAAGGTTGACCGTAGCACAGTGGCATTCAATACCAAATGGTATTAGCGTCAAGCTGAGAAAGTTTGGTCTTTATTTCAGAGACAAAGGAAATGGAGGGAAAGGTTTAGAGCGTGGGCGTAAAATGCTCACATGAACATTGGCAAATGTTCCAGCTCTCTGTGGCTTAGCCAAGTGACTCTGGAAAAAATGTGTTTCCTGGGAGGGTTCTTCACAAAGTAGGGTCATACATTTAGCTTTCTATCAGGGAGGCTTTGATATATACATGCTATTTGTGCTATTTCTATGGAAAAAAAATTCTCAAAAGCTTTTGAGTAACCAGTAAGACCTGAGCACTTTCCCAGCTAAATAACCCTTCTGATGCCAATGCCACAGCGCTGCCATGAACATACTAATTTCATTATAACATTCAAATTGCATAGATTATTACTCTCCATGGTCCATTTTTCCTGAAGTTGATGAGTTTCTACTTCCTTCTTGATACCATGAAATGATCTCTTCTTCAATGTAGGAAATATTTGAAATTTTGCTTTATTATTCTCAACACTATATTTTGACATACATATTTTTACAAATATGTTTTGGGGGGTATTGCTAGCTATGATATTATGGTCAAATCAGTGTGAGTCTCAAATTCTTATTTGGAAAAGAGGCAAGATGATCTATTCAGATTTAAGAATCCATGTTTCTGTGAGCTTGGGCATCAGGTGTTTTTCTACCGTCTTATCAGAACACTGAACAATTCAATATTTTCATCATTTGGAACACCGTCAATTCTTCCCTAATGTATTCATGGTTTAATCTAATGTCAGTGTTTTTCTCAGGGTGAGGGCATAAAGTGGGATGTAGGTGAGGCTAAGAATCTTACAAACTAATTCTAAGATTATCTGGCCTAATAATTTTGAAAAAGAGTAAAATGAGAATTTTGAAAAAGAGTAAGATGAGAATTTGCCTAACAAAATTAAAATATTTTTTAGAGTTGTAATAATTTAGCAAGATTGTTACAAATTTAAGTATAGACAGAAATATTGATGAAATTTCTGACATTATTATTTTTAATTAGGTATTCATTGATTGATTACCTACCATGTTCTAGCTTTAAGAACATGGTAGTGACCTAAACAGACAAGGATCCAGCTCTCTGTGAGTGTCCATATTAGCAGAGGAAATAGTCAATAAATAAGCAAACACATAAAGAAATAAGCAAATATTAGATGATGATAAATGCAGGGTGTCTCAAAAATGTATATACACTTTAATAGCTGATAGCTCAATTTTGAAAATGAAATGTATTTTAATAAACACTTCCTTATAATTATTCAAAATGTGTACATACATTTTTTAGGACACCCTATATATGAAGAAAATAAAATATTGTGAGAGAATAGAGAACACCTGAGGGGTGATCAGAAATGACCTCTTGAGGAAATGATTTTTAAAACAGAAGCCTTAACGATACAAATAAACCATCTGATAATCTACAGGGTCTTAGAAGCCTGTTAAGTATGATTCAAAACTCCCTTCATCATCCTAGTACACAATTCATTATTAAAGAATGCACCTGAAACCAATGAGGAGCTGGTAGGCCATTCAAAAGTGTTTTCAAACTATTATTTGAGCAAAAATAATTATATCCTTATATCAAACTATATAACAAAATACATTAGGAGTGGATTAAAAATTTTAACATAAAAGTGGAACCATAAAATACTAGATGGAAAAAATGGATAAATATGTGTATTTATCTCTTAGGTGAGAAAGAACTTCATAACATAAAAGCAATGAAAGCAAATCACAGAGGGAAATATTAGAAAAATGTCTGCAATAAATATGGCAATGTATAAAAGCTCATAAAAGGAGCCAAGGAAGTACTAACATCTCAATTCATAAGACAGCAGGAGACATGGACAGTTAATACACATAAGAGTAAATACAGACTCTCTGAACTTATAAAAAGATTCTACCTTACTAGAAATAAAAGTTATACAAAACAAAAGGACTGATGCGATTTTTGTCTGTTACAGTGGCAAAGAAAAATTATTATATTCAGTAATTTTGATGCTCAGGTACTTTTCATGTACATTATTCTCTTTTAATTTTTAATCTTTATATTTTTGGACTATGTATAAAAATATTAAAATTAAAATTTATCTTGGAGAGAGTTATTTCACATCTGTTACTCCCTTTATGAAGGGAGTAATAAGAAATGAGGGATAAAGATTTAAATGCAAGGACGTTTGCCAGAGCATGGTTTGAAAGAGGAAAAATGGGTAGTGACCTAAATGCTCAGCTTAGGGGAAGGCACAAGAGTTATGCAACTGTTGAATATTCAGCTTTTGCACATTTTTAAAGAATAAGGGGTAATACATGTGATATAAGTCAAGGCATAAAAACAGAATTCTAAACTGTTTGTACAGTAGGTATCTCATACAATAAAAGGTTAATTTTGTGTTTATATAGCTTCCACAGCTCATTTGTTCTAGCTCTTTCTCCCTCTCTTTGGAAGAAAATGTAACCAACTATTAATGTGGTAATAACCTGGAGATACGATTATAGATAGCTTTTATTTTCTTATTTCTTGTATTTTCCAAATATTTTACAGTGAGCACTTACTACGTTTATCACCAGAAGAAATGGCTATTATTTAAAAAACTAGAGGCCTGGTGCATGAAATTTGTGCTTGGGGCGGGGTGTCCCTCAGCCTGGCCTGCACCCTCTCCAATCCGGGACCCCTCGGGGATGTCTGACTGCCAGTTTAGGCCCAATCCCACAGGGTGAGGGTATAAAGTGGGGTGTAGGTGACATCCCTCTCACAATGCAGGACCTCTGGCTCCTAACCACTCGCCTGCCTGCCTAATGCCCCCAGCTGCCCTCCCCTGCTGGCCTGGTCACCTCCAACTGCTCTCCCCTGCCAGCCTGATCTTGCCCCCAACAGCCCTCCCCGGCCAGCCTGATCTTGCCCCCAACTGCTCTCCCCTGCCAGCCTGATCTCACCCCTAACTGCTCTCCCCTGCTGGACTGATCACCCCTAACTGACTCTGCCTTGGCCCCCACCACCATGACTTTGTCCAGAAGGAAGTCAGATGTCTGGAAGATAGCTGGTTGACCCGGTCTAATTAGCATATGACTCTTTTATTAGTATAGATTATTACCCTTTTATCAGTATAGATGACAGGCATTTCTTTTCTTTTTTTAAAAATATATTTTATTGATTTTTTACAGAGAGGAAGGGAGAAGGATAGAGAGCCAGAAACATCGATGAGAGAGAAACATCGATCAGCTGACTCCCACACACTCCCTACTGGGGATGTGCCCACAACGACGGTACATGCCCTTAACCGGAATCGAACCTGGGACCCTTGAGTCTGCAGGCCAATGCTCTATCCACTGAGCCAAGCTGGCCAGGGCTGACAGGCATCTCTTGAAACACCAGTACATAGAGTTGAAACAGTCCATGTAAATATTTATCACAGGACCACGTTTCCTCTGATGGAGGGGAAACAGAATTTTCTCTTTTCTCCTTTTCAGATTGAAGCTTCTTGTACCTAAAACCTAGATACTAGGCAAGAATAATCAGTATAAGAAATTTTCTACCTCTCTAATTTTGTGGCTGCTGGTATGGCAGAAACAAAATATTCCTTGTTACTCATTTGCCATCGTACTTCCAAGTAAATTACTCAGTAGTACCCCAGTGAACTGTAAAAATTAATTTATCTTCAAAGCTTGTTTTTATCCAGAGAGTAGCTGAGTCATCTAAAGAGAATCTGAGTCAGTTACTAGGGAATCAAGGAAATGGAAATAACATTTTATAGTTAGGTTGCAACTGTATAAGAAGAAGATGATTATGCTATTTGTAAAGTTTGTCTTGTGAACCTTATTATAAAGTGATAGAATTCCATGAGGAATTCCTAATAAGATTGGATATAAAGTATTATGCTTTCTCAAAGTGATATAGAAAAGCCAAATTTTACTACTTACGGTATGCCCCTATGTAAACATCATTAAAACTAGGTTCTGTATTGCCCCAAAAGATATGTTTTAGTATCTCCTGCAGAATTAGAGCTGAATTTTATGACTCTCTTTTCATGGTTATATGCTCTGTCAGCAGATGTTAATTAAAGATGCATGAAGAGGAGAAAGTCAACTTGTCATTGGCCTCTTTCAAATACTTGCTGAAAGATAAGACATTTCAGCCACTAGAGCCCAAAGGCTGGAAGTAAATTGCATTGTCCCAAAGAACAACATAAGTGTCTGCATTCTCTGAGCTTGAGAAGAACTGTTATCAAAACATCACACACCAACTGGATAATAAACTGTTGTACATTCCTTTTCCAGCTTCGCGACATCAGGTAGAGGCCAAGTTTAACTCACCAAGGGTAGAGCTATTTGCTGTTGATAATGAATGGTGAATGTGGCTGGATCTATATGTTTACCAGGTGTTTCCTGGCTCCATGTTGTATCTTCATTTTATTGGCCATAATTACCCCATTGTGAGTAATGACACACATTATTCACACCATTAACCTGATGCCAGGCCAAGTCAACCCTAGATTGTTTGCCTTTTACAGTAACCATTGTCTTACACTGAATAGTGTGTGTGTGTGTGTGTGTGTGTCCTATTTATTTCCTTCTCTTATTCTTTGTCATAGTTTCTTTCCTTATGATTAGAGACAACAAGGATTTTTGTGATGCACTGGGTAGTGATTCAGAAGGTTATGGTTACAGTCCTGGTTCTGTATGTTTGAATTTGAACAGTTATTTAAACTCTTTGGGCCTGAGATTTCTCATCAGTAATATTAGGGGTTTGGATTTAGTATTCTAACTTTCGTTCCTTTTATAAAATTTGGTGAGCCTGACCTCTCACATGCTCAAGGATGTAGTGCCTTTTGGGAGTTGGAGGAGAAGCATAAGACATAACCCATGCCCACAGGGAGCTTATGTTCTTCCTGAGGGAAGAAGGAAATAATTACATAACAGTATGAGCTAGTAGTATGTGATCAGAGTGGTCTGAAAATGAGTTGTCAGTGGATAGGAAACTGTGTTGTAGTGGACAGGGAACTAGAGTTCTAGTGAAGGGTTATCAGTAGTCTAACGGTGGTCGGCAAACCGTGGCTTGGCAAACCATGGCTCGCGAGCCACATGCCGCTCTTTGGCCCCTTGAGTGTGGCTCTTCCACAAAATACCAGCTCTTCCACAAAGTACCGACTTCTGCGCACGGGCCACAAAGTTTCAATCGCACTGTATGTGTGCGCCCGCATGTGGTATTTTGTGGAAGAGCCACACTGAAGGGGCCAAAGAGCCGCATGTGGCTCGCGAGTGGCGGTTTGCCGACCACGGGTCTAGAATGATACACTCAGAATCTGTGGGTGAGCCTGACATCTCTTTAGGTTCCAAGAGCACAGAGATTTATTTGCACAATCATGGTGGTGATTTGTGGATTCACAACCTTTCATCTGTGATGATACCTGGGGGAAAAGTTCATACATGCCGTGTACTCTTCTCCTGGGTCTCCCAAGCTGGCACTCCGCCCTATTCTTTCCCATCTAAGAAAATATACTAGAATACAAGTAAGCAGAGGTGATATTGTTATAGGAACTAATTTAGTTCACTCACAATAACCCCATGAGGCAGGGGCAAGTATTCTCATCTTTTCCATGTGCCTGGCTCCATATTGGCTGTTTGATGTGGATTATCTTATTTATGCTAACCATTGTAAATTGTTTATTATTAGTGTTACCATTTTATAGATGAAGAAACAGCCTGAGAAGGGAAGGGACCTGTACAAGTGTTTCCCTAGCAAAAGCCATAGTATTGCGGCTCAAACTAAGTTTTGTGGACCACCCCCCACCCCCGACTGTGTTCTTAACCACAATGATAGGTATGACTAGAAATATTACATGTAGCACCTCTCACAACTTATTGTAACCCAAAAGGAAAGCTTGTCCCATGGTTGAGAAACACTGATGTGCAGGATCATTGTCTGTGGTTTCTTTTAAGTTGCACTGAATATGGCTAATTTGGGGAGAGAAAAGATACCTGGTAACACTAGGATACTCCTGCCTTGCTGAGCAGCAGCATTTGCTGTTTGGAATAATGACCAGAATGATGATGTTTTCCCCAACTATGTGATGTGTAACTGGCCTGCAATTCATCTTGTGTAGGACACAGGAGATGCACTCTGGGCTACTGGGAGCTCTTAGGTTAATGGAACAAGACAGGAAAATCACTTCCAAGTGGCCCTCAGGCTCCTCCATCTTGATAGGGGCCCTGTACCACAGAGGCACAATAATAAATACATCTTTTGATTAAGCACTTTTATCCTAACTGTTGAGAAATACTGTTCACATAGGTGGAATTAAGGACTTCAGCACTTACCTAAGCATGAACTCAGGGAAGAAAACGATGGGACATGGCAGGCACTAGGTATCCATTGTGCAGTAAAGGGGTCACAGAATGGATTTTGGGGGGATGAAATAAATGCAAGCAGCTTGTCTGACTGTGTTAACACAAAGCTCTACTGTACCTGTGAATGGAGATGCAATAATCTTTCCTGCTTCTTTGTCTAAGAATGATGCCAATTTGGAACAAAACTGATCTACACAGCTAAGGCAAATATCAAATCCTATATAATAAAGAGCTAATATGCTAATTAGACCAGATGGCGGAACGACCTTCTGGAACGACCTTCTGGAATAACCAGTTGGGGTGGGGGGGCCATGAGGTGGCCAGGGCTGCGAGGGCTGAGCACCTTGCATGAATTTCATGCATTGGGCCTCTAGTAAATAAATAGAAATACTTATATAGGGTCCATATAGTGCAATACAGCATGCAAGATGCTAGGAAAACAGAGGAGAAGAAGGTAATAAAGAGCTTTGTGGCCGCTTTAAACTTATGATGTGACCTGGACAAATGTGTAATGACTTTGACAATGTATGCTGGCTCTTATGAAAGGAAGGACAGGGTATTATGTCAGGGTGTTAGTGGGGAGTAGAAATGGGGCTTGGGGCAGGCCAGCCTCAGGAAGGGATATCTAAGTTCAGACTGAAGCTTGACTAGGAGTTGGCCAAGCAAGAGAGGATGTGAGGTTGTATATGAGGTAGAGAGAACTGTGAAGGCCAGGAGGGACAAAAGTCTGGTGTTATGGTGGTGGAGATGGGTGGTAGGAAGGGGACAAAGGGAAGTGGGAGGGACAAGAGATGAAGCAGGAGAGATTGGCAGGGTCCAGATTTTAGAAGGCTTTGTAATTTGTGCTAAGAATATTGGCATCTTATTCTCAGGACAGTGGGAAATCACTGAAATGTTTAACGTGGGCATCTTGTAAAGCAAATTTCAGCTGTTGGTAGGAGAACATGGTTATATGAATAGCTTGCTCCAGTAAGTCCAGTTAAGTGTTAAGTATCTTTGGATGGACTTACTGGGTTGTCAGCCTACATTATTTCCCATCTGCAATGGCAGAACACTTATATTTAGGACTAGAGGCCCGATGCATGAAAATTTGTGCAAGAGTAGGCCTTCCTTCTTTCGGCTGCCGGCACCAGCCCGGGACCCAGGCTTCCCTCCAGCAACCGGCAGGCACCCAGGACCCGGGCTTTGGATGGTCCCTTGACCTTAAGCTTTGTCCGGCAGGATGTCCAGTCTAATTAGCATATTACTCTTTTATTATTATAGATGGCATCTGGGGTCACAGGACATATCTGAACAGAAGGGCTAGTTCAGGTGACTAGAACATAACAAGTAAGACTGAGGGCTTGGTTTGCATATCATCTGGGTGTTCAACTCTGTCACTGAGTTTGCATTCTTACATATGCATTCTCTATTCTTAACAGAGGATGGATAAGTATGGGACAGCTTAACTCAACTCAGCACTAGACAAAGAAGGGTCAGTGGCATAGTATGTGGCCTGAGAAATTTAGCTTAGGCCCCTGAATCATGTATTAGGGAATTGTGTATAGGTATTTGCTATCCAGAGTTGAAAATATTAGTCAAGCCAGATTGATTTCTTGTCTGAATATCTTAGATTAATCTATACCAGTGGGCAGTGGAGTGAGCTTCATGCCTGCTTTTAAATAAACCAGTTTAGTGGTGGCCATAAAATAAGGTGGTAGCTTTTGTTCACCATGTAACTCTTTCTCCTGACAGAACAGTTTCTAACTTGACCTTCTTGTTCCCTGCTGGCTTTTGGTTATTTGTAGTTCATTGTGAAATTGTCCAGGAATGTGGGACCTTGCTACTTATGTGATTTAGGCAACAGAAGAAACTCAAACAGATTTTTGTAATGTTATAGTCTTGATCTGAAGGTTTACCAGAATCTCAAGATGACTCTGAGCCTACCATAAAATGTCTTGGAAATGATTAATAGTTTCAATTCTATAGAGGAATAGTGACAATTATTATTATTTGGAAAATTATTCACCCAATTTGGTCAATTACTAGTTATTTACCAAATACCTATTTCATAAAAATAGGTGGAGTGTAGGATTAGAGATGAACCATATAAGGCTCTGCCCTTGCACACCAGGGGAGACAAGGGGAGATAATACAAGGCTGCTAAAATGTGAATGCATTTTCCTTTCCTTTTCATCAGATAGGATTTGATAACTTATGAGTGGCAAGTATCATGAAACTTGCTCAGTATTCCTCCTTAGACAAAGGAAAATAGCTCAGCTTCTATCCAATATGACTACATATGATATTTTAAGAAGTCCTTTTTTTATGTATTTGGCATTAAAAGATGATATATAGGTGAGTCAGTGATTCACTTTTTTCTTCTTTTTTTAAAATATATTTTTATTGATTTCTGAGAGAGGAAGGGAGATGGAGAGAGAGAGAGAGAAAGAGAGAGAGAGCGAGTGTGAGAGAGAGAAACATCAAGGATGAGAGAGAATCATTCATCAGCTGTCTCTTGCACTCCCCACACCAGGGATCAAGCCCACAATTTGGGTATATGCCTTGACTGGGAATTGAACTGTGACCTCCTGATTCATAGGTTGATGCTCAACCACTGAGCCACACTGGCCAGGCGTGATTCACTTTTTTACCAATGTCCATAGACAACTCTGTTTGCTTTTCTGATTTAAATGGATGCAGGCCCCATAGTTAAATTATATGTTCAATAAATCTGATACTTGACGCCTCTTGTCCTGGCTTGACAATATCCTTAAACATCAATGGTCCAGAAAATATAATTGCACAATTATTGCTCTGCCAGAGAGCAATAAAATTGATGGATGAAATGATAAGCATTAGCTAGGATGATATAACCAGAATCAACTATGCGTTTCTTACCAAAATTTAACTACTGTAAACCCTCCCCATCCAAACTGATATTTACATGGGTCATATATGTGGATATTGATATTTCCTCCCATGGGAAGTTCCCAAATTATCAATTAGTGGAGCTTTTATGAATGATGCTAATCGTCATATACATTTGCTTGGATTTCTCTGATGCTTTCACACTATTCATGAAACTCTCAAGTCCAGTATGTCAGCTTGATCTTCCTACCACCTCCTCCCCCAAGACTAAATAAATATCAGTTCCCCTATTTGACAAGTGAAAAGATAGAGAGAGGCACAGAGTAATGAGACTGCTCAGGGTCCCTACAGCTGGTGGCTGTCAGTACTAGAGCTAGTACTTTCAAACAGGTCTTCAGATCAGCACATTTTTATCATGGTGATTAAGAACAGGAAACTTAGCTGGGTGCAAGTCCTAGGCTCACTACTCCCACCAGCAAACTCTGTCAAAGTTCATAACCCCTTTTACTCTTGGTCTCCTCATTTATACGATGGTGTTAATTATAAAATCTAATTCTTACCACCAATGTGAGGATTCAGCAAGCTGATTTGTGTACAATGCTTAGTGCTGTGTTCCTAACATAGTAAACAGGCAGGCACAGTTAGGTATGACTGACTAGTTCCAGTTTGCATCACACTGTTTTGTACTGTGGTCTGTGTTATAAGTATAAAGTGTTGCAACTTAAGCAAATCAAAAGGACAGGGAAGCATCACTGTCTTAAAACTGTGACTGCATGTCACAGCAGGAACCTCTCATTCATCTAAGGAAGGGTCAGTGGCATAGTAGTATGTGTCCTGAGACTGTGCAGGATGGTTTGTTTCCTCTTTTCTGCTGGCAGAGATTTTGCTTTTCACACACCTTTCAGCACAGAGAGTTGTGGAGAGTCTACCAGATTGGCCACATTTACCTTTGACTCCAGAAAAAAGAGAGCTAGAAATACTTGAACATGCTGGAGAATTTGGTAGCCTGAGACTTGAGTTGTGCTTGCTCTGCACTCCCCATTTACAGCTCCACCAAGCTGTTACTTAAAAGGGCTGACACATTTTCTGACTGGCATTTAGATCATTGGGGAGCACATGTGCTGTGGTGGAGGTAGAATGGGTAGTTGTACATGCTTGTTTCTTTGCATGTACTTGTGGTCAGTGTAGAGGGAACAGAAGCACCTGATTTTAGTAGGAATATTATTCATCAATCAAAAGAAATAACATGCTGATAAATGCTGCAAATAAAGATACCAGTCAGTCATATTGGATGAGATGGGACATATCTTCTTTAGGATTCTGTTCTCCTTGTATGAGGCTTCTAATGACAGCAGAATCAAGTTGTTCAGATCTTGGCTAAGCCAATGAAGCACCCAGCATGTGTTATGTACAAAGTTGAAGTTACAGAATGTAGAAACAATTAGTGAGAAAGCGTCTCTAACATGAACGAAGAGGAGGGTCCCTACATTGAGAAGAAAGGTGACTTTTCTTTGGTTACTGTGGTTTTTTTGTTCAGTCTCCTATAGTTAGTTCATTTATTTATACATTCATTTGTTCTTTCATTCAACTAATATTTATTAATGATAGAGACACAATGGGGAGCAAAAAGCAAATATAATACTTGCCTTTAAGAGGCTTTATTTCCTAGTGCAAGAGACAGACATTAAAGAAATAATCCCATGAGTATATAGGTACCATCTGTTAAATTCAAAGATTAATTGAAAAAAAAAGCAAATATCTATCAACTGGTGAAAGGTGGTATATCCATACAATGGGATATTATTCATCAATTAATCAAAAGAAATGGCATGCTGTTAAATGCTGCAAATAAAGATACCAGTCAGTCATATTGAACTAGAGCCCATTTTAATGACTTCATTTTAACTTGATTACCTTTGTGGAGACCCGGTCTCCAAGTTTGTCATCTTCATAGCACTGACCACAGTGTGGCTGATTTTTTTACTATCTGTTCTTCCCATGAAGGGAGGAGTATGACTGTAGTTTTCCTGTGTCTATCAGCAAGTATTTAATCAATAGAAAAGTTTGGGGGAACAAAATAAAATATTGCCAACTACTTATTTAATCAAAGTTATTCATAAAAAATATCTGTAAGAAATTCATGTTCTGTCCTCACTCAGCTTTTGGGGCAGGTAAGATAGGACAGAGGAGGGCTGAAGTCTGGGTTTCCAGGTATGTGGGCGCTCAGTGAGGCTGAGGAAAGGCCAACAGGTAGGAGCCTTGCTGGAAAGATTAAAGGAAAGGATTCATCCCTCCAGTGGTACTTGGATGCAATGAATTTGGATCTGCAATGAGACTGCAGTGTATTTTTACACTTTGAATATCCATTGACAGATTACACAGAGGACTTCTGACCTTGAGCAGGCCACTTAGGTAAATTTCTGTGCTACTTAAGTGAACCATCTCTGTGGAGAGAAACAATAATGAATGAGGCTTGTTAATTTACATTTGTAAACATACTGAAATCTCTGGATGAAAAGAAAGAATTTCTGCAGGGGTGCAAAGGGTGAGGTAATATGTTGGGCAAATTCTACCTTTTATGGAGGCAGAGAGGGAGAGGCAGGCTTGAGGACATAGGAAGAACCTCTGGCACATTATGTTTCAAACTCATCTTTGAAGAAAGGTCCCTTCTTTCAGTACATGGAGTGTTTTAATCACATGTATAAGTTATTATTCTAGTAATTATGTTCCTTTAACATTTACCTCCTAAAGTCTCAGTTTGTGTAAAGGGAATCTTTAGAGGGATTAGCCTGTGAGCTTTTCCCTTTACAACACTTTAGTTTGTTACTTTTACCTACATCGGTGACACTCAGCTCCTAAGCATATCAAATCTCTGTTGCTGAGCTGATTAGGACCCAAAGGGGGATTACCTCATCAATTCTAGACAGATGTTCACAAGTTCCAGTCAGAGATTAGAATAAACTCAGGAAGGAGAATTTCAACAAAAGTTTCCAGTCTGTGAGTTAATTATATCCATTTATAAGAATGGTTTTAATAATTACTTAAGAAATAATATCAACCAAATATAACATTTTTTTAATCTCTTTCAGAAGATAAATACAGACTGAAAGATAAGACATTTAATGAAAAACTGTCAAGCCAAAAGCCAAGCTCTGGATAAGTCTAATCTGAAATCTCCTATAGGCTGGGGTGTTCAATCAGGTGAATGAGATACAATTTTGGGGGCCTTTTAAGATTAAAAACATAAATTCATGGATCAGTACTTTTTAACCTTGCAACTTAGGGGTTGGGTAGCCATATCTGCCATCGTCCACTCCAGCTAGGCTGGAGGGAGTCCTTGTGGAGATGGTTTTTTCATCACCATTTATCCTCTCCGTGCCCTCTACCCATCCAAAGTGTTGGGTGACCATATGATCATGTCTGAGCATTCGGAGCATTCTACTCCCGGAGACACAGTGATTGTTTCAAGAATCAACATGGAAGCTAGTAAGAGCCAAGGAGACTGACAGAAATGTGTGCTTATGCTTTGACCTGTGAGCATGTATGCCTGGCACTGCTCTCAGTCATCTTGCCACCACCAGGAGCCTGCAAGGGAAGCATGTGAATGCTCAGAGTCGAGGATGACACCATTTGAAATCCTGAATCCAGACACAGAAACACGCCTGCATTTTTTAGTGAAGTGACCCAGTAAATTTCTATTTTTGCGTGAACCATTTATTTTTGTCTTTTACAACCAAAAAGGTCCTAACAAGGTCTAGGTGAGCTAGAGAATTGATTTATCTGCCTGTGTACTAGAAGTGACCAAGCTTCCTGGCTTATAGCTGCCTGCATTACTGATTTAGCAATTGTCACAATGCATGAGGTTAGATGCACCTTTCCTCAAGGCTTCGCTTTTGAAATTTACAATTGAATTGGGCTAAAATAGAATATTTAGCTATTCAAGCTGGCAGCAGAGACACTTGATTTGATGCAGCTAGTTGTGCTAATGTCAGAATTAATATAATGGTTCCATATCAAAACAACAACAGGACAAATCACCTGGAAGGGCAATTCAAATACTTAGGCCTATCGCTACTGGCAAATGGAACACAGAGCACCCCGCCTGACTGTGTTAGACCCAGGTCTGGTGAAGCTAGCTGCCAACCTACTTAGATTTAGAAATGGCTATGGGAAATCATTGCTGTCTTAATAGCAAAAATGCTCTTGTAATGGTTTTCTAAGAGGTAATGGAAGCACAGTAAAGCTTTCGGGTGTTGGCATAAAGATGTAGGCCTGTTTGGGAGGGAGCTGTGAGCTCCAGTTAGGAAAAGGGGAACTTATTTTATCTATTTCTCCCTTCAGTTAGGGTATTTATTCAAGCATTCTAAGTGTAAGGCACAGGGGTTTAACAGTTATCTGTGAAGCTGCATCTTTGCTCACATCAAGTTCAGGAGGGAGACAGACAAACATAAACAAGTGAGTAAAATGATATTGTAATATAGGTAACATATGAAAATGGAGTTCTGAGTTAAAGAATTACAGGGAAAGGGATCTACTGTGATGGAAGATCTACCTACTGGAGCTGAGACCTGGAGATGAGAAGAGCCAGGTGTATAAGGGGTACAGGACAAGCATCATAGCCAGAGGCTGGGGTGGAACAAGAGAGAGGGCCATTCAAAGGCCTAAAAGAAAGCTAGGTTGGCTGTAGCATAGTGACAGATGGAGAGCAAAGATGAGGTTGCAGGAGAGTCACTATTAGTAGTGCTCTTGTCACTGTATGAAGTCCATAGAAAGGAATTTGAATTTCATTCCAATAATATGGGAGCCATTGGGTGTGTGCTAATGCTTGATACTTTTTGGTGTTTTGAGAGCAAATGTATAATTTTAGAGGCAGGTAAACCAATGCTTTTATTGCACAGCTTTTGCTTACCGGTACAGGTGACACCTTAGCTTTGCATGCCTAATTATTTGCAAAATGCATCTTTAGTATAGGTAAATGACATTAGATTTTGGTATCTGCATTTGTGTCTAGATCAGCCGTGGGCAAACTATGGCCCGCGGGCCGGATCCGGCCCATTTGAAATGAATAAAACTAAAAAAATAAAAAGACCGTACCCTTTTATGTAATGATGTTTACTTTGAATTTATATTAGTTCACACAAACACTCCATCCATGCTTTTGTTCCAGCCCTCCGGTCCAGTTTAAGAACCCATTGTGGCCCTCGAGTCAAAAAGTTTGCCCACCCCTGGTCTAGATTCTGCTACTGATCACTGCAACCTTGAGCATGTTCTTATCCCTTCCCGGACCTCAGTTCCTCCCCTGAAAAATTATACTTTCGGATTGGATACTGCATTTGTCATGACTTTTTATTGAAAGTGATAGATACCCAGTCAAAAAATGACTTAAGCAGAAAGTACTGTATTTGTTAATGTATCTGAACAATCCAAGGGAAATAGCTTCAGATATGCTTGCATATAGGAGCTCGGATTAAGCCACGGAGAAATCTGATTCCCTGTCTTTTGGCTGTGTATTGACTTCACTCTCCAGGAGGTCCTTTCTATGATGCTTCCCAGAAGATCCAGGCTAGCATCATTTGTAGAGTAAGAAATCTTGAGCAAAAGGATATTTCTCTCCTAAACTATGTTATCAAAAGTCCTAGAATGGCATGCTGAGTTGGGTCATGTGTCCATGGCTGACCTGTGGCCAAGGTGTGGGGAATAAGATCATTGGCCAAGCCTGGATCATGTGCCCTCCCCGGAGTCAGTTCGAACCACATGAATCTACAGCAGAGAAGGTGTGGTCTCTCACATGATGATTGAAGAGAGAACAGACTCAGGGCTGACAAGCAAGACATGTCCATAAATGCTCTTGGTGGTTTGAACAATTAATTCCATGAATCTTTCAGTGGAGAGTCAGCCCTTTGCCACCTCTTCCTAGTTGAAATTAGCCATTGAGTCTTGAAAAAACCCTTACTTTGGCTTAAAAAATCAGGATTGTATGTTGCATTGTGTAAATCATGCTATATGACCAATGCTCTCCTTCAGTTTCTGTGTTGTGTCTCTAAAATCAGCATAAACCTAGACTGTCTCTTACAATTCTTATTCATTTTTCATAACACTTAGTGAAAGGCATTGCTTTGGAGCACCCATCCACTCCCTGGCAGTGCAGTTATCCAGAGCCAAATGTGTCTTCTCATTTATAATTTTCAGATTGAATCCTTTGTTGAATTTTTAGAAAGAAGTTACCACTGGGTTATTGTTCAGCACTGTTCTAAAATTATTTACAACTTGAAAAATGCTTATAAAAATCACCATGTATCCCCTACCCTAGTATCTTTTCCCCACAAAAAACGTGAAGGTACTCTTTAATATAACTCATGTTTTTTCGCAAAGTATTCCCATCACTCCTGCCTATATTCCTACCTGTGTTCTTGCTATTCTCACCCACTAAAATGTCACATTTCGCCAGAACTGGTTTGGCTTAGTGGATAGAGCATCGGCCTGAGGACTCAAGGGTCCGGGGTTCGATTCCAGTCAAGGGCATGTACCTTGGTTGCGGGCATATCCCCAGTAGGGGGCGTGCAGAAGGCAGCTGATCGATGTTTCTCTCTCATCGATGTTTCTGGCTCTCTAGCCCTCTCCCTTCTTCTCTGTAAAAAATCAATAAAATATATTTTAAAAAAATAAATAAAATGTCACATTTCTTTAAGTTCTTGCTTATCCATGAAGTATTGGACCTGCTAGTCTGCCCTTCTGACTTCCTTTTAGTACAGCGGTTCTCAACTTGTGGGTCGCGACCCCTTTTGTGGTCAAACGACCCTTTCACAGGGGTCGCCTAAGACCGTGGTTGGCAAACCGCGGCTTGCGAGCCACATGCGGCTCTTTGTCCCCTTGAGTGTGGGTCTTCCACAAAATACCGCCACACTCAAGGGGCCAAAGAGCCGCATGTGGCTCGCGAGCTGCGGTTTGCTGAGCCGCAAGTTTGCCGACCACTGGAAGACCACCCTGCATATCAGATATTTATATTACGATTCATAACAGTAGCAACATTACAGTTATGAAGTAGCATCGAAAATAATTTTATGGTTGGGTCACAATATGAGGAACTATATTTAAAGGGCCAGAAGGTTGAGAACCACTGTTTTAGTACGTCATTTTTGATCCTCGATTCTGATCCCTTATCAGTTACTAGAAATACATGACTTTTTAAGAGTTTCATGTTCTATCTAGCTGGGTAAAACACATGACATTTTAAATGGCATATAATTTCTATACCATAACATTTGCTCTTCTAAGGTATACAATTTACAATTTTTAGTACATTATCAAAGTCATGCAACCACTCTCTAATTCCAGAATATTTTCATTACCTAAAAAGAAAACTTGTACTCACTAGCAGTCCCTCCTCATTCATACTCTTAGAAATGCATGACTTTGTCTCTGAAGTGAGCTCCTTGATGGCAGTGGCTGAGACCTGTCCTTTTTGTGTGTGTCTCTCACAGAAGCCCAACCCAATTTGGGGGCCATAGGAGGCACTGACTCTCATTCTGTGATTTCTATTCAAGGCAAGACTGAGGGCCATGCACTATAGTGGAAAGAATACTGAGCAGGGAGTCCGTTTTAGTTTTCTGTCCACTCTGCCTCCAACTGTGCCCTTAAATAATTCTCTCCCTTTCTTTAAGTCTAATTTCCTTCCTCATGCCTCTGAGGGGCATGGACTCAGTGATTTCTGTGATGCCTTCTAGTTCAAACTGGCATTAGACACTGTTAATGTTGAGATCAAAACTGACAACACATAATATAGTTTATTGAATGAAAATAGCAGGCTTCCTTCTATTTCCATTGGGGTTTGATAGAATATGGGAAATGCTAAAGTTTCTATCTTGGAGGATGGGGTGGAATACTAAAGCGTCTATTGGGATTGGTGATGCTTGGAGGGATACAATGTGGTCTGGCTTAGTTACGTCTGGACTCAGATGAACGAAGGTGGAATGCACCAATCCAGGAAAAATGAGTGTGCTATTCTTTGTCAAGGTCTCAACCTTAGCCTTAGTTATTTTGGGGGAATGTTTACTTCTACAGTGGGGCCTTGACTTATGAGTTTAATTCATTCCGTGACTGAGCTCATAACTCAAATTACTCGTATGTCAAATCAACAGTGAACGAGTGAGACACGTGATGCTGGGCTGATGTTGTGGCGTTCACTGTGACGTTTGCTGCGCCAACTAGTGGTGGGGTATCTGAAGCTGGCTTGTAACCCGAATTTTAGCTCGCAACTCAAAGCAAAAAATCGGCTGAGAGATGGCTCGTATCTCGAAAAACTCGTTAGTCGGGACACTCGTAAGTCAAGGCCCCACTGTATTTGCATTCAGAGGCTTTTTCTCTGGAAAGTACAAGTCAAAATACCATGTAAAAATAATGGACAGAAACACAAAAATACCCAAATTGTGCTCTGTACTTTATTTCTAACTTGGAGGCTGAGCATCTTTCAATTTCTACCTCATGAACACTGTGGCCATACAATTTCAATCATCCTTCAGGTCACCAAGGGTCCAGTGTCTTCAAGAACATCTTAGGGAAAAAAGTGACGCATTCCTATTTTCATGTTTCCCAAATGAGTGGTTCAATGTTATGGAAATGAGGTCGACATGGTAAACAGACAGCTGTTCTGTTTTTCTCCTTCCTGGGAGATGAAGGTCAAATACTCCTTCCTTCTGCTTAAAAGTTCCCTCCCAAATGAATTGTAAACAAGAGTTGAGGGCAGCCCTTGCTGCACTGGGAAAGAAGAGAAGCATTTTGGAACAGTCTTTAGAGGTGTTGCCCATACATATATTTGATTGTTTGCTCATCTCTTTGCAGTATCTTTCTTTCACAACATGAAGCCACTGATGGAATGAAGTTAGAATAACTTTTGACATAGCTAACCAAAATAGATAGTGAAAGGACTGGTTGCTAAGCATAGCTCTGCTGGGTTTCCTGGCTGACAGCCTGTATTAGCACGCAGGGCTTTGCAGAAGCAAAACTTTAGTTATTGGTGGCTGGTTGTTTACTGCTGCTATCGCCTCTCATAAAATAGTGAGTCAGCAGCACATGCAATGTTAAAGAGGAATTACTGAAATTATAAGCCTAACAGGATATAAGCTGCTTGAGGATGTGATTTGTTCAAACATATATTTCCAGAAATATTGAGCACCTATTATGTCTTGGGTGTGTGGTAGGTTCTGGGGATACAATAATGAATTTGTAGCTCCTGTTTTTATGGGACTCAAACTCGAGAGAGACAGAGAGAGGGCAGGGAAGGGGGGGAGGGGCGGGGGAGGGGGGAGAGAGAGAGAGATGATGGGTCAACACTTATTAGTATAGTAGTGTCCTCAGACTTTCTTCTCTTCCTGTTCGGTGAAGAGGATTTTTGGCTTTGTTTTACCAAGGCAAAGGCATTCAGTATCTTCCTCCATTTCCTCTGAGAGCTGTCCCACATTGATGGTCTGGTTTTGGGGGGTTGGTGAGGATGAACTGGGAAAAGGGGAAAACATAGATACAAACAGGAGAAGCAAGAGGATAGCTGGGAATGACAAGAAGCATCTGGGCTAGAGCAAGAGGAGTTTTTCTTAAAATGTTGGGAGAAAGGCAATGGAGAAGCCACAGGATATGAGTGAAGTGGATGCCGGTGGAAAAAAGATTGTGAAATGCATTTTTATGGATTTTGGTTGCCATTTATGGTTTTCAGGGAAAAAATCCTATTAACAAAACTTACAACTGCTTATTGTTAAAAATTCAAATAATGCCAAAGTTGATGCGGTGATAAGTAAAAGATGCCTGACCTTCACCCCATTCCCACAAGCCATATGCCAATGCCATTGTTCCAGAAGTAACCACCGTTAAAAACAGTGTGCTTTCAGAGCATATACATATCAATATTAATATATGTACACATATGTGCACACACGTATGACATTTTTAACAAGCGATACTATGTTATGTATTTTTGATGCTTTGCAAACTTTTAAACTTACTACTAATGGTATATTTTTATGTCATAGGTATATATATTTCTCATTTTTTTTTATTAGCCTCATGGCATATTATCTTAATTTATAAAACTATTTCTCAATTGATGGAAATTTATTACATTATTTCTAAGAACATCTTTTTACATATATCTTTCCCAGTTTGTGTAAACCTTTTTGTACAATAGAATCTTAGAAATTGGTTTGCTGAATCATAGAGAATGATTTATTTTTGTTTTATATAATTTTTTTAATTTTTCAATTACAGTTGACATTCAATATTGTTTTACATTAGTTTCAGATGTACAACATAGTGGTTAGACATTTATATAATTTACAAAATGATTCCGCCAATAAGCATAGCAGTTTCATTTCTGGGTATTTATCTAAAATCTGAAACACAAATTCAAAAATATATATGCATCCCCATGTCCACTGCAGCATTATTTATAATAGCTAAGCTATGGAAGCAGTCTAAGTGCCTATCAATAATAACTGAATAATGAAGATGGGTACATACATGTAATGGAATAATACTCGACCATAAAAAGAGTGAAATGTTAGCATTTGTGACAGCATGGATGGACCTAGAGGAAATTATGCTAAGTGAAGGAAGTTAGAGAAAGACAAATACCATATAGTTTCACTAATATGTGGAACCTAAAGAACAAAATGAAGAACAAACCAGACAGAAACAGAAAACAAAGTGATTGTTTCCAGGGATGGGTAAAAAAGGTGAAGGGATTAAGAACTACAAATTGGTAGTCTCAAAATAGTTGTGGTGATGTAAATTACAGCATAGGGAATATAGTCAATAATATTGTAATAATTATGTTGGTGTCAGGTGGGTACTAGAGAATGTTTTAAATTGGTTAAAAATTATTTGTAAGTAAAGTTTTAAATGCATTGAAATTTTTTTCATGGACTTTGCCAAATTGTTCCCCAAAATGTATCATGCTACTCTACAAAGGGTTAGAGAATGAATGTTTTCACATCCTCATTTTTCCCATTCTATCTTTAAAGAACCGTAGTAGTGTCACTGGTGAATTTGCATAAAAATCCTCAGATTCTTCAGTTGTTTTTTTGTTTGTTTGCATGTTTGTTATTGTTATTTAAGGTAGGGACAATAGTTTTTTTTTTAAAATATATTTTTTATTGATTTTTTACTGAGAGGAAGGGAGAGAGATAGTTAGAAACATCGATGAGAGAGAAACATCAATCAGCTGCCTCCTGCACACCCCCAACTGGGGATGTGCCCGCAACCAAGGTACATGCCCTTGACCGGAATCAAACCTGGGACCCTTCAGTCCACAAGCTGACACTCTATCCACCGAGCCAAACCGGCTAGGGCAGGGACAATAGCTTTGCAAAGAACAATTCTTTTGGACATGCTCCAAGACATGCCTTGTATATGAAGCTTTAAAGCTTTAGAAATGCTTCTAAAGCCAGCTCTGAAGTTGCTTGGAGGACTCTGAGTGGCACATAAGTTGAGTTTACTTTAGCTCTGAAAATTCTTAGGGCAAAATATATCTACAGAGTCATCAACTTCATTCAACAGCCTTCACTGGGGAATTTTTAGTCTTCCCACAGGGGACATTTAGCTAATACGGTTATCCATGCTCATATGTGTACCTGTCAAGTCAGTGGTAATGAACCCTTAGGTCCATAGGTATAATAACAACAACGTTCTGTATTCTTCCTTCTATACTAGAATATCTCAGTTCTGTAAAATATCTTTTCTCACACTTCAGTTCTGTACTAAGGACTTTCAAATATTCTGTCTTATTTAACATTTAAACAACTATGTGAGCTAGATATTAATATTCCCATTAAAGACTGAAACCAAGTGTCGAAGACTGTTATGCAGGGAAATGTGATCTGGAGGTGGTTGCCACGCCTTCCACAAAAGACTCACAACACAGTTGTGCTTCCATGGAGGAGTAAGGCACACCATGCATCACTTTCTGCATCATTCTGATACTTGAAAGGAGATGTGCTGGCTATTGTCTACTCTGCCATGGAAGGATGACCTGCACTGTCTGTGTCAGTGAACTCTTCAGATTCAGGATGGATTTGGCCAATGGGGAGACCAGAAGGCAGGGGTAGGTTGAGATTGGGGACTTTAATCATCTTGCTTTTAGCTGGGCCATGGATTGGCTCTGTCCCTGCTTCTGCCAAGCTGCCCTCTATACATACCCACTCTCTCTGGATTCTGAATCATTCTTTGCCTTTCTCAGTCCTCATGCCGTGGCTATTCCTGGGGTTCTGCATTGTTGATTTCTCTAAACTCTGCCTACACCTTTGTAAAAATTCTTTTTATTAAACTTGTCTCATATTCCCCAGTTGGAGTATGCCATCTGTTTTCTACCAATACAGTGGGTAAGCATCTCCTTCCTAACGTATTTTCTTTCTTTTTTAAAGTATATTTTTTATTGATTTCAGAGAGAAAGGGAGAGGGAGAGAAAGATAGAAAATCAATGATGAGAGAGAATCATTGATCAGCTTCCTCCTGCACTCCCCACACCGGGGAACATACCTGCAAACCAGGGAATCGAACTGTGACCTCCTAATTCATAGGCTGACACTCAACTGCTGAGCTATGCAGGCTGGGCATTCCTAACGTATTCTCAATTACTGCAGTAACACTTTTCCAAAATAGAATGATCATGATTTCAGCCAAAGGTCAGTTGTCTTTACTTGGAAGAAACCAAAGCTTCCCTAGTCAACTTTTGATCATTTGTAACTCAGTCACCAAGTTAAGGCATTTGTAACCTGAGGACAAAAGCATTGGCCAGATGGGATATAATGTTTTTGTAAGTTATTAAGGAGGTGCCTCTGTTTACAAATTGGACAAGATTTCTCTTGACTCATCTAACTATAAATAATAAATAAAAAGGCAAATTTTCATTTAGTATTTTTGTATTTTACAATGATTTTAGCAGGAATATTTATTCACAGTAGTATTAGTGCTGTTTCTAACTGTTAAAGGAAGAATATTTGTGTAGTTGGGCAACTGGTCATTGAAGTGGTATTTACCACTCAGGTTACTGACATAAGCTTTCATGTGTATACAGCTTCAAATAAATGGCAACCCATGAGAGCAGATTACCTAAAACCATGTTAAAATTCTTTTAAGAAAAAAAATAGTAAACATTTTATTTCTTTATGCTGAGATGCTCGTCTTAGACTCTGGAACTGAAGACACCAATGTTTAGGAATTATTATATTTAGTTTGGGCCATTTTACTCAGTGCTGACTAGATTTAATTTTGTCCCTTGGTTTGCCCGTGTCTTACTTGGGTATATTTCTGATATTTTATTTAATATCTTAAAGTTCATTTTTAATGCTTGGAAACTTAAATTCTTGAATATTAAAAAAAATAACTTGTGAAATAGATTCTTGGGTCACATTTCTTGACACTGTTGAATAAACCCCAGACTTCGTTTTACCCACTCTTTCCCCTTGCTCACTATGCCCTGGCCTCAAAGGCTCTCCTGTTGTTCCTCAGTCATCATAGTTGTTCCTGTCCCAGAATCTTATACTAAAAACCATGAGGCTACTCTGATATCCCTAATTTCAGTTTATACCATAGGGCTCATTTGAATCCTTTCCCCTTTCTATATTTGTCCTTTCCTTCTTCTGTGAGAAATTTGGCTTCTTAATATGTTTATTTATTGGATTAATCCCTCAAATGATAGGCAAACTCATTACCCTGCTGGTCTCCTCTTCCATTTGGAGTCCTTCCTTGTACAGGCCCAACCTCTGCTGGGTTGCTTTCCCAACTCTCTCCAACCCTGGTGGGTGTGTTTTGTTTTTGTTTTTACTAAATTAGAAAAAAATAAAGATGGAAGAAAACAGCTTCATCTTATAAAATGAGTTTATAAAAATTACCCACTTTCAGGATAGGTTTTAGAATTAAGTAATGAAATGCTGTATACTTTTCCTACATAGTAATATTCAATGGTTGTGTCCTAACATCCTATCTAATAAAGACAGAATATGCAAATTGTCACTTCGTGACAAAGATGGTGGTGCCCACAGCCAATAAGGAGGGAATATGAAAATTAATGTGACAAAGATGTCAGTGGCCGGCCCAGAGCGAAGGCAGGAGGCAGCAGCCAGAGCGAAGGCCTGGGTCCTGGGTGCCGGAGGGAAACCAGTGCCAGTAGCCAGGGGAAGGAAGGCCTATTCTTGCACGAATCTTTGTGCATCGGGCCTCTAGTTTAATATAATATTTACTGAACACATAAATAGCCTGAAATGAATAATAATATATCCCACCCAAATTTAATAGAGCTGAAAACATGAGTTTGCTATCTAGTTCTAACCATACTACCAGTTCACTAAAAATTTGAGCAACTACTTAAGTAAATTAACTAAAGAAGTACTATTTAAACACCTTTTATTTCCAGAAAGTGTCCTCTAAGGGCTAAGGAGATAAGAATTAGCAAGACAGACTTCATCCCTGCTGTCATAATGCTTGCAGTCTTGCTGAGAAGACAGATATCTAATGAGCAATAGCAATAAAGTAGGGTGAGTGCTTTGTTACAGAGTAGAATTTTGAGAACACATTATGGGGGTGCTGAACCACATCTGCAGGAGCAGTCAGGAAGGTTTTCTGCAGAAGATGACAATTAAGCTGCAACGTCATGATGAGCAGGAGGTTCGCTGGGAGGAAGAGGGAGAAGAGTGTTTTGGGCAGAAGGTACAGAATGTGAGAAGGTGAGAGAGAGAGCATGTTGTGCTTGAGGAATTCATTGACATTCTATGTGATAGGTGCAAAAAGACTGGGGGACAGAGAAAATATGTGGTTGAAGAGGTTATAAGGGGTCTTATGAATCTGTTACAGACCTTCGGCATTATTTTAGAGTGTAATGAAATTCAGCAAAGAGCGAAACATGGGAGCAGTGCACTTAGCTCTTTGAAAGCATTGTCTGGCTTCCTGACTGATGAAGGGGTATTGATGGGAGCACGTGGAAAAGCTGGAGGCAGAGCAAGAGCTTAATACAACTAGTCATCCTGAGGAGAGATGATGACGGCATGCTCTGCACAGAGACCACAGGGAAAGATGGAAGTGGATATCAGTGAGAGATGTTTAGTGGTGAACTCAACAGAAATGATGGTCAGATTTCTGGTGCAGGAAAATGCTCTTCCTTGAAATAGGGGACACGGCAAGATTAGTAGGTTGAGGTTGGGAGAATGATGAAGGGGAGACAAGAAGTTCATTCTCTCAGTTGTAAAATGAGAGGGTTAGCCTCACAACAATACAATTCTGTGATGATCTTGTTTTATCTCCATGTGGCTAGAGACAGAACAATTTTAGAGCTGTGGAGGGATTCTCTAAATATTTCCCTTTTCCTCCTGCTAGTCAGGCATCTAACCAATCTAGCCTTTAGTTAACAATTAAGCTAAGGGAACAGAAAGTGTTCTTATTGCTTAGTATTTAAATCAAACCAAAAGAAAGGGAGTACGGAATCTAGCATAAGCTGGCAAATATGTTAGCTTTCCTAAGCATGAAACAACACAAAACTTATCATTCTATGTTTTATAACTCTGGTGATTTTAGATCTTCTGTGGCCAGACTAACTTTACTGTCCTATAATTCTTAATTCTGTGATTTCCGTTTTCTCTTAGCTTGAGCAACTTGCCCAATTGCTTATGACTACAGTTGCTACAGGGAGTCGTTATACACAGATGGCTTTTAGGAGGGGAGTCAATTTTCTTGATTACCATGCCTTCTCTCTGCACTGATTGTTATAAGAATAAAAATTCTTGCATGTCAAATGATGAAAATGTTTCTAGGGTCTCAGAAAGGGAAGGAACATCATTTGGCAGATGATCTCTATATGACTGTACTCTGATGAAAAAGCTGCTTGGTTCCTTTAATTTATTCAGATAAATTTTTATAAGTGATAAAACCAAACCAACCTAGGCACCAAATGGAAAAGACGGAGCAGAATTTGCAGTAGAGAGTATATATTGATTTCAGTGTGTAATTACATCCACCTTGTTATACAGTTTCATTTTCCTCCCCTGCCATCTTGCAAATAAGTATAAAAATCTTATTAGACATCCTTGTGCCCATATTTTCTTTTTAGTTCATTCAACTGTCTTACCAGGAGAGCACAGATAGAAAAAGAAAAACTTATTTATTTATTTGAAGTCAATTTTATTTCTTATATTACTTTTTCTTTTATTAATTAAGGTATTACATATGTGTCCTTATCCCCCCATTGCGCCCCCCCTCATGCCCTCAACCTCCTGTTGTCTGTGTCCATTGGTTAGGCTTATATGCATGCATACAAGTCCTTTGGTTGATCTCTCCCCCATACCCCCACCCTCCCCTAACTTCCCTCTGAGGTTTGAGCATCTGATTGATGCTTCTCTGTCTCTGGATCTGTTTTTGTTCATCAGTTTATGTTGTTCATTATATTTCACAAATGAGTGAGATCATGTGATATTTATCTTTCTCTAACTGGCTTATTTCACTTAGCATAATACTCTCAAGGATCAGGACCATCCATGCTGTTGCAAATGGTAGGAGTTCCTTCCTTTTTACAGCATTATTTCTTTTCTTGTATTACTCTTAAGTCAACTTTTTATTGCACAGTCGATGCAAGTTTATTATAGAAACATCAGAAAATAGAAGCCATTGTTTTTCACCCAAACTTGTCTGCGAAATGGCCTGATCCGTATGAATGGCTTTTGAGTCCAAGCCATTGACTCAAAGTACATTGTTAACCAGCCTGTTTGTTTTACTAGTACATTGAGAGATTTTTGTGATCTATAACATAAAACCATGTACAATCCTGGGTGGACTTTTTCACGAGGATTAAGAAAACAAAGTTGGATCATAATGGGTGGTTTCTCCAGTTTTGTTATCTACTGCCACATTTTGAGGCCCCAGAGCAAAGCAAAACCTATTCTTGTTTGAAGAAATCTTCCTGAGCTCTAACAAGAATACTACCAATGACTGAGCATTTACTATGTGTCAGGCATTATGCTAAGTACTTCACGTGCATTTCAGTTAATCCTCATGGAAAGCCCATGAGGTAGGTATTACTCCCTCTTTAACAAATGGATGTTCTGGTATAAAAAGATGAACTTGTTCCAGATCACAAAGCTTTCCACCTAATCATGAAGCTAAAATTGTTTCTCCTCCTCTGTCTCCTCTCCAGTGTGAGCATGGGCTCACCTCATCTAAATCAGAATGGAAATTCCTTTAGTTGTTAGTGAAAAATAGCTGAGATGAAAAGGTGTCTACTTTCTCTGATGAATGACTTGTTTTTGCATTTGATAAAGATACTAAATATTAAAAAGAATTGTTCTGAGACCCTATTTTGTGCTTTCCAATTAGTTTCTTGTAGAAATCAGTGTTTTCCTTTTGGTTCTACGTTATTTTCTTTATGTCATGCTAACTTATAACAGTTTCAGAATGCATGGAAAATAGGAACTGTAATGATAATAATATTATAGGCTTACATATGCTTTTATATTTTATATTTTGTGAAACTATTTTTTTCATCTGAAGTAATGTTATTTCCAACTTATTTATAAGGAAAAGGAGGCTGGCAGACACTTGACATTATTCCCACATTCCTATCCTTCTCTCACATTGTATTTCCTGTTGTTACACCTACAGTGTTTGTTTTACAGGCATTTATCTGGGTGCTTTGTTCCTCCATTTTCACATTTGGTTTAAAACCCATTTGTTCAGCTGATCCTCATTTTTTTTTTTTACCTGAAAATTCAGGCACCTTTCCTTGCTCTACCAAGCATAGATAGGTATCTAGTCAAATGAGAGCTTGGGTATGGATGTGCTGTGCCATATGAACTTTATGAATGTAAGGTGTTAGTATATCATTTTACCCTGCCTGCCCTCTCTTTTTCTCTATTCAATGTAAGATGGTGGTTTTCCAATATCAGAATATGTAAGAATTACCTGGGGGAACTGGTTAAACTTGCAGATTCCAGGAATTTTGCTGAAGGAATAAAGACCCACAATTTTAAGTCCATGAAAAAAATATATTAATTGACTAACTCTGTCCCCAGAGGTTCTCAGTCATTAAGTAAGTGGGATGAAGCCCAAGAGTTTGTATATTTAACAAACATATTTAGTAATTCTGACTCAGGGGAACTGTGGATCACAGGTTGGGAAATGCTGCTTTAACGGGCCTTATTTCTGTTCCATGGATGAACAACTTCCCTATGCTGTAGAACCCACATATCTTTATATTCAAACCTGCTATATTGCTTTTCACTTCTCTGTGCATGAATAACCTTGAACAACTATGAGGAACAGGAGAACCACTGAGTGTATGTAATAAAAGTTATTTATCATGACATTGAAGTTTGTTTTCCTCTTATGAAAACTTTCAGTTCTCTGGAGAAAGGTGCTCTTTTGGGAATGGGTAGTGAGCAAGTGTGAAGTGGTTGCTGACATTCAGAAACAGCCAGCCAGCTGGACAGCAAGAAAGCACATTGGACCAGGTGGGCTCCGGTCTTGGTTCAGTTATTAATGTTGGCTGTATGACTTTGGCCAAGGCCCTTTGCATCTCTGACCCTATTTTCACATCTGTAAAGTGGTACTAAATCAATGTTTGTTAACCTCTTCCACCAAAATAGAGCAGAGGAGTGTGTTCAGGTCCTCAAAGAACTTTGACCACAGCTGGGAGTAGTCCAGTACTGGGTACAATCCCTTTGAAACATTGTGTCTTAGCTTGGAAAGTAGGGTTTTTATTGTTATACTTGTTGTTTGTCTTCTACTGTATCATACATGCATGATTACTTCAGTGTACGAGTAATGTTTAAAATCAAATACCATTGAGTAAAACCCAAACCCCCATGCCTTCACTTCCCAGGGGTTTCTATACTTGAGTTTCAGAATAGCCCTAGATCCGTGGTCGGCAAACTGCGGCTCGCGAGCCACATGTGGCTTTTGGCCCCTTGAGTGTGGCTCTTCCACAAAATACCACGTGCAGGCGCACGGACAGTGCGATTGAAACTTCGTGGCCCATGCGCAGAAGTCGTTTTTCGGCCTGGGCGAGTCTATTTTGAAGAAGTGCTGTTGATATTTGGCTCTGTTAACTAATGAGTTTGCCGACCACTGCCCTAGATGATCCCAAAGATTCCTTTCAGTTCTCTGATTTTATGAGCTAAGAAAGCTCTTTAAGTAAATCTGCCATTTGACCTCTATCTCCAATACGGATGTTCTCTGATGTCTAGGGACTAGGAAAGTGTCTGAAGGAGAAAACACTGACCTGAAAGTGACTGTCATTTTGACGTACATGATTCAGTGCTAAATTTATTGACCTAATTCACAAAGAATTTTGTGACTCTCTAAACTCTCTTTGAGCTCTGTATGAATTCATTGGCCTCAAATTGAACTTGTACTTGCAAATAGTTATCAGAGTGTAGGTTTGAAGAAAGAAAATCCAACTCGATATGAACACCCATACTGGAATTTAATGCAACTGAAGTTTGTCGAGGGCCCTTTGTCACCCTTGTTAAATTTATTGATCTTTCTGTGTCTCAACTCACCTCTCTGTGAACTCATCGGTCACTAATGATTCCCCCAAATTGGACAATTCTTGACATCTTTGCTTTTAGAGAAAAAGATGATTTGACAAAAATTGTAAGCAATTTGAATTCTGTTATCTTACATAATAAGACATCACTAAGGTTCCAGTGAACTTAAAATGAGCTCTATTTAATGTTGCTGGGAGCAGAAAAGGGACACATCACCACAGAGGGTCATGTTTTATCTATGAGAAGCCCCTGGTCTCTCAGACACATCTCCAGAGGGTGGCAGTAATGAGCTGTAGTCCTAAACTAGGCTCTGGTGACACTCCAGTCTCTAGAATGGACTCCTTTGAACTAAATTCACAAGCAACTGATACATGAGAACAGAATACAATGTATTAATTTATGTTAATAATATAATTTATAATGGGGCTAGGTGTGTATATATTTTAATAAACATAATTCTACCTCACAATACAAAACCAAATTATCTGCAGTGTACTTGGTGAGCATGGGATTAGAGCACAAGGTTTAGGTGGAAGATCATGATTGTTTAAAGACATTAAATTATGACGGTGTAATGCATCATCTCTACCATAGACAGATAGTGAGCTAGCTTCGTGTACTTAAATGGGTTCTTATAATGGTAATGGCCTGAACTTGGCACACAGGCTGCTCCAGATCAAAGCCTCACCCTGTAACTTACTAACTGTGTGACTTTTGATACTTTTCTTACATTCTGACCTTCACCTTTCTCTTCTGTAAAAATTTGCTCTTCTTCATTTTATTCTTTTCGTAGATTTTAACTTGTAGTAGAAAATCCAATCCTCCTTATTTCCTCATGTTTGAGGTTGATCTCGGTGTCACATCCCCCTTGCAACCACTCAAACTTCCAATTGAAATTTCACTGCCCTAACCTATTCTCTGAAAGAAAATTTGATGGAAAGAAAATTCTTATCTCATAAAAGACTCCAATGACCAACTTTATGAACTATTTGACTTATGGGAGAAAAGCGAAGCCTCTGCCCCATTTCTTCCCAGATAGCCTCCAAATGTGACAATTACTGATAGAGAAGCTTTCACAGAGGAAGGTTCTTAGAAGGGGGAAAAAATGCCAATTTCAACTCAGTTCTTGAGATCTTATTAATGTCTCCATGATTCCCACGGCTACTACATGAAGCTATTGGCACTCTAAATTGGAATTTTACTGGCTACTGTTATTTTGGAGAGAAAGAAAGGTTGAGAAGGTGATAAAAATGTGAATTCCCTCAGGTGATCTTAGCAGATCAGTTAAATTTAAAGGGCAATGAAAATTATTGACAATCAAATAAACCAACCTCTCTAAACATTCAGGAATCAAAGAAAGGCCTGCCTACCAGGAATTATACCAAAGGGATAAAGAGCCACAATTTAAAGTTCTATGAAAAACATATTAATTGATTAACTTCTTGTAGGCCCAGATAGAACATGCTGAAATTTAGGAAAAAAGAAACAGATCATTAAAGTAAATGCCCTTGTTTTCTTGATGCATCTAACAGGTTTCTATGAATGATTTTTTAAACCTGTTAGATAGAAAGGTGAGCAACAATTGACTTGTCTTCATGGAGAGTACAGCCTAGTGGGGGAGTAAGGTAATATTCAAATGATTGCACAAGCAACTGTGTCATTTCAAATCGGATAAGCTATGAGGGGGCAACTGTGATACTGGGTGAGCATATGGTTAAGAATATTTAACCTAGGAAGGAAGGTCAAGGAACACTCTTCCTGAGGAACTGACAAGTGAGATGAGCTATGAAAAAAGTGAGTGAGGAGCAGAATAAAAAAGCTAACGGCTTGCACAAAGGAAAGGTCTGGGGGAGCAGAGAACCAAAGACTAAAAGATGGGCTCAGCCTGGTTGGAGCAGGACTTGGGGGGACAGCTTAGGGACATCAAATCAAGGACAGCTACCTTCAGGGGTAAACTACTGTTACCCATTTGGTGTGTATCCTTCCAGACCATTATAAAGTGCATATATGTTTCACATTTTCCATGTTGATTTCTAAAACATAACACAAACCTTTTATGTACTGTGAATTTCCTCTTAAGTAGCACAAAGATTTATCTCATTTGTTTCCCACTTACACATTTTTGCATATGATTTAAAAATTTTGTTTACTTATTACTATAGCAATAATAGTTTCACGGGCTTTGTTTAGTTAGACAACTGTAAAGGAGAAAACAGAAATAGCCCATTATCTCAAAACCCAAATAATTCTTCTTGATATATAAAATACCCATGGTAAAAACAATTGAAACAATATGGACAGGAATTTATAAAAACTAAATGTCTGCCACTCCCAGGTTCTCTTTCCAAAACAAATTACCCTTACAATTTTTGTGCATATCTACAGAAAAACATCTCACAACATGTATACGATACACTCACACATATAGCACAAAGTGGGGGGAGCATGCTCTGTACAGTCATCTGCAACCTGATTATTTCTCTTAATAGAACATCCTGGAATCATGTTGCAGCCTGTGAGTAGCAATGGTAGCTCAGTGGTTCAGGTCTGTGTAATCTGGGTTTAAACTCCAGCTCTGCTACTTGCTAGATCTATTACCTTAAGTGATGAGTTAACCTATGAGTGCCTCAGGTTCTCTGTCTCTAAAATGGGGGTATAAAAGTACTTTTCTTATAATGTTACTATGAGGATTAAGTGAGTTAATCCACAAAATATATTTATAACAGTGCCTTTCACATACTAAGTAAGCAATGTGTACTAGCTGCTAACATATCAATATGTACTATTATATCATTTTATTATGTTTGTTATTACTTTTATTGTTTATTTTATCATATAGAGATATAAATTAGTTTTAAAATATTGCTTAAAAACATTTTGTTATGGAAAATTTTAAGTAGAGATGGAGAGAATAGTAGGAAGAATCCTCATATACTTATCACAACTTCTGAAATTATTAATACTTTTGCACCCTTGTTTTATCTCTCTCCTACACTTTTTAAAAATAATATTTTAAAGACTGTTCCAAGCATCGTTGTATTCTCCTTGTGAGTACTTACAGTTTAAAAACAGAGATAAGTTAAAAACCTCTATGTCATAACCAATGGACACAGACGGGGTGGGGGAGGCAGTGAGGGCATGTGCTGGAGGTTAGGGGAAGCTGGGGAGAGGTCAGTGGGGGAAAAAGAAGACTTATGTAATACATTAAACAATAAAGAATTTTTAAAAAAGTCATTCTAAAACTTGATCTACCGAAGTAGGTGGCAGTCTTCACAAGTGAATACAATTCCCAGAAATTGTTCCCACTGAGTGACAGCTATTATGACTGCAAAGTCTAGTATGAGGAATGACTTAAATAAAACATACACAAAAAACCTCTATGTCATTATCACATCTAACTGCCGGGAGCCGGTCCATCCTTGCTGTTTCAAAGGACCTGGCAAAAATGGCATACTGTTCTTAAAATGTTTGCTCACCTTCTTGGCACTATGTATTTTAACCAAGGTCTCCTCTCTGAGAAAGGTTGTTTCCCCAGGTAGGGATTTTCCCCTGAAGTTAGGGAGGGAATAAAACCTCTTAACTAAGTGCCAGGCGGGTAATTAATCACTTTAACTATGAACAATCATGCTTAAGCTACATAATCTTTACTCCCTGGAATGGAGATAAGAAACGCCCTAACCTTTGGAATAGAGATGGATAGGATTGGAATCAACTGGTATAAATACAGATGTAACCAGACAGAAAGAGACAGAACTTAGAAGACAGAACCAAGAGGCACAGAACCTAGAGAAGAACCTAGAGACAGAACATGGCAAAAGATCCTGGACAGAAACTGGCAACAGAACCTAGAGACAGAACCTAGCGAGAGAATATGGCAAAAGATCCTGGACTGAACCTGACTACAGAAATTGGCAAGAGAACCTGACTAGAGCCTGGTGACTGAACCTGGCTGGAGAACCTGGACAGAACCTGGCTGGAGAACCTAGCGAGGGAACATGGCTACAGAACCTGGCTGGAGAACCTGGAGAACCTGGAGAACCTAGCAAGGGAACATGGATACAGAACTTCGCTGGAGATCCAGACCAGAACTTGGCTGGAGATCCTGGCTAGAGATCCTGGCTAGGCTGCTGACCAACTAAACACTGTCTCCGTGTCCTTCCTTCTTCGCCGACTCCGTCTACGCCTTTGGGAACCCCTGGACCTGCTGGGGTTGGACCCCGGCATCGAACTCCTTAATATTTTCTAAAATATTTGAATTTTAGATCCACCTTTGAATTTTTCATTGCCCCCAAAATGTCTTCTTTACAGTTGGTTGCTCACATCAGGTTTCAAACACATTCTTATTGCATTTGTTTGTTATAACTCTTCATTCCCTTTTTATCCCAGAATAGTCTCCCATATCACCTCTTCCCACCTTTTATTTTTGCCATTGACTTCTTGGAGAAGCTGGATCTTGTATAATGCCTCATATTTTGCAATTGGCTGATTGCTTCTTCATTGTGTTATTTAACTTGTTTCTCTAATTATTATATTTCCTGTAACTTTGTAGTTAGATCTAGAGTTTGGGGTACTTGTACTTTCCAAGTGTCCCATTTTGTTGTCCCATCATAAGGCTCATCATCACAGGGTCTTCCTTTGGCTGAATATACCATCATTTGTTTAGCTGTTGTTCTATGGACAGTGTCACAGGATCTGCTGTGAGAAAATTTCTTTGTACATTTGTGTGAGTATTTCTGGAAATGGAATTTCTGTATCAAATGGTCACCCTCAGACATTGTTTATAGGACTTGACAATGTGGCCTGGCTAGTGTGGCTCAGTGGTTGAGCATCGACCTATGACCCAAGAGGTCACGGTTCAATTCCTGTCAGGGCATATTCCTGGGTTGCAGGCTCAATTCCCAGTAGGGGACTGCAGGAGGCAGCAGACTGATGATTCTCATCATTGATGCTTCTCTCTCTCTACTCCCTTCCTCTCTGAAATCAATAAAAACATTAAAAAAAAAAAAAAAAAGACTTGACAGTCTGGAACAAGCATGTCAAACTTGTGGCCTGCATGTGGCCCACAATGAATATTTTTGCGGCCCAGCCACTATGACGGTATGTAAGAAACGTTTTAATAAAAACGTTGTAACTTAATTTTTACAATATCTTGTTATACGTAATTATTAATAACAAACTACAACGTACGCTAGTGACTGATTACTGTAATCATGTTGCATTCGTGTCCCTTATGCGCCTTACACGCAGGCGCACCATTTCTCTCCACTAATACTAGCAGCGAATATTTTAGCAGCCGATGGCCACGTCATTAGTCTTGTACTGACTTGTTTGGTGTATGCAACAGGAAATATTTCATTTTTGGAGAACAAGAAAAGTAGGTTTATTTGCGCCACGCTTATTAATTTGTGCAGTTATCCAGTGTCTGGTAAGTTAATGTTCAGGAAAAAAATATTAATTTTTATTAAAATGTTCTGTTATTTTATGTTAATGATTACTCATTTATTTCAGCCCTTTGTATTCAGCATGTCTATCGAGATAAACATACGTTTCTATGAAAATTGAAGCTTTAGTTTTTTTGTGGCCCATATAAACTTAAACCTTGTTTATTTGGCCCATTTTAATCTTTGAGTTTGACATGCTTGGTCTGGAGTCTTACTACATTTCTAATATTTTTTTTTTCAGTTTATGGATGGATAGAAAAAAAATAGGGATATTGAGTTAAACAGAGTTAAGTAGACTTGTAGAATATTAAAGCTAGAAGTCTAATGCTAACAATTGCAGAGTACAGACAAGTTATGTACATAGAAGTTAGGGTTGAGATGCTAGTCAGTGAAATCCAAATGCACAATACAATAAAAGAGAAGGCAATGCAGTGCTATTATTTTAGTTTACTTTTTTCTAGTTGAACAATTGGAAATAGAGGAAAGTAAAAAGAAGAAAAAATTCAAGCATAATTTCATTACTTGGAGGCAACTGCTTTTATTAACATTTTGGGGGTTTTTTTGGTACTTTTTTTTCATGTAGTATTAACATTTTTCATAGTTGTGAACATACCTTATAAATAATATTGTATTCTTTCACTTCAGTGTTCTTCCTCCCATGTTATTAAGAACTTTCTGCAAACAATATTTAATACATGCTAAAAGGACCATAGAGTGGGCTTATCATAATTAACCATGTTATTATTATGGGGCATTTATTTATTGTTTACTAGAGATTCAGTACTATAAACATTTTTGTGAATATAATTCAACAAATATTTATTATAGCTTTTTGTTATAATGTATTTGCATCAGACATAAAACTTTTCCTGTGTTTTGGAGTACGATCTCCATAATCCAAGGAAGGGGAAGAGGAGATAGAGAGAAGGAAAAAAGGCGGGGTGGTGTGGAGTAGGAGGAAACAAAACCTTCAGGTCTAGTGGTCCTCAAGTTCCAGTGTGCACAAGTGTCACCTGGGATTATTGTAAAATACAGATTCTTGGCTCCACTCCCAGTTGCTGATGTAATAGGTCTGGATGGGGTCAAAAGCCTGATTTTGCTTTTAAGCAAATTTGTGGATGTTTCTGACATAAATGGCTTGTGGCATGTGCTTTGGGAAAAAGTGGCCATGGCCAGTTCCTAGGTAAGAATGTGTTGGTGGTCCTTGGCTGTGTGTGGGTCTTCAGAATGAAACTCGTTACCGACTGGTAACAGATGCTAACTCAGCCTGGCTCTCTTTCCCACTTACACCTCACTTTGCAAAAGGCAAGGAGTTGTCTCTGGCCACAAAATAGCTTCTCTTGGTGGTGGAAGAGCTGAGCAACATCACGGAGCTTGAAGAGCCCCTTTATCGTCAGGCAGCCCTGCTCCAGTGGGGAGAGGACTGCAGAAAGCCCCCTCTCCTTTTGGAAGAGGAGGCAGGTTGGCATGGCCCTCCTTTTATCTCTGAGGGCAACTCCCTCTCTGCTTGTCTCTGGTTTTCTTCTCTCACTACCTTACACTCCTTGGACGCCCAGTGTTCTGCTGCTCTGATTTCTGCAGGGACGGTTGCTATTTGGCTCCCTGGAGCCCTCTTACATGATTGGTCAGGATGATTTGTGGTGATGCTGTCACGTCTACTGAGTTATGCAGTGTGGCTCTCTGCTGATGGAGTGTGTGCTTTTGAGCAGGAAATGGCCTTTATAAATCTTTTCTTTAACAAGGGCTTCAAAAATTTGCTTCATTCTTTGGAGCTCATAACTGTGTGCTCATATCAATAAACTTTGCACAGGGAAGATTGGTTGCTTGAAGCACTCCTCTGTCTTTGGATGCCACTGAACACGGGGCCATCCATCCAGGCAAGGAGGCTTCCATATTTCTCCAGGTAACTCCATGAATTATAAGCAAGGATAAATGAAAGTAGGAATAATCCAACACCAATTATTTCCAGAATTAAAAAGGCTTGTGAATGACAGCAGGCAGGGTAGCACACACAACTAATACCTCCTGGTACTCCAGACATTTTAGTAGCTGAACACTTTAAACTATTCAGTGCACTGGAACCTTCTGCTGTGGTGGAACTGTTCTGGCATCTGCCCTGTCCAATGCCGTAGCCACTTGCTGCACGTGGCTGTTGAGTGCTTAAAATGTGGCTGGTATGACTTAGAAACAAAATTTTAATTTGATTCGATTTTAACAAATTGAAATTGAAATAGCTAGATGTGGTTAATACAACCTTATTGGGCAGTGCACCTATAAATAATTCAGTGGACATTTCTCACAGCTTTGAATTAACTAGAGAAAAGGTCAGCCAGATGGAGTTTTTAAAATAAATGTAGTCTTACTTATTGTATTTGTAACTCCTCTCTCCTCTAATCATGACCCCCAAAACTTGTAGAAATTCTCACAATTATAATTAGACTAGAGGCCTGTTGCATGAAGAGATTCGTGCAATACACCTCCCCTTCCCTTGGCTGCTGGCACCAGTTTTCCTCCGGCACCCGGGACCCAGGCCTTTGCTCTGACTGGGCTCCGGCCAGAGCCCCCCACCACCCCTCCAGCTGTCAGGCTTTGCTGCTCCACTGATCCCGGGGCCATGAGGCCTCGCTGCTCGGCAGGCTTCAGGTATGTTTGGCCTCGCTCCACCACTTGGAGCCTAGTATGCAAATTAACCGCCATCTTTGTTGGTAGTTAATTTGCATATCACCCTGATTAGCCAATGGGAAGTGTAGTGAAGGTACAGTCTATTACCCTTTTTGTCTTTTATTAGATAGGATAGGAGTCCAAAGATGACTTTAAAGACTTCTTTATTTTTCCAGTTAAGTGCTTATTATTTCTATAGAGCTCATACACGCCAGTTTTCTTTTTTCATTTCTCCTGCCCCAAGCTTCCTTCAGAGCTGTTATGCATCTCCATCCCTCTTGGATCAAAACATGCAATCAGAAAACCATTTGGATGATCCCATTCAATTTTGACAAGGAAAAACTGTGCATGAAAATGTTCTTTTATTTTTATTTATTTATTTATTTATTTTTTTAAATATATTTTTATTGATTTTTTACAGAGAGGAAGGGAGAGAGATAGAAACATCGATGAGAGAGAAACATCGATCAGCTGCCTCCTGCACATCTCCTATTGGGGATGTGCCCGCAACCCAGGTACATGCCCTTGACCGGAATCGAACCCGGGACCTTCCAGTCCGCAGGCCGACGCTCTATCCACTGAGCCAAACCGGTTTCGGCGAAAATGTTCTTTTAAAAATGGACCAGTCATTATCTCTATGAGGTGGGATTACATTAGATTTTCATTTTCTTCTTTTAGCTTCTTTCTCCTTTTATAAGTTTTCTACATACCGTGTTCTTTCATAATTAAAAACATTTTGGGTAAAACTTTTAAATATTTAATTCTGTCCATCACAACAGAGTTCTTAGAACTTTAACTTTCTTTCTTTCTTTTTCATTTAAACATGCAATCAGTACTTTCAGGAGGTCTTCCTGGACTCACATGCTCATGAAATAGAAAGCAAAGGGAACTGGAGAAGAGATACAAAGTATATGACATTTTAAAAATTCATCCTTTGAGTCATGTCATTAATCTGTAGGCCTTTAAATAAATAGCTGTGTCCTTATTTTCATATGAGCATTAAAGCAGATATTTCATTATAGCCTCTAAGACAGCGGTCGCCAACCCTTGGTCCACGGACCACTGGTAGTCCGTGAGGTCCGAAAGGTTGGCGACCGCTGCTCTAAGAGGCCAGGACCAGTTAGCCTTGAACTCCACAAAAGTAACCTGTTCCTTACCAGCTCCAAGAGAGAGGACACTGTATCTTTTCCTCTCTTTCCCCATCTTTGAAAGACACAGAACACAATCCCCAGTATTTTGTCTCACATAGGCAATAAACACGAGAGTGCCTTACTGATAGCAGTGGGCACACATGAAAACATTTTGCAAAATTATGGAGAAATAAAGACCTTTACTCACTAGTGCCAACCAACATAGGCAAGGATGAGAGTTTTTGGCAGCTACATTTCAAACTCATTGCATCCATAAAACGATTCACTGTCCAGTTGTATACAAATGAGCAAAATCACATACTTAATTTCGGATTCTCCATCTGCAATATCATTTCTATTCCAGTTCCACTGCTCATAATTTAAAATGAAGAAGGCGTATCTGCATTCATTTCTTAGATCATTGCTTTGGCACTTTCAAGATGTTATCCAAGCATGACTTTTATAACCTTGTGGAAATTGCAGTGATAAAGGATGCAGTTTTCAAACCCATTTCTTTTTGTGAAGCTGTCCCTCAGCCTCCCTTAACAGAGCAGAAGGGAGAACCACAGGTCTTTTTACCGTCTTCAGTTTTAAAGAGCGTTGTTTTAGTCAATGAGACATACACTGTGGAAACAAGGGCAATGCACACTTGTGGTAATTTTCCACTGCACATCTAACTAACCTTGATTAAACATAAGGCAAGGGGCTGTTCTGCCATCTTAGTCCCTCAAATTGGTTTCAGAGGAATTGGTTATAATGGAAATGTCAAGCCCTTTAAATATCAAACCTTTAAATGCCATACAGGAATATAGATGCGCACATAACTTTGCTCATTCTTAGATTCTACCATGTCACTTGTCAGAACTAAATCAAGAAGTGATAAAGGGAAATAAACTATTGTTCTGGAAGCAATGATGTAAACAATTGGATATGATGAATAGGGGAGTAAGATCTTTTCTCTGAAAGTCAGAGCCAAATGGGATCTGTAGAACATTGGCACCATGGAATTATGGGCATGTCTCATTGTTTCTTCCAGCCCACTTCTTTTCATGCCCCAGAGGACTTCTTTTCCTTGAAATTAAGCAATTGTGAGAATTGCTCTTTGCAAATGAGTTCAGGAAGCTTGCTTGTCATTTGAAAAATAATTTAAAAATCTCCTTATATTGGAGAAAGCAATAAAGTCTACTGTTATGTGTTTAATATATGTTAAGTACTAAATAAATATTTATTGAATTGAGTTTTTCTGATGACTGGTGATTGTACTAGGCTGAGAAGACATGGACTTGAGTCTCACTGTGTTCTTAACTAGCTCTGTGACCCCAGATAAATCACTTAAACTCTCTGGGTTACAGTAAAATAGTAGTTAAAAATATATACCTTGTGGGGGAGGGCATCTAAGGACATGATCACCAAAAATTCTTTGAAAGTATAAGGTACAAATGAACAAGATGAAACTGATGTGCAGAGAGAGTCATTTAAATGAAGAGCAAAGTGAAATTTTCACAAGTTTAAGTATGATTGAATTAGTTGCATTTAACGGAGATACATAGGGTGAAAAGGCACATGACTATATTAGAAATAAGGGTTCCAAGAGTTCTGAAACTATACAGGATCTATGATTCTGTAGAATGGCAGAGATGAACTTGCTAAGTGCTGCCCAGAGAAGCAGTCTTGTGTGAAAGAAGGCCTAGAAACAATGACAAATAAGATGCTAGAAAAATGTCAGATATTAGTCCAAGATCAGGGAAATAGCTAAATACTGATGAAATGGCATGTTTTCTAGGGAGAAAGTCTTTTTAAGTCACCTCACATAGAGAACTGACTCCAGTTACAGGCTGGGATATTTTGTCACACCGCTGAGATTTTCTATAGGTAAAAATTGTAGGATATGGGATGTTTAACCACTTCTGCAGCAGGAGTCAGCTTGGTCTTCTCAATTCTATTTTCCTCCCTCCCCCCCACCCCCCCGCAAAGAAACTAATGTTTATTGGGCCACTACCTTGACGAGCCAGATATATTGCATTTATTATCTTGCTTAATTGGAATAGGTTGGTTGGGTTAATTATTATCATTTTGCAAATGAGAAAATGAGGACTCAGGTCTCAGGTTCAGTAGTTTACAGGTTCAGTTGGCCTTATTTCATGGCTTGTGCACTTTCTAGCACATCAGTGTTTTCCCAAACTCTTCTGCTAAAAGGTTCTGTGATCAAATAATTTGAGTAAATGGTGCATGCTTACTTAGTCTCTTCTTAGAGGCTGGCAATGCCTATTCACAGGTAAAAGCCTCAGCAAATTCATGTGGTTAAGCAAGTCTTAAAAATATATTTAAGTACTTTTTCTTTTCTTTTTTTATAATCACAGAATACCCATTTCTTGTGTTTCTTAACAAACACATTAATGCTTGAGAAACATATTTAAAGCACTGATACTTGTCCACCATACAACACAATTTGAGAAATGCTTGGCTCTTCCTATCCTATCTAATAAAGAGGTAATATGCAAATTGACCCTCCCTCCATCATGCCGTCACAAGATGGCTGCACCCACAGTGGAGGCAGGGTTCCGTAACATAAGATGGCTGTGCCCACAGCGGATGCGGGGTTCCCGTAATGAGCCATAACAGGTGATCAGCAGGGACCTGAGGCTGTGGGGTGCTGGGCCAGGGTGGGGGACCTGAGGCTGCAACCCTGCCCTGGCACTGCGCCGGGGGACCTGAGGGTATGCTGGGGTCCTGAAGCTGTGCCCCCCGCCCAGCTGGGCTTGACAGGGGCCTTGAGGCTGCACCCCCCACTGGGTGGGGCTTGACAGGTGGCCTGAGGCTACGCCCCCCCACCCGGCAGGGCTTGATGGGGGAGGGGCCGGCCAGGTCTGAGTCTCGCATGACTTTGAGGTGCACTCGGGTGGATGGAGACTTGACTCTGGGTCCCATGGCGTGCCCCAGACTCTGACATGAGGAAGATTTTCATATACATTTTACTAATTTTCTTTCATCTTTGACACTTCTATTATAGAGAAAGGGCAAGTAGCAATATTAAAATACTAGAGGCCTGGTGCATGAAATTCATGCATGGGTAGGGTCCCCAGGCCTGGCTGGTGATCAGGGCTAATCTGTGGGGCGACAAGTGGGTCAATCCGGGGGGGGCGGTGAGGGCCTGCTGGCACCCTCCTTGGCTGGCCTGGGGGCAGCTCCTGCATTGAGCATCTGCCCCCTGGTGGTCAGTGCAAGTCATAGCGACCAGTTGTTCAGCCATTCAGTTGATTTGCATATTAGGCTTTTATTATATAGGATTTCCTCTAATTGATTCCCTTTTAATGTGCATGAATTCATGCACCGGGCCACTAGTCTTGAGTATAAACTTGTTTAGTGTAAAAGTCTTATCATCCAAGAGCAACAGTGGATGAATCAAAGGACCTAAATAGGGTCCACTAGAAGCCCGTTGCACGAAGATTCACACAATATGCCTTCCTTTCCCTGGCTGTTGGCACTGGTTTTCTTCCAGCACCTGGGACCCAGGCCTTTGGTCTGGCTGCAGCGGAGAAGCCAAGCCTCTTCAGTCTTCAGTCTTCAGTCTTCACTCTGGTTGGAGTCTTCAGTCTTTGCTCTGTGCCTGTGTATGCAAACTAACCGCCACTTTTGTTGGGTTAATTTGCATAGTCACTCTGACTGGCTGTTGGGCATAGCGGATTGACACCAATTTGCATGTTTCTCTTTTATTAGTGTAGATTCGTTTTCTTTTGTAACTATATACCTTTGTTCATGATAGTTAACTGTCATTTTTTACTATAATAAATACTCTTAAATATTAGAAGATAAATAAATAATTGGAGTTCAAATTCCCACCCAGTGAAGAATCCCCTCAATCATAAGATCCATCATGCTTGACACTTCTATGACTGCTGTGCTCATTAGTTGACAGCCATTACAAGACAATCTGAATAGCTTTTTGGGTATCTAAGACATGCAGATGGAAAGAGAATCATTCAATCAATCCATCACCTAGATGTGTGCTTTGAGTTAGCAATAGACAACATAGGTATTTTCCAATATACAAATATTTGGAATTCTAAATACAAAATTTCAGGAGGCATTATGGATTGAATCTGTTTTCATCTGGTTGTGATATTAATAATACATAGCTTGAAAGAATTTATATAAAAATAAAGAATATAGTTTTTTAATTGAATTTATTGGGGTGACATCCTATCTAATAAAAGAGAAACATGGTAATTGGCGTACGACCGCTACCCTTCCCATTGGCTAATCAGGGCGATATGCAAATTAACTGCCAGCCAAGATGGCGGCCAGCAGCCAGGCAGCTTAAACTGAACATGAGGCTTGCTTGCTTCAGTGACGGAGGACTGCAACGTTCCCCGCCTGCCTTGCTGGCCTCTGAGCCTGCAGTTTAAAAAACATTTTAACAAATATAGAAGCTAAACAAAACCCCAGAAACCAGCTTTCAGAGAGCTGGGATCTCAGAGCTGGAGTTGATACAGAGTTTCAATTATAGAACCGAAACAAACCAGATACCTGTTTTCAGCAGCTGAGGCCTCAGAGCTGGAGCCAAGCCTCAGAGCTAAAGCTGGCCCAGAATAAAAAAGAAAAAGAAAAAAAGGAGCAGTTGGGAGCTTCAGTCCCAGCCTCAAAACAGCCCTCAGCCCCTCACCCAGACTGGCCAGGCACCCCAGTGGGGACCCCCACCCTGATCCAGGACACCCTTCAGGGCAAACCAGCTGGCCCCCACCCATGCACCAGGCCTCTATTCTATATAGTATAAAGGTAATATGCCTCCCAGCACCGGGATCAGCGGAGCTGAGAGGCCTCCCGGCACCGGGATCAGCGTGACAGGGGGCAGTGCCCAAACCCCCTGATTGCCCTGCGGCTCTGTGTGTGACAGGGGCGGGGCCACAACCTCCCTATCGGCCCTGCTCTGTTCATGACAGGGGAAGGCCCCCAACCCCCTGATCGGCCCTGCTCTGTGACTGATAGGGGGGAGCTCCCCAAACCCAGATCACCCTGTGGCTCTGTGTGTGACAGGGTGCGGCGCCCCAACCCCCTTACCCCACGGGCCCTGCTCTGTGTGTGACGGGGTAGAGCCATAACCTCCCCATCGGCCCTGCCCTGAGTGTGAGAGTGGCGGTGCCCCAACCCCCTGATCGGCCCTGCTCTGTGCGTGACAATGGGGAGCTCCCCAACCCCCTGATCGGCCCTGCTCTGTGCGTGACAGGGGGGAGCTCCCCAACGCCCTGATCGGCCCTGCTCTGTGCATGACAGGGGGCAGTGCCCCAACCCCCTGATCGGCCCTGCTCTGTGCATGACAGAGGGTGGTGCCACAAGCTCCCCATCGACCCTGCCTTGAGTCTGACAGGGGGCGGTGCCCCAACCCCCCTATTGGCCCTACCCTGAGCGTGACTGAGGGTGGCATCGCAACCTCCCAATCCGCCCTTCTCTGTGCATGACGGGGCGGCGCCCCAACTCCCCAATCAGCCCTGCTCTGAGCCCAACCAGGGGCTGCACCTAGTGATTGGGCCTGCCCTCTGCCACCCAGGAGCAGGCCTAAGCCAGCAGGGCGTTATCTCCCGAGGGGTCCAACACTGCGAGAGGGCACAGGCCAGGCTGAGGTACCCCCTTTTCCCCCCCGAGTGCACAAATTTTTGTGCACCGGGTCTCTAGTTTGTTAATAAAATTCTATAGGTTTCAGGTATATGATTTTACAATACATCATCTGAATATTGTATGGTGTGTTTACCACCCCAAATCAAGTCTCCCTCCATCACTATTTACCCTGTTCTATTTTCTTCCCGCCCCCTTCCCTCTGGCAATCACCATACTGTTGTCTGTGTCCATGAGTCTTTCTTTTTTTTTTTGCTTAATCCCTTTACCTTTCTCACCCAGCCTCAGCCCCCTCCCCTCTGACAGCTGTCAGTCTGTTATCTTTATCCATGAGTCTGTCTCCACTTTGTTAGCTTATTTTTTGCATTAAATTCCACATATAAATGAAATCATATGCTACTTGTCTTTCTCTGACTGGCTCATTTCACTTACCATAGTACTCTCCAGGTTCATCACACTCTCTCAAAAGTTAAGATTTCCTTCATTTTAATGGCTGAGTAGTATTCCATTGTGTAAATGTACCACAGCTTTTTTATCCACTCATCTACTGATGGGCTCTTTGGCTGCTTTCAAACCTTGGATATTGTAAATAATGCTGCAATGAACATAAGGGTGCATATATTTTTCCAAATTAGTGTTTTTGGTTTCTTCAGATTAATTCCCAGAAGTGGAATCACTGGGTCATGAGGCAGTTCCATTTTTAATTTTTTGAGTAACTCCATACTGCTTTCCACATTGGCTGCACCAATCTGCATCTCCAACAACAGTGCATGAGGGTTCCCTTTTCTCCACATCCTCGCCAACACTTGTTTGTTGGTTTATTGATGATAGCCATCTGTAAGTGAGGTAATATCTCATTGTGGTTTTAATTTGAATCTCTCTGCTGATTAGTGATGCTGAACATTGTTTCATATATGTATTGGCCATCTGTATGTCCTCTTTGGAGAAGTGTCTGTTCAGGTCTTTTGCCCATTTCTTAATTGGATTGTGTTTTTTTTTTATTTTTGGGTGTTGATTTTTATACGTTCTTTCTAAATGTTGGATATTAAGTCTTTATCAGATATATCAACAAATATGTTCCCTCATTCAGTGGGTTGTCTTTTCATTTTGTTGATGGCAAGAGGGAAATGCATATGCCAACTCTGCCTCTTACAACTGGGTGACCTTGGAGAAGTCACTTAATTCTTCCAAGCCTCAGTCCCACATAGGGCTAATAATTGTATGCTCTTCATAGTGTGGTGAGGAATAAAAGAAATTCTTCATGTAAGACATTGAGTAAAGTGTGCACTTAGTAAAGGTTCTATTTCTAGTTTGCACTTAGTAAAGGTTCTATTTCTAGTTTGCTCAAAGAGGGTTAATGTACCTGACATTTCTTTCTTGATTTTCACCATTCATAATACTAGAGAGAACATCGACAATAGCATCAACAAACAAACAAAGATACTAAATAACTTTTATCTTATGCTTTTCCAATTCTTACATAAGGTTCTCTGTCTGAGCTAAGATATTGGGCTCAAATGTATAAGGCTCCTTCTGTTTATTCCTTTTCCTGTGGTGGCATCAGAACTGAGAAATAGAACTACACTTTAGCCCTAGACCCATCCTAATCCTTTGGGGGAGAGGTCTTAAGGGGTTATTTGTAAAAAATAAGAGAGATGCCTTCTCTCTTTTATCATTCACACACCTTACACTATGGCAATTAAACTGGGGTGTTGTTGAAAATAGTGTTGTTGATGCTGATAATAAGGATAATAGCAATGACATATACTGAATATGTACTGTGTGTCAAGACCCATCTGTTACATTATTTACTCCTTCTCCAAACCCCGTGAGGACATACTATTATTAACATCCTTATTTTGTTGATGAGGAAGAGTATTTGATCACTCACCGAATGAATGCTCTAGGTGGGATTAGAATGCTGATCCCATCACTCATGCTTTTATCAGCACACTATAGACATAAGACAAGAAAGGGAATGATAATGTTAATAAGTATGACAATAGTAATCATATCCGCAGACATTTATTGAGCACTTACTATGTACCAGACAGTGTACTAAGTGTTATACATGTATTTTGTCACTTAAATTTTTAGAACAATTTTGTGTGATAGCTTCCATCATTACCACTTTACTTTAAGGAACAAAAACATAAGGACACTAAATAACTTTCTCAAGGTCACCTGGCTAGCAAGGGGTAGAGCATGGATTTGAATCCAGATCCTTTTTGGATTAGGTTAATTTTTCTTATGGTATCAAAGATTTCACAGTATAACGTAGACAGTAGATGTTGGTTAGCATGTTAGATATATATTCTATATCTAAATAAAATTGTTGATTCAGGCCCTGTTGGTCCATTTTCTGCATTAGAACAAGGAACTTGTATTTTCAAACCCAGCACAGAGGCTTTGCAGAGCCTGGGGAGATGGCTTTGCTGATGCACCGTTTGCAGGGAGCTACAAATCATTGTGAACAGTGAACCTTCCAGATCCTCAGTCTTTCCTTTTCTCCTGGCCGAGCTGAGCGAGGATTGCTATGAGGGAGACACATGCCCAGTGCTGGATGTGACTTGCCAAACTGTTTTCCAGGCCTTTTCTTCAATTATCAAAGTTAGGGTTTTGAACTTCCACTCTTCAGGGGAAGTGCCTAATCCACATATGCTCTGCAAAGTGCAGCCTCTGACACTAGCCAGAAGTAAACAGCAATTACCCATCGCTTATCAAAACAGTCTCTTTTAGGAGAAAGCAAATGAAGAAGTAGGCAAAGCCTTTTAGTCTGTGTCAGAACAGTCAAAGGTTAGAGGCCAGCTTAACAACTCAAGGTGGGAATCAGGAGGTGTCTTACTCAGACTTCCTTAATATATACAAGATTAGATGAGCTCGTGAATGCCCTGCAGGATGGCTCCTGGCTTTGAGTGGGTTTATTTATGCCATGGGGACATGCAATAAATAACCACCATTCACATGATGAGGCAGATCAAAGAGCCTTCTTAGGGCAGAATGTGTATATGTGAGCTCTTAGACAACAAAGTAAAGGTCAGGGTTTTAAAATTCTCTCAGAGCGTTTACTTCCAGTTCAAACAAACACATTTCAAGATTATACCAAGACCTGGAGAGGGATTTAATAAAGACAAGATGTCCAGATATTTGCTTTCTTCTCTTCCCATTATTTCCCCATCCAAGATGGAGTGTTAGCTGCCTTTGTAATTGGCACTGTCCTAGTTTAAGACCTCTGCATTCCTCCTTGGATGACTATAACTGTTAGATCTGGTCTCCTGCCACCGGCCATGCCCGGCTCCAACTCATTTTCTGCTCTGCTCCAGTGCCCTTTTTTAAGACATTGATTGTATGTATATGCACCAGCTGTCCATGCTCCAGTGAGTCCCATTTCAGAACTGACAGAGTCCCAATTTCTTAGCCAGCCATTCAGTACCATTGACAATCCGGCCCCTGCCTACTTTGCTGGACTCATCTGATGCCTCGTCCCACTTATTCTTGGCCCTCTGTTCCAGCCACAAGGGTCTGATTGCCGCTTTCCTAACTTACTGCTTTTCCTGTTTTTGTTGCAATTTGGCCAATTTACTCCGGACCAAACCCACTTGCCTCATTCTGTCTCTGGTAAACTCCTTCTCATCCTTTAACACTAGAAAGACTGAAATTTAGTATATACCTATATTGCCCAAAAGCAGTCAAAATGACTGCATTGTGAAAGAATAATATCGGAGCACTCTTCACTTATGTTCCTTAGCTTTTCCAATAACTCACTTCTACTCGACATTTCTTTCATGAATTTAGGGCGCAAAAGAAATAAAATAAACAACTTATTAGAACAAGTATCACTGCATAAAGATTCAAATAACAAGTACTAGTTTAGCTTATTGAGCAACTGCAACTTATCAAGTATCGACAATTTATCATGTACTTGTATGTTATCATGTGACGGTAATCGAAAAAAAATGAAAACTGTTATTTCAATACAGAGCCGAACTGGTCATATAAGAAATTTACTCAATTCAATAATAAGAATCATTTAAAATTTCCCAAGCAGTCAAAATGACTGCTTTTGGGCAATATAGGTATAGCACATATATATACCGGAAATGAAGGAGGGGGAGGTAACTACAATTATTAATAAACGCATTTATATGTTGTACAAAAAGTCACAAAATTCTAAGACATTGTGTCCTTATATACATAATTGTTTTTCTAATTGAAATTAAAAAGCAGTCAAAATGACTTCCTTGGGCAATCTAGTGTTAAGGCCCAGGCTACCCTTATGGAACTGTGTTCTTTACCTCCCAATGTGTTGGACGTTTCTAATGACTTTATCATTAATTATTTAAATGTTTTTCCATCAGATTGGGAGCCTGATAAGGTCAAAGGTTGTGTCTTTTCTCACTTGGTGTTAATCTCCATCAACAGGTAGTGAACAAAACAACTATAGATACTTAATACGTGTTGATTGAATTTAATGGAATTCTCTTTACTAAAAGTATATTCTGCAAAGAGCATTGAACTAGAAGTCAGCAGTCTTGAGTTGGAGTTACCCACTTGCTGTATGACCTGAGACAGGTACAGTTTCTTTACTTGCACCACAGACATAACAATGTCCGCTTCTCAGAGTCAGGAAAAATAGATGTGAAGATATCTGAAAGTTTAAAGTAGTATTCAAGTGCAAATTATTTCTTTTAGTAAAGCAGGTCATTGTGGTTATATAGCACTTGCTCTGGTCAAGGGGTGAGCAGGAAGAAGGTTGAAATAAATGCCTATTCTAGGCATTTTGATCGTTGTCAATGACATAAAACTTATGCCAATAGTTTAATGAAGAAAGTACTAAGCATGTAGGAATAAGACATTTTTCACACAAACGAACATGAACTTTAAGGCTTGTGCTCAAATGTCTCCTCAGTGAGTCCTTTGTTAAGCACCCAATCTAAAGCAGACACAGTTATTCTGTATCACACATTATTTTGTTTCATTTGTTGCTCATATGTGTTTGTTGTTGATATCTGTCACTGCAATGCCAGACTCCTTATAACAAAAGCACTGCCTTGTTTACAGCTGTGTTCCAGTACTGAGAACTGTATCTGAGACCTAGTAAGCACTCAATCAATACTCATTAGTAAATGAACTGTCTATCTTTGAGGAAAAGTGTCAGGCTTGTTAAATTTCACACATAATCATAATTCTCAAGATAATTGAAATGAGATAATGCACATTAAAGTACGTTGTAAACCATTAAGTTGCAAGATCTGATTCAGAATCGTGATCCAATTAAAATTCTGTTCTATTCATCCTTACACCATCTTTCTAAAAAAATTTCTTAATTAACTCAAAGGATGGTATTATTTTATTGTAGTTCTCATTTCACAGATGAAGATGTGGTAACAGAAATTCCAGGCACATAGTAGGCACTTGACAAGTGCTGATTCTTTCTTATGGCTTTTGGGTTTCAACCAACTAAATTAATAAATTAAATCAACTATGATCAAGCCAAGCCAGACGACACAGCACTTGTCCCTACCCAGGACATTTGCAGGTGTCCAGCTGGTTTTCTTACTCAGCTTGGCAAATCTTTCTAACAGCCAGGCTGGTTCCTTGTTCTGAGATATTTCATTCGCAGATCTCCCCCTGACCAAACTTCAGACCCTCCTGCCTAAGGAGGCAGCTGCTGCCTATGAAGAGGCTGTGGAGAGAGTTGCACAGGGACACAGTTATAGGCTTGCAGTCCCAAGCCTGCCCCCCTTTCTTACCCAAGTAATAGCCGGAGGACTTTCAGGTGTACTTGCAGATGGTGGCCTATTAGATGGAAACACTGGGATCTGCCCAGGTATCTGGTCTGTCTCTCCCGAGCCGTGAGGCCAGGACCTGTCCCCTTTCCTATGTCTGTTATTATTATTACTATTATTGCTATTCTTTTTACAACAACCCCGTGGAGTATTATCAGTGTCTCCTTACAGCTAAGGTAACAAAGACTCAGAGAGATGGAGTGATTTTCCCAAGGCCAGAGAGCTGGAGCCAGGGTCTGAACCAGGCCTCTTGGACTCAGTGTATGCTCTTTTCATGTCAAGCTTTAGGATAATCACTTAGATAACAAGAGCAAAGGTCCCCCCAATAGTTATCATTTGTGTGTATGTGCTCATATTCATGTGTGTGTGTGTGGTGAGAACACTTAAGATCTACTGTCTCAGTAAATTTCAAGTATATAGTATTGTTATTAATGACAGTTACCATGTAGTACATTAGTTCTCTAGAACTTACAAATCCTGCGTAATTGAAACTTTGAACCCTTTGATAACATTTCCCCCTTCCCCCTGTCCTCTGCCTCGGTTAACTACCATTTCTGGTGCCATCTTCACAAATCAAGGAAATTAAGAAAGATTGGGTTTAGTGTTTGGTTATGTGTTTCCATTTCTTGGAATTATACAGAGACTTTATAACTAGTTTAAATGCTTTGACAAATTTGGTATGATTGCCTCTGGTTAGCACAGAGCAGTAATTAAGTCTGCAATTATATGTTCATATTTCCATATTATTTTCTGTATGTGTATTTTGACAGTAATTGAACAAGGCAGTATTTGCAATACCCATTCTGAAACAGTTTCACAGTATTTCATTACATGCCAGATTAATTTGTTAAACTCATGTAGCAAATGAAAACTTCAGCATTGATCCAATTAATCCAACTGTGGGACCTTTCTGCTAACATGCCTTAGCAGGGAAACTGAAGGAGATGCCGGGCCAAGGGTCTAGAAAGATTAGGTGTGTAAATGGAGAATGGAGGCGAGCCTAATGGTAAAATTTATTTTTCCTTTTTCTAAGGCATTCTTCTTTTTCATTAAATACCACTTACTTTCTTGATAATCAGTACAATGAGGATGATGAATAAACATTGATGAGATATGCATCTGAATCTTGAAAAGACCTGGGCAATTTAATTTTCTCTTTGGGTCCCTTTTGTGTGTGAGTGACAGTGACTGTGTGTGTGTGCCGGGAGTGGGGTGGGAGAGATTGTGTTTAGGGTATAACCCAAAGCAGAAAGGCATTTTGACTGTCTATGCCTCTATTATTTTCATGTATTCCAGTGTTCCTTACAAAGAGTAAGTGAGGTAGAACCCCTTTCACTGTGATGAAAACTTGAGGTGAAAGGTATGGAAGTACTAGATGGAATAGAAGATCCTTGTGAGCATAGTGCTCTCTCTTGGAGACTGCTGATAGGGAAGGAGACCTGCCCTCTGTTGGGTGAACAGCTTTCTGTATAAAGTAGTGTATGTCTTGTCAGTTTCTGTCATTATAAGTTTATTTATTTATGTATACATTCAGTCATCTAACAGGTATTGAGTATTTATAGTGAGCCTGGGACTGTGATAAATGCTCAGAACACTATGGCGAGCAAAATCAGATCCTGTTTTTACCTTGCAGAGAGATGTATGTCAATCACATAGCACTCCAATTGTATAATGAAAGTACATCTAAGAAGGACTATGTGGTTGAACTTCATAAGAGCTTATAAAAGGGACATTTAACCTTGTCAGAGAGGTCAGAGAAGAATTCTTTGAGGAAGTGATGCTTGCATTGAGGTTGGATGGGTAGAAGTGAAAGGTTAGCATGCTGAATGAGGGTGAGAGCTGGTGGTTGAGAGAGGGGCAGCACATGTAAAATTTCTGAAGTGGGAGCAATTGTGGTTAAAGCAGAGCATGGGAGTGGGAATACAGGGCAGGATGAGGCGGGAGAGATGGAAGGAATCCACACACAGCAGTCTTAGATATAATAACAGTTCACATGTTTGTGTGCTTATTATATGCCTGGTACTCTTGTGTTTTACTATGTTAACTAATTTAATCCTGATGAAGGTATCTAAATTATAGATTTCATCTTACTGAGACACAGAGAAACAGAGCATAAATGAGCTGCCCAGGGAGAGATCTAGAAGTATGAGAGTCTGGATTTGAATATAATCTTGAATGAAAGCTTTTAGGACAACACTATCCTTGGAAGGGCAAAGCATCAACTTTCGGGGCATCTTTGACTAGATCTGTATAATAGCAACGTATAGAGATTCAGAGAAATTTCAGGGGCTTCATGAACTTTATGAAATTGTACGAAAAATTTTGCATGTGCATTTTTATGGGTCAAGAGCCTATAGTTCTTGCTAGATATTCCTATAACTCACAATAAATTGAGAACTACTGGTTATTTTATATTATTTTTCTAAAAATAAATTATTTTGCCCTAACTGGTTTGGCTCAGTGGATGGAGCGTTGGCCTGCGGACTCAAGGGTCCCGGGTTCGATTCTGGTCAAGGGCATGTACCTTGGTTGTGGGAACATCCCCAGTAGGAGGTGTGCAGGAGGCAGCTGATCGATGTTTCTCTCTCATTGATGTTTCTAACTCTATACCTCTCCCTTCCTCTCTGTAATAAATAAATAAAATATATTTTAAATAAATAAATAAATAAATAAATTAGAGACTAGAGGCTCAGTGCATGAATTTGTGCACAGGTGGGGTCCCTCGGCCTGGCTGGCGATTGGAGCTGATCAGGGCCAGCAGGCTTGGGGGAGGGACCATGGGAGGTTGGCTGGCTGCGGAAGGTTGACTGTGGCAGCGCACTGACCACCAGGGGGTAGCTCCGGTATTGAGCATCTGGTGGTCAGTGCATCATCATCATAGCAACCAGTCGACCTGTCATTAGGTCAACCGGTCATTAGGTCAACCAGTCATAACGGTTACTTAGGCTTTTATATATATAGATAGATAATTGTAGATTCACACTTAGTAACAGGAAATAATACACAGGGATCCTGTACATTTCCATTCAGTTTTCTTCAATGGTAATATTTCATATAATTTTAGTACAGTATCACAACCAGGAAATAGACATTGATGCAGTTTACCAAATCTATTCAGATTTCACCAGTTTTGTGTGCACTCCTTTGTGTGTGTGTATGTGTGTGTGTGAATTTAGTTCCATGTGATTTTATGTGTGGGTTTGCATTACTGTCATCACTGTCAAGGTACAGAACTTTCTCATCACAGGGATCCATTGTACTGCCTGTATAGCTACAGAAGCTCCCTTCCCCCATCAATGCCTGTTCAGATTCTTTTGAAGAAAATAGTTTATATATTATTCTATCATTATTTATCATATGAATTTGAAACAGTTTTTTCCTTGCCATTGTTCGGAATTAAGTGAATTACTTCCTATTTAAAGAGTGATTGTTGAACAAGGCTTTTGGTTAGTTATTCCTATACAGTAGTACACTGCAAAAAATGAGGGAATCCCAGCTGGTTGTGCTTAGTGGTTGGACATTGACCTATGAACCAGAAGGTCGAAGTTTGATTCCATGGCCTGGGTTGCAGGCTCGATCCACAGTGTGGGGTATGCAGGAGGCAGCCGGATCAATGGTTCTCTCTTATCATTGCTATTTCTATCTCTCTCTCCCTCTCCCTTCCTCTCTGAAATCTTTTTTTAAATGAGGGAAGACTTCTCCAAATGAGAAAATGTTATTTTTCAAATAAGAGAGGGCATCTTTCCTAATACCATCATTTACCAGCTATATGATCATTGTACTCTTAGTGCCTCTCAGGCTCTCATCATTTTGTCTGAATCGTTGCAATATTGATTACTGGCAGCTATTGTTATCATTGGTATTGTTATTAGGTTGATATCTCGCCCATGATTCAGTTTTACCACCCTCTGATATATTTTTCACAGAGTGGCCAGAGTGTTCTTTATATAAAGAAATTCCAGACATGTAACTTCCTTGCTTAAAATCATTCAGTAGCTTCCCATGACTTTGCAGACCAAGCTCCATCTTCTTAGCCTGCTATATACTGATCTCTTCATGGCCTTGCCACCCACTTGCTCACCAGCCTCTCCAAGTACAGGTACAGGAAGCCACTTGCCCTGGGCCTTTGCTAATATTTTTTTTCAGACTCAGGGAGCTGTCTCCTCCATGAAGACTTCCCTGATTGTCCTTAATTGCAGATTTTGTGTCCTTCACTGTGCTTTCTTGATAGCATTACAGTTAAGAAAACAGGTTCTGGAGTTAGGTTCATCTGTACTTAAATTCCATCTTTGTCATTTAGTAAATGTGTGATCTTGGATGAGTCATGCCCCCCCCCCCAGTCTCTGTTTTGTATTTGTGACAATAAGGATCCTATTGGATTGTAAGAATTAAAGAAAATAATAGACATGGGACACAGGACCTGGAGCAGAGCATTTTAATAACTAGTGACTTTTACAACTATTATGTCACTCTGCTTCCCTCAGGCATAGCCCTAATGCTTACTGGTGTGGTAAGCGTTAGCTTGCTGATAAGATTATGCTTTAATACCCATGATTCCCAGCCCTTTCACAGGGTGGGTGCATAGAAATAGGTGAATGAATGAAATAGACCCAGAAGGAAAGAAAATGGTTCAGGTTTTCAAATGCTTAAGTGTCAATCCTTTTCAGAAACCTGTATTGTTGGGTCTCGAGTCAATTTTTAGTATGCTAGACATATCCACCTTTAAGTGCCAGCCCTAAACTCATTTCAGACCCCAGCAGAAATAATTGGATTCCTACAGTTGTTTTTTTTTTTTTTTTTTTTTTTTTAACAACCATATACTCATCCTTTAATTGTTGAGAGTAAACTGCATTCTCTGAGTCTTTTAATGAAACTTGATTTTTGCTTGAGGGAGGAAGCATTGAGAGAGAGACAGACAGACACAGGCCCTGAGACTCATGTGGCAACAGCCAACCCAGTTTGGAGATTGCAGTCAGGCCTGTTTGCAGACTTTGTGAAAAAAGAGATGAGGGGAAGCAGCTTCTCAGAGACTTCAGCTAAGAGAAACCCTGAGCCCCACATTATTTAGAAATTTTAAAGTCAGTATCACTTTGGGGCTTTAATGTTGCCCCCTCTTGGGGACACTTGTATAAATCACATTCTCCCAGAAATGGCTCTTCCTCCAGTTTGTCCTCAGCAGAAGAAGCTGGGCAGGGAGGCCCATTAAGGCGAAGAGGCTTTGGATTTGCAGCAATCTGAATTAATCTGGAGGACAGTTATGCTAAGTGAAATGAACCAGACTCAGAAAGAAAAACACTGCATGGTCACACCTACATACAATTCTAAAAAAGTGGAATACATAGCATTAGAGAATAGGATGGTGGTTACCAGGGGTGGAGAGGTGGGGGATGGGGAGATGTTGTGAAAGGGTTCAATGTTGCAGTTCTGTAGGAGAACACCTCTAGGGAGCTCATGCACCCAGGATGACTGTATAGAATATTGGAAGCTTGCTAAGAGAGTGGACTTCAGGTGTTCTCATGACATAAAAAGATAAGGTAATGCCTGACTGGTTTGGCTCAGTGGATAGAGCGTCGGCCTGCGGACTCAAGGGTCCCAGGTTCGATTCCGGTCAAGGGCATGTACCTTGGTTGTGGGCACATCCCCAGTAGGGAGTGTGCAGGAGGCAGCTGATCGATGTTTCTAGCTCTCTATCCCTCTCCCTTCCTCTCTGTAAAAAAATCAATAAAAAATATATTAAAAAAAAAGATAAGGTAATGATTGAAGAGATGATATATTAACTCATAGGATGTAGTAATTATTTTACTACTAGGGGCCCCGGTGCACGAAATTCGTGCACTGGGTGTGTGTGTGTGGGGGGGGAGTGTCCCTCAGCCCAGCCTGCCCCCTCTCACATACTGGGAGCCCTCAGGCGTTGACCCCCATCACCCTCCAATCGCAGGATCGGCCCCTTGCCCAGGCCTGACGCCTCTGGCCTAGGCGTCCGGCCCGGGCAGCGGGGACCTGCAGTGGCAGCGGGGGGTGCCGCGATCGTGCGGGCTCCGCCCTTGCCCCTGCAGGACGCCTCTGGCTGAGGCATCCGGCCTGGGCAGCGGGGACCCACAGCTGCAGCGGCCCCACGATCGTGGGCTTCGCTTTAGGCCCAGGCAAGGGACCCCTAGTTCCTGGGACTGCCAGCTTCGACCATGCCCAGCTCCCATCGCTGGCTCCACCCCTACTTCCTGCTATCACTGGCCAGGGCGGCAAAGGCACCTGATTCTCCGATCATGGCTGGGGGGCAGGGCAAAGGCGGCCCCAGGGCCACCTTTGCCCTGCCCCCCAGCTCTTAGCTCCCCCCTGGATTTCCGATCACTGTCAGTGGCAGGGGGCTTCTTCCTGCTTTCCCTTTCGCCTCCCTGCATTGTGCCTACATATGCAAATTAACCGCCATCTTGTTGGCAGTTAACTGCCAATCTTAGTTGGCAGTTAACTGCCAATCTTAGTTGGCAGTTAATTTGCATATAGCCCTGATTAGCCAATGAAAAGGGTAGCTCGTACGCCAATTACCATTTTTCTCTTTTATTAGTGTTGATGTGTTGTCGTGCACCTGAAATATATGAAATTTTCATTACAAATAAAATAGAAAAATAAAGAAAGGGGCTTTATTTTTAAATTGGCCTAATTTAGTTTTGAGTTCCATTTCTTCCCCTCTCTCAGAGTGGACCTTGGGCAAGCTAGTTAACCTTTTGAGCCTGGGTTTCCTCATTTGTAAAATGAACATGAAATGATACATACTGCTTGTGAAGGTTGAATGAGATGACATAGTCCAGTGGCTCAGAATAATAAATATTCAGTGACTGATACGTTAGTGTTGGTATTAATGTTAGCATTATAGTGTTCTGGTTACGTTTAAAATGAAACCAGGAGAATATAGCTAGCTTGTATCAAATACTTCCTCAGGCCACAGGAGTTGGGCTTCTTTTCTGGGAGAATCTCATTTTGTGAGCTTGTGCAGTATGCTGTTAGGCTTCCTGATGTATTGAACAAAGTCAATGGGACTTAATATATGTCAGCTTTTGAGTATGGGCTTTATCAAAGGGCACATTTACAGAATTACCACATAGAGAATTGAACGGCGTTTCTTCTTGCTTTGCTTCTGAGTCTGCTGCTTCTCTGAGTCACCAATGGCTTCTGTTTCTCAAATCCACAGTTAGTTTCCCTCTTTAGCTCAGTCAGGGGAGGGTTTACCCTCATCTAATACCTCTTTTCATCTCCAGATCTCTCTGTGCTCTGGAAATGGTCAAGACCTCCAGGTGCCCCTCTGACTCTTGAATGCAGTACCACCAGACCATAAACTGATTCTTGTTCTGGAATCTGAACTCCATACTAATGAGAAGGGATGCCTACTATGGAGAAATGGACTGAAGGTAAGTGCTAGAATCTCTATGGCCTACCTGTGACTTGTTCCTGTGAATGCTGCTTTAAGACGGAGACTCTGAATGGTCCCTGTTTCGTAAATGCTGGGTGAGGGGTTAGTGAGAGAGGATTATCTCAAACAGCACTGTGCTGTGCTAGAAAGGGCCCCCTTGTTAGAGAAACTTCTAAGAGGATTTGACCTGGTATTTCAGCCTGTTTCTCAGTGGCTCCTTGACTCCTGGAAACAAAAAGTCCTTTGAGAAGCAGAACAGGATTCTAAAGACATTATAGAGTAAGAAAATAGTGTGCGATTCTCTCCTAACGGCATATACCCCAGAGAAATTCTTGTTATTGGTCATGTGCAGGAGGAAACATGTACCAGGCTGTTCATTGCTACATTGTTTTTAATAAAGAAACAGTTGATCATGTGCCTAAATGTAAGGCAATTCCAAATATACCACAAATGTCTCCCATATTTTCAAAGGGAAAATTAAAGAAAAGAGGTTCAGGCCAAGTTGAACATAAACTTTTAGGGATGTGAAAAAAATAGCCAACTGTTTACTTAAAATGCTAAATATACATATTTGAACTCACATATTAGATAAAATATTAACCTAGAAGTGTTGTTCTTTTTCTGCAATTACATTATTTCAGAAAATGATTTGACTTGAACTGCTATGTGCCTTTGACATCAAGGTTCTCATCACGAAGAACCACTTTCTGAGTCATGTAAACAGCATCCCAGGGCATGTCAGACTCAGCAGTTTATGAATAAGTCAATGATGTTTTCTCTGGAAATTTTATCCCAACTGAAAGAATCCATATTCCTTAACATGAGACCAAGTGGCTTGTTCATTTGTCCTGTAGGTATGCATTTGCTCTCCATACATAATCAGTTACTGTATTGATTTAAAGTGATCTGTACAGGGCTTCTGTGTAATGGCTCATGACACTTGCAATTATGAGGTCTTACACTTATAAATAATTACCTGACCTGTGTTAAATTTCTCTTTTTCTTTCTTCTGCATTTTGAAGAGATAGTGCATTAAGTGACCTCTCTTAGCATCTAAAACTAACATTGCATAGTTACTTCTAGATAATGTGTCTTTCCCAACAATGCTGTATTTGGAATAAGGTACTAGCGATATTGCATGTAGACCGGACATCTTCCAGACGACCTTCCGGATGTCCTTCTGGACAAAGCCATGGTGGCAGGGCCGAGGCAGAGGCAGTTAGGGGCGATCAGGCTGACAGGGGAGAGTAGTTAGGGGGATCAGGCTGGTAGGCAGGTGAGTGGTTAGGAGCCAGTGGTCCCGGATTGCGAGAGGGTTGTCCAACTGCCGGTTTACACAGGGATCGGGCCTAAACTGCCTGTCGGACATCCCCCAAGGGGTCCCAGATTGGAGAGGGTGTAGGCTGGACTGAGGGACCCCTGCCCCCCATGCACAAATTTCATGCACTGGGCCTCTAGTTGTAATATGAAAGACTTTGTAAAGTCTCACATGATTACTTCTTTTGCTGATTGATAATTTGGGGGGAAGTTTTTACATCATGTCCTGGTATACATGCCATCATGTATAAAGATAAAGATAAAATGAAGTATATTAATATGGTGGAATACTATATTAAAAATTAAAAGGAATAATCTTGCTCTCTGTATCTCCCTCTCTCTCTCTGTCCTCCTCTCTTCCTCTTTCCTCCATCCCTTTCTCCATCCCTCTATGTATGTATGAATTTCAAATGCATAAATGACTGGAAAACCATTGCAGAATGATGCACACAGTACGATGACATTTGTGTTAATTAAATCCCCTAAAATAATATAGATACTATTTGACACATGTATATGTGTATAAAAATGTAAAAGGGATTGGATCAATATAGTTTGAAGATGTGGTCTTGAGTAAAAGTCAAGATGATGAGATTGGGAATTGAGGCAAAGAAATTTTATGTTCATTTGTAATAGTTTGTTTCATTTACTTAAAGAAAAGACTTAAAGCAATTATGCCAACATTTGAACAGTTTGTCCTTCTTGGTGATGGGTAGATGTCTTAGTCTCTCTCTGGTTTTTGTTATATATTTTTAATGTCTCAGCACATAGAAATGAATAAAAGAAAAAATCAGCATGGCATTTTCTTTCACTGGTAGAGACAGGCTGTATTGGAAGGGGAATAGGTTGAATGAGATTGAAATTTTCTCCAGTGGGGCCCCTCCACATTGTCAAATACAAGTTGAAACTGGTGATTTTCATACATATTGTGAATTGAAGACTGGTTCTCAGAGAGAGAATGAAGACTGATTATTGATGATAAGGGAGTAAAGTAGTTTTCTTTGAACTTTGGGCCAAGAAGATGCCACTTGGCGTGACTACTTTACAGGACCTGGGTCTGCCCCAGGCAGCATTTCTCACCATGGCCAACATGCACTCAATATATATTGATCCTTGAAGAACGAAGAGGAATTATGGAGCAGAATTAGCAAACCGGTGGCCGTTGGGTATATATCCCTCTCAGAGATATTTTTTGTTTGGCCTTTATAATGGCTCTCATTTAAAAAATAGGGAGACTTCACAACCACACTGGATCCCCATTTTTAACACGGTAGCAGTAGACTGCAGCTAACCTGAGTCTGCTCCACCCCGTGAGGTGTGAGCTCTCAGTTTGCTGCAGTGTCCCCTCCCCAGGGTCGCTGGCATTAACTGGCCCTGTAGGAATTTGAGCATGCTGTCCCTTTGTGGAGTAACCATGTGACAGGCAATAGCTAAGACTTGACAGTAGACTGTGACAAACTTTTGCAGTAATGCTGGCAAAGCTTTCGATGGGAAAGGTCATTTTAGTTCCTCACTGTGCCTAATTACAAATAAATGGTTGGAATGTTTAAACATGCCACAAAGGAATGACTAGAATCTTAGCAGCAGGCCAGTCTTCTTTCTCTCTGGCCTGGGATAATCTGACTTTTCTCATCTTTAATTTCTGTGAATTAAACACTGTCCTTACCCTGTCAACTCCCTGTCAACATATAGTCTATATGCACATTAGCTAATTATGCCCAGTGAGAAATATCTGGGGGACTCTTTTTCCTGACTCTCAAATGGGACCACTTTTAATGTAAACTATGCTCAGTTATATAGACTCAGGAAAGAAACAAATGAACAGAGAGAGGATGTGGTCATGATTCATAGAAAGTTTATTTTTCTTTATTCAATCAGTATATATTGAGTGCATGTTCCAGGCATTGTGCTAGTTTCTAGAAATGAAATGATAATAAAAAGCAACCGTCCTTACCTTCTTGAGATTTGAATTATAGTGGGAGAAATATATTAAAATATATTTGTACTGTAAAGTAGTTTGTTTGCCTCATGTCCTGGGAAGCTCAGAATGCTAAGGAGGTGGTTAGCATAGTGTGAGATATCAGGGGAGACGCCTGAGAAGGAAACATGGTGGGTGAAGAGAGGAGAGGGAAGCAGCATTCTGGGGATGAGACCTGCAGGTGAACAGGTGAGGTGGAGCATTGAGTGTTTGGGGAACTGAAGGAGGCTATTGTATCTGGAGTACAGTGTGGGAAGAACAGAGAGGCATGAGATGAGGCATGATGGGTACTCCAGAGCAGATGTGGCAAGTGCAAAAATTCAAGCTTGTCATTTTACCTTTTTCTTGTGGATGTTTTTCATGGAAAGATGATTCCCTGCTTTTCCTTGTCTTTACCATCAATTCAAAAGACATTGGAATGGCTGCTTTAGAAATCACTTGGAACACCTCAGATGAAAGAACCCTAATGTCCCATCTTTCTGCCAAGCAGGCCATGAGCAGATGTCCGCTTGAGTCTCCTGTCCTACACGACAGGAGCGATAAAGAATGCAAAATGCAATAAAATAAGATAGTCTGGATTTTAGGAAAGCATTTTTCCTCTTCATATATTTACAGCCCTTAAAAGAAAACAAACAACAAACCTCATTCAAATAGATGGCTTTAGCACAGGTGAGATAGTCCAGGTTCTTACCAGGTGTGCAGATTGGTTAGAACCCTTGCAACTTTCTCACTGTTGAGACTCAAGTTATCTCTAAATGAGAGTAGGTCAGTATTTAAATTACAAGTGGCAAAGTGTGATTTGAAAACCATACACACACACACACACACACACACACACACATACATACATACATACACACACACACCTTAATGAGTTTTTTTAGTAATTTAATTTGAGATGTTTCTATTATAACATTAGACTAATTCTTCAGAGCAGAGGTAACCTAGCACCTCCCATTTTACTTAACTTTTTATTAACTATAATAATAAAAGCATAATATGCTAATTAGACCAGACGTCCTTCCCGATGTCCTTCCTTCCAGACAAAGCTGCAGCAGGTGGGGGCCGCGGCAGTGGCGGGTAGGGGCTGGGGCCAAGGCCCTTACATGAATTTCGTGCATTGGGCCTCTAATAGAAAATAACTCAATCTGGAAATGGTTTAGCACTTTCAATTAATTTTAATGGTCTGCTGCTCTCCACATCATTGGATCAGAGTCTACAAATTCAGACATGTAGCTGAGCTTTTTAATAAGCACTTAAGAACCATATGTAAGCTATATTAGATTCACGCTAAAAAAAAAAAAAGAGCTCCTCCTCAATCACTTTACCCTGAGATTGTATCTCTGAAATTAATATGGTTAATAAAGCCTCATTGGAAGCAACTATATGCCTTTTAGAGGCAAAGCAAGTTACGTTTTTCAAATGGATGATCAGGGAAGTGCAGGAAAGTGACCATTAGAGGGGCACCCAACTAGTAGTTGATGAGGTACATGGCTGTTCTTGACATCAACCTCAAAAACGTAGGAATGTGTTTCAAATAGCAACTGATTTCCTATTAGAAATCCATCCTGAGCAATTTAGGTTACTAGTAATCTAGGTTATTTCCTGCAATTAAACATTGTGTTTAAGGTAGCAGTTCTTTTGACAAGTCCCGTAGGTTACCATCAACACATTTGAGATGCCTGTTAGATTCAGTGTCTTAGGAATTGTGACTGAATTCATTTATAATAACTTTTTCTATAATCTCTATGTTCAGGAGACTCTTAAATTGTAAAATGTAAACCAGGCCAGGCTCCTGCCTCTAGGGATGACTTTAAACATAATGTTAGTTGTCAACAATAGTGCTTGTCTCCATGCACCACCACCAGAGTCATCAGTGTGCTCAGAGCTGGTTCTGGGAGGCTGCTGAAGAGTGACATGATGTCATGGCAATTCACAGATGGTTGATGTCAGAGGTGTGAGAGTTATGGGAAGCACAAAAAGGGAACACTCAAGGTCCCTGTGGGCCAGGGGTCCTCAAACTACGGCCCGCGGGCCACATGCAAATACAAATATTGTATTTGTTCCCGTTTTGTTTTTTTACTTCAAAATAAGACATGTGCAGTGTGCATAGGAATTTGTTCATAGTTTTTTTTTAAACTATAGTCCGGCCTTCCAACGGTCTGAGGGACAGTGAACTGGCCCCCTGTTTAAAAAGTTTGAGGACCCCTGCTGTGGGCCAGAGGAGTGTTGTCAGAGGTGAGTTTACCATACAGCAGGGTTTCTCAATCTCAGCATGATTGACAGTTTGGACTGGATAAATCTTTGGTGTGTATGTAAAGCGGGGGTGGGGGGGGGTGGGGGGGGGCGGTACAGGAGGGGGCGGGGCAAGAGAAGGATGCTGTTGTCCTGTAGACTTGACCCCGAGTCAAGTCTCCTTCCATCACCATTTATCCTCCTTTTATCTTCTTCTACCTTCTCCCTCCCCTCCTCTCTGGCAATCACCATACTGTTATCTGTGCCCATGAATCTTTCTTTTTTTTTTATTTGCTTAATCTCTTCCCCCTGACATGCAATCATTTTTGAACCATTAACATTACACCAAAGGCCATAGCTGTCTGTCTCCCATTATACTGTTATATAAGAAGAATTTCCTGCTTGTGTAAGCCAGTCATTGGGTTTTCTATTCCTTATGGTCACTTCCTAACTGCTCCACTAACTTTGTGACTTTCCTTGGAAAATGAGGACAACATTGTGATGACTGGGCTGATATGATCGTGTGAATTTTAAAGCAGATACCACCTTAACCTCAGCACACCATGGTGGGCATTTTTTAATTAGACGTTGGAACTCTTTGGCTTCTTTAGGTCCCCGCTAGCCCTGTGTGTGTGCATTTCACAGAGATAACCACATCACAAGTAACAGATGGGAAGTAGCTCCCTGTGTTCCCATGAAAACAGGCAAGATGTGCCTGCTTGCTGCCAGGGACAATTTCTACCGAGCTGGCTTTCAGGAGAGCAGTTAGAAGCTAAAGGCGCTGCCCCTCTGCATTAAGGGACCACATGGTTGAAATCTCCTTTGAGTTTCCAGCTCCTGATGATATTGTTTGCCTGCATCTTGCACTACTACCCCAGCCAGGCATCTGTGAGCCATCTTGCCTCCTGACAGATCTGGCATATTTTGTGTGGAGCTGCTGAGTTCCCAAACTGGCACCTGGAGGCCTAGCACAAGGGGGCAAGTCTTCTAATCAGCTGTACTGACCCAGTGAGAAGACTTTGCAGAGTGGAGGCTACAACCTCAGGCTGGGGAGTAAATGATAGACACCCAGAGTTTCCCGAGTTTAATTTGTGAGGTTTCCCCAGCATGTCCAGGGGGGGATAGAGTAGGTAGGGGAGGCAAAAAGATAGGGAAAAAATTGGATGAAATTGCCTTTCAGGAGACCGCAGGTTTATCAGCTGTTCTAGGAGACAGCTGGCATCACCTCTGCTTTGCCTCCAGCGCTCAGAAATTATTTTTAGCCCTGGGTGAGAGGGATTCTTTCTCCCTCCCTTTCGCATTAAATTCTGTGCTGGAAAGTGATCAAGTGTATGGTCAGAGCCTAGAATTGCATCAGCAGTGTTTCTGAATAAGACCTCTGCCAAAATGCATCCTCCTCTGAGGCATCTTGCTGCCAGCCACTGGGAAGAGCCCTCAGTGACGCAGAGCATGAGGAAAAAGCTAGAAGCTGTTGGAAGACTGTTTTGTCCTATTAACAGCCAATATTAGCAGGGAGAAAGAATTCTCACCTAAAATTCTATGTTCTCCTAAGGAGACTGGGGAAAGTAGGCTGGGGGAGGGACAAGGAAAGGGAGTTTGTTGCTTTCACACATGACACAACACATTCCTGGAGTTTGATAGATGGACATATGTCAACAGCATTTTTTTTAAGGAGATTATCATGAATTCAGTTTGGAATATGAGCCAGTCACTATTGCCATTGTTTATGTAGTATATTTATTCCATTTAATCCTCACAATAGCCCTGTGAGCTGGGTGATAATATTCCCATTGGACAGATGATGTTTAGAGAAGTTGTATAAGATGGGCAGGGTCAGTAGGTTACACATGGCTTCCCGGGCAATATAACTACTTAGCAGTGAAGCAGTTGCAGCTCATTGAATGCCTGCTCTGTACTCTGAATGTTATAGACTTGATCTCAACACCTCTAAGGGTTGGATAGGATTACCTCTAAATGAAATTGAAAATGAAATACAGAGAGTTAAGAAATTAGTTAAGTGACTCTGGGCACGATGGTTGATACACCAGAACCTCCATTTTTGCAACAATAAAAAGAAAACAGCATCTCCTTTATAGTGTTTTTTGTTTGTTTGTTTGTTTTGAAGAAGAAAATGAAGGGGGCTGAAGAAAGAAGCAAAAGGTTGGGTTTCTATCCCTAGAGCCCAAGCACAGCAAAGCAGCTTGGGAAACGATTGATACGGCGGTGACTGTGCACTTTCCGCGTAGTTATTATGGTTCCAGCAGAACTCCTTTTTCAGAGGGCCGAAAGGGAAAGGCAGCGTGGTCGTGAGCCTTGGCTCCAGAAGCCCAGATAATGGGTCCACCGCTGTGCAGGGCAGACTAAGTGCTTCTCTAAAAAGCCTCTTCCAGTGCCAAGGCAAAACTAACAGCATCTTATTGTAAGTAGCATGGGCTTCAGAAATCAGGCCAACATAGTTTCATTCCTGGCTTTACCACTTCTAAACTCTTGGGTAAGTACTTAATCTGTACGATAAACATGACAGATCTGTTGTGAGGATTCAATGAGACAGTGTATGTCGTGTGCTTAGCACAAAGCCTGGCTCAGAGTATGTATTCTAAGCCATTATTGTTGTCGTTAAGTTGTTAACCCATATCACACATACTCAGCCAGTTTCCTATGATATCTGCTTAATTTTTCCAGTGGAGGGGGAGGGTGCCTGCTTCATTTTCTATCTGTGGCATGGACCCTCTAGATAAATGAATTCTAGTGTTTGACCTTGACAGGGTGACCTTCATTTAAGCTTCTCCATGGATTGCAACTATGAATAAGGCCAGTATTCCAACTCTGCTCTAATACCTCTAATACGGACAGACAAACCTCAGTTCTGAAAATCCCAAAAGAAGAGCACTGACGTCCCCCACAGGGTGACATAAAATGACATTGCTCCCAATCTTCCAGCTTCTTGTCCCAAGCCCAGGGTACCCTGTTTTCTCCTTTGGTTCACATCATTTCAACATGAACCCTTGAGATGCTGAAGCCAGTTCTTTCATTTTAGGAAGAAAATGTATATGTTGTCTCTGATGTGGGAGCAAGTGAGCCAAGAACGTGAACAACAGGAGAAGTTAGAGGCCTTTAAGTGCATACTTTACACAATTCTGTAGAAACAGATACAACATTTTTTCTCTTCCTTGTATTAATTAATTATATATTTACAAAATAAATTAAAACCTACTAATGTTTTTAAAATGTTATCATCATACCATAAGAGGAAAAATTATAGTATCTTCTTTCTCCTCGGAGCTTCTCTACTCTCTCCTGTCCCTTTGGCTCACCTATCTCCATTATTATTCTGAATAGATTTTTTGTGCAGCCTTCCAAAATTTTTCTTATCACATGCAAGTTTATACCTGTTTGTTCGTTTCAATTTAGAACAATGCTAAGAAAGAGATTTATCTATATATAATCCTTATACTATAATCTATCATCTGTTATCTATCTATCTATCTATCTATCTATCTATCTATCTATCTATCCCTCTTTGGATAAGAGTGACTTAGCCTGTAGTTCTAAAAATAAAAATTCTTGGCCAAAGTAAATGTGTACTTTAAATTTTGATGGAAATGCCAAATTCCTTTTGAGAAAGATTGTAGACTCATATTGCCATCAAACAAGAGTAACTGTTTTCTCATATCCTTGGCACAAAACCATTATTAAACTACTAAATTTTGGTATTCTTTAAAAAAAATGGGAGGGTTAACTCTGTACAAGGCCATACTAATTAGAGGTCAGTCCTAAACTAAGAGAATTAATCACATATTGTCTCAACTAGGGGAACTGACACTTGGGTGAGTTCCTGCTCCTTACTTCAGTTCATCTTTTTATTAAAAATGGGGCTGTCAAGTTGATTTGTTACCTACTTCATGGGAAAATTAATTCATTAATACAGTTCTTCTAGGAAGCAGAAATGATGGGCGTAGAATCCTCTGAAAAGCAAAACAAAGGTTTAATTTAATTCCATGCTCCTAAAATGTAATTTTATTAGGGTATTATGGAAAAGTGTAACCATATCATTTAGGATTAATTTATAAATCATTTCAAAGACCTGAAGTGATGCTTAGGGGAATGGAAACTAGTTTAAAAGGCCACCAAGAGCCCCTCAGCACAGAGAAGTGTGAACAGACCATTGGGGAGTGCTGCCACTAGCCAGTGCCAACCTGAATGGCCTGTGTGACAACAGGGACTAGAGGTCTATCTATCTACTTTTTTTCTAGAGAAATCTGGTTGAGGTATTCAGAAGTACATGTTCCACCTGAGTCACCCATTAACAAATGTTTTACATTGTCCTACAAGGCTCTCACTCTCTGGGCTATCTAATCTCCCATCTTTAGGTCAGTGTGTGCATGTATAATCTCATTTAATCCTTGCAGAAAATCTACAGTTTTTATTCCCATTCCATAGATACCAACACTGAGGTTAGGTCATATGCTGCTAGAGCTTGATTCCAAGTCTTTTGTTCTTGACCATGTTATATTATATATGCAGTCATTCTCTCTGACTCTCCCACCACAAAATTCATATATTTATTCATTTATGACAATGAGTAAGTGAATATATGCTGAGGGACTAATATTAAACTGAAAAATGAAGATATAAGTGTTTATAACAATATAGGTATTTACTCAACCAAGATTTATTGAGACTTTACCCTGTGCTAGGTCGTTCAAGCATTGCATAAGGCAAAGAAAATTCTGGCTTACATTCTTAGTGAAAGGAGACATGATAAAGAAGTCAGCAAATAAATAAGTGAATTAATTTAAATCTATACATACTATGAACAAAATAAAAATGGATAACGGATTAGACAGTTATTGTGGACACATGAGCTATGACCAGGTACCCAGTGTATATGGGAGTATGTGTACATTGGGAATACAATGGCCAGTGGGGAACCCTATTAGGAAGTGACATTAGAACTGAAGATAGGAGTCAGCCATGAGGAAATATAGGAATCGGCCATTCTAGGTGATAGGAGCAGTCTAGTAGATGGGATTCTGGGTACTAATGCTTCACTGCCCTGCAATAGAATTTCTATTCATCCCATTTTCCAGGTGACTTTGCAGCATCCTCCCATTGTGGGTGAAGTGTAGTTTCCTACTACTCAGATATTGGACGTGATAATATGACTTATTTTGGCCAATGGAACGATCTTCAAGACTTCAAACATGTTTTCATAGCTTAGCCTAGCCTCTTATATTCCTGCTACTTATGATGGAAAGAACATGCTCTGGTTAGCACATGTTCAAAAAGGATATATGTGAGATAGATCTGACCCAAGCTCAGCCAACTTGCAGCCTGAAGCAGAGCTGGTCCCAGCAAAGTCAAACTGACTTGCAGACCCATACACATTGCCCCCCTTCTCTCAACCCCCCCGCCCCCTGCAGGTTTATTGTGGTGAGCCACTTATTTGATTAATAGAAGGAATAAGAATCCCGATGTGGGAAGAAACTTGGAGTGTTCCAGGAGCAGAAAGAAGGCCACTGTGGCTGGAACAGAGTGAGCAAGTGGGTAGTATCCACAGTGAGGACGAAGGGGGCCAGGTCTGCTTGGGTCTTGTAGGTCATGACAAGAACTTTCCATTTTATTCCACGGGTGAGGATTTCAAGCTGGAGAGTCATATGATCTGATTTACATTTTGGAAAGATCAATTCAAGTACTACGTTGAGAATAGGATGTAGGATGTTAAGAACAAGAAAGAAGGGAGACCAGATAAGAAGTTAGTACAATAATTTAGAAAGAAACGATGGAGGGCATCGTACAGTTATTTGGAATGTGAAGTGCTGAGAGCTTCCAGAGTATGGGAGAGTGAGAACTGAAGTCCAACCCAGACTTGCCCTACTGTGTGTTTTGTCCTGAGGCCACACCTGTCCAGAGGTGGTCTTGGCATGGATGGTGCCTTGCTGTAGGGTGACAATAGATTCTGTTCATTGCTTTCTCTTTTTTAGTCATTTGATGGCTAGTATTGATCACAAGAGAAATCTGTTGCATCAGAGGAGAAAATTTATCAGATTAAATAAATAATGTGTATAGAACTAGTGTGTTTGTAAAGGTATCCTTTGGCCTTTATGTATGCATGGAAACATTCTGTAATGTTATTGAAAGAGAACATAAATTAGTGGGTTTGGGAGAATATGGTGTACTTATTTAGATACATAAAGACAGAGGCCAGGTGAAGCCAAAAAGATTGGAATGTGTTTATATTTTTGCATCCCTAATGTGAGGCGAACAAGAACATGTCGAAGTTCAACTCTGTAAAGAAGGTCTGGTGGTTTTCAGTTGAGTAGGCACCACTTCTGGTAGCCCAGGTTCAGGGGACCCAGCGAGGTAATGATATGATTAGATAAGCCATTTGCAAATGAAGTCAACAGTCCTCAGGAGCAGAATGAAGTAGGTCTGAAGAGAGTCAGCCCCTCTGTGAGGGAGAATCTGAATGGAATCTGGAAAGGGTGATCAGAAGACAGCGAATGTGATCCTATGAGAAAGGGTTCATCCTATATAATAAAAACCTAATATGCAAATTGTTCGACCCAGAGTTTGACCGCTTGCTATGACGTGTACTGACCACCACAGAACATGGCGGTGTCGGTGATCCAGTGCTGGCAGCGGGTGGCAGTGGAGGCGCTGCTGGCCCCGATGGGCCCTGATGAGAGCGGGACTGCGGCGGGATGGTGGAGCAGGTGAGCAGGCGGTGCCAGGCCAAGGCAGGTATGAGCGGAGGCCCAATTGCCCCACTGATTGCCCCGCAGATGGCGACCAGTAGCAGCAGGGGGGTTGGGGGAGCAGGACCACCACCAGCTCCCAGGCACTGAGGGAGTGGGGGAGGGTGGGGCCTGGCCCTGATTGATTGCTCTGCAGGTGGGATGGTGGAGCAGGTGAAGGGGCAGTGCCAGGCCATGGTGGGGTGCCAGGCAGGGCTTCGACCCTGGGGGCGCAAGTTGGGGTCCGATCCCCACAAGCCACCCCGAGGGACCCCACCTGTGCACGAATTTGTGCATCAGGCCCCTAGTTACTAAATAAAAAAGGCCTACTGTACTGAGCCCGTGTGTTCAACTGTGTCTCCCTGTGGCAGTTTACCAACCAGACAAATGAACCAGGTATGTGTGACTTCACGATGTCTTCCTTGTCCTGCCTGTTGTTATCTGTGCATTGAAAGAAATTCAGGGAGGATAGTCCCACTTACAAAAGTTTAGAAATAAAATTTCTAGAAAATGTTATATGCTCTGTTTGGAGTTAAGTGCATTTTTAGCTTATATTTATTGAGCATTTACTGGGAGCCAGTAACTGTGCTAAGTCTTTCGTCTTCATCTCAACCTTTGGGATGTAGTTTTATTGCTTCTATTATAAAGACTGAGGTTTGGTAAAGTTAAGTTGATCCAGCCCAAGGTCACAGGCAGGCTCTGTTCTAGGCTGTGCTTCTGCTGTGGTAACATGCTGCTGCTTAGGAATTCTTGGGTGTTCACTGCTCCATGTGGGGAAAGCATCATATTATAGTCCTAGAGTTCAAAGCATCGCTTGTGAGGTCAGCCTGCCTGGATTTACTCTGACTCCACACGTGGGCAGATTGAGCAAGCCTCCCTAAACTTCTTTCTTCTTTTCAAAAACGGGAATAACAACTTACTTAAAAGCCTGGCCCAGTGTAAGTGCAGGTGATTTTTCTTCTTGTTTTTTGTGATGTACAGTGAGGCTCTCAGTGCCTTCTTTGGAAACATCTATAGCTTTTAAAAGGCTTTTAATCCAAGGTGGAGCTAAACCTATGGGATGCTCCCCAAACTAGTATACTGGGTTTCATAAGAACAAGTGTGTCATGATCGAATGAGTTTAGAAAATAACTCTTGCAGCATTACAATGCAAACCAGTATGTTAAAAACAGTGAAGTCTTTAGTACAGACATTTTGTTTAGTTCACTATTTCCTGCATTGATTTGGCCATGGAAATAATTCATATTTTCACTCAGTAGCAGACAATTCCTGGGTTCAGACCCTGGCCTTTTATGCTTTTTACCTTTGTCAAGTCTCTTATCTTCTCTATGTCTTCGTTTCATCAGCTCTACAATGTGAACAATAACAGTGCTTTCTTCAGAGGATGGTTTGTGGCTATGCATGGAAAGTGAATGGTTTCTAGTATAATCTTAGCAAATGTGAGCTCATTATTTCCACTACTATTCTTTCAAGTCTGAACACTGATTTCAGTTTATGTATGCTTTATGTGACCCACATATTTGTTTCTCTTTTTATTTTTATCACTGTTGTTATAGTGTGTACATTTTTACTATAAGTGGCTTTGTTTTTAATTTTTCAGTTACAGTTGACATTCAATATTATATTAATTTCAGGTGGACAGAATAATGGTTAGACATTTATATTTTACAAAGTGATGCCCCCAATAAGTCCACTGCCCACCTGGAACCATACGTAGTTATTTCAATATTATTGACTACTAGAGGCCCAGCTCGCAATATCGCGTGGCCCCGCCCACACACCCACTGCTCTTGCAGCAGTGCTCACAGCTTACTCACCTCGCTGCACCCACCTTGCCCCACTCACTCGCCCATTGCCCCGCCCACCCGCTCGGCTCCAGCCTTGCTGTGATCAGAGCCTGTGGGCCATGGAGGAGGGCCTGAGAGGTGCTCCATGCACCTCATGGTGACCCGTCATTTGGTCATTTTGGTCGTGATGCCTCTTGGCCTTTTATTATTATGATATTCCCTATTCTATACTTTTACATCCTCGTATTTTGTAACTGCCAATTTTTATTTCTTAATCCCTACACATTGTTCACTTAGCCCCCCAACCCCTTTCTCATCTGGCAACCATCAATTTGGTTTCTGTATCTATGAGTCTGAAAGATGTGGTACAAATATACAATGGAACATTACTTGGCCATAAAAAAAAAAGAATAAAATCTGACCATTTGCAGCAACATGGATAGGCCTAGAAGGTATTATGCTGAGTGAAATAAGTCAGACAGGATTAAACGGGATCATGGACTTTAGAAAGTAGAAAGTATCACACAAATGAAATGGCTATCATCATTTCTTATTGAAGCTTTTAAACTCTAGGTGATGGGAACCTTGGGTTCTGTGATGCAGCTTCCGGTGAGGGGCCTGCTGCCAGTAACCTTCCAGCTGGCCCTGAGCCTCCACCCCCTTTTGAATCTTCTAGCCATTCACTCTGCTGCTTCTAAAAGCTACTGCCAAAGGCACGGAAATTCAAGTTCATTTTAAAAAGTGTGTATTGTGTGAGTTGTATATGCCTTTCTTTCAGTGAAAAATCAAAATGGGTTTTGGGCTCCTAGTAGTAAGCCCATCTCTCAGATAGATTCATTTATTTGAAGTTATTATTAACGATAGCTATACAGATATGGCAGAAATAGAACTTCTGGGGATCAAGAGCTAGGAAATCATTAATTTGCTTCTCTGCATGCCATTGGAGAGCACAACAATGGCCACTGGTGACCTGCTGATCATTGTTAATTATTTAACTAATTAATGTGCTCATTCATTACATATATATTGAGTGGTTGCTATGTATCAGGTGATGTGCTAAGTTTTGTGAGGGGAAAAGAAATTGATGAGTCCTGGTGTCTGCCCTTGAAAATCTTGAATTCAGTTGGGAAGAAAATGCGTGTGCACAAATAATTTTTATTCAAGGTAATTTTCCAAATGTGTAATAGATGTGTGGCAGGGTCAAATTTACTTGGCAGTGGCTCTTAACACCTCCTCACCTTTCATATAGCTTCCTGTTATCTCTACCTTAATTTTCTTCCTTTTGTTCCTTGGAGAGTCTGCCTCTGCCAGACAGTTTCTAGGTGTGTGTGTGTGTGTGTGTGTGTGTGAGAGAGAGAGAGAGAGAGAGAGAGAGAGAGAGAGAGAGAGAGAGGAGAAGGGGGAGGAAGGGAGAAGGTGCAAAATCAGAAAATGTATAGAGAAGAAGAAAGAAAGATTTGCAGGAAAAGTTGGTCTTATTTACATAATAAAGATGGGAGAGAGGCAGTGAAAATTAGAGACTACAACCATGATTGGAGTTGGAAGGCTATAGGGGGCGCTCTCACACCCTACATCTAAGGTGGAGCCCAACAGAAAGAACTCTTTGTTTATTTTAGTTCTTTGAAAAGAATTCTTTGTTAGAAGGCCCTCCCATAGTTCTGGTGTGTTCTATGAAAGAGCGGCTTCTCCTTTGTTTCCTGGGACTTGCCCAGGGTTCACCATTAGACCTGAACTGCAATTAGTTGTGTTCCCAAATAAACCTATTTTTGCTGGAGAAATATCTGGCTGCTCATTGTTTTAAGGTCAGGGGAAAGCAGGAAATAAAGTGCCTGGGTAAAGGAGCAGATATTTCATGATGGAAAAGGTGAGAGGTGTTAAGAGGGCTTCATAGAAGTGGGGTATACAAGAGTTTTCTGCCTATTGGGGCTGTACTTTTTCAGATGTAGTTTCACTCTTGGACTGAACCACATGGCTCACGGCCCTCAGAGGGTTATAGACAGGACGTCTTAGAGGAGTTCAGAGGAGATAGAAAACCACCTAGATAGGAGCGACCAGGGAAGCATCATGGAGGAGTTGGCTTTTGAGTTGGGTCCTAAAGGATGGGTGCCTTTTTATGTAGTAAAAGAGTCTGTAGAGAGACTGTGCTTTGGGCAGGGGCACTTTTAAAGCCAAGTTGCAGAGTGGAGCAAAGTCTTCAGTAGATACTGCTGCACGTAGCCTGGGTTTTATAGGGCAGTAATGAAATCAGACCAGAAAAGCTGGTCGAAGTCAGAAGTCATTGAAACATCCTCTAACACAACACTGATTTTTGTCATGATATCTTCTTCAGTTGAATGAATGACCTAGACTCTTAGTTTGGCTTTTTGTGGTTTTGAGTGACACGCCAGTTTAAGAGGGATTATCTTTTCTCACTTTGTTTGGGCCTGTTGACAGGGTAATTCTAAGGAACTACTTTCTAAGTTTTAAGGAGGCCAGATTCTCCCTCTTCTTGCCTTTGTGAAATCATCAGAGCTACATGATCTATGCTCTGCCACCTGGAGCGTTGTAACTTGAGTGAATGACCCAAGGACAAGAGGGAATGCTGGGGATGATTTATTGCAGCAGCAGTGGTGGTGGCATTCGCAGCAGCAGCGAAATGAACTTCACCTCATGGTTTCAAAGCAGTTATCATCCTTCTTGGAACTCCAGACTTAACATACTCCCTGCTCCTTTTGAAGCCTATGGCCCCAGCCACCCTCCTCTCTCTCCTACTCTGGTAACTTTCCAGTAAATCCCATTTATCATAAAATATTCAAAATATGGCAACCAAGGACTTCAGCTGACACTTGGACCTGAGGCTTTCCTTAGTCATTCTGGGAGCAGAAGACCATTAGCTCAAAGATGTGCTCTGAAGAAAGCCCTACTTACAGAGCCCAGAATGTTGACAAGGTTTCAGAGAGCTCTACCTTTTGCAGCGATTTTTCCACCTTGCCTCATAATCTCCATGGGAGCAAGGATAGGATAGTTACTGTCTTTTTCCAGATGTCAGAATGAGAAGTCCTGGGAAGTTAACTGAGGAGCCAAAGGCACCAGAGCCAAGATTTAAAGCAGTGTCAGGCTTACAGGTGTGTGTGCAAGAAGGTCAGCCTCTGGAATTCCACATCTGTTAGTGGAGTAAGAGCACAAAGCCATTGGTTGTATGTATTTGAGAGACTTAATCTCCTTTCTTTTAAAGACAATATCAGGGGAGCTGACTCAGACCCTTGTGTGACGTCCTTTTATGGCAGTTACATGGGTTTCCTTCAGCAGGTTTGTTTTTCCTGTAATCCAGAGGTCCCCAGTGATCCCTTACATCTGTCACTCACTCTTTTGCTGGGCAGAGTGGCCACAGCTTCTCTCAGACCCTGCAGATAGTGCAGGACACAGAAGGAAAACACCTAATGAAACTCTTTTAGCTAAGCCAGTGTGTTCTGTTTGTCTACACTTGCCCTTCACTAACATTCCCAGTCCACTGTAGGCTCAGTTAGGGCTTGGAAGCCTCCCTCCAAGAACCACTTCTAATTCCCACCCCACCCTGATCAAACTGATTTCAGTTGTCTTTGGATTACACTGAGAATTTTTTCTCTTTTCGTAACTAAAGTATTTATTAAGAATTTAACTGATATTTATTAATTTTTCTTTTCTGATACAAAAGGAAATCATGTTCATTTTTAAAAAAATTGTGAACATCAGAGAAACGTGCAGAAGAAAATTACTGGTAATTCTGCCATTCAGAAATAAACATTTGTGATATCCTTCTAGTCTTTTTTCCTATATACAAGGACATACAAACACATATATGCACATATAAACATTTACATATATATAAACATATATACACGTATATATATGAATATATAATATACTTTAAAATAATTTCCATACAATTATATTTTGTAATTTTTTTACTCAACAACATGTCAAGAATAGCTCTTCATGATTTTCAGTGGCTGTGCAGCATTTTAATCATATAGGTACACCTTAACTTATTTAATGTGTAACATTTGCTAGGCATTATGGTTGCCCCTTTTGCTACATATATAATATCGCTACTCCTAATTATATTTTAGATAAATTCTTAGAAGCATAATTTCTGGGTCCTTGAGAAGATGTTCAAGGAAGAGATTTAGCTTCTTAATTAGGCTCCTTTATCTTCTTTTAAAATTGCTTTGCAGTTTAACATGTGTCTTAGTCCATTTCAATTGCTATAATAAAATACCGCAGATTGGGTGGCTTATAAACAATAGACATTTATTGCTTACAATTCTGGAGGCTGAAGTCTGAGATCAGAGTGATGGCATGGTCTGGTGAGGGCCCTCTTCTGCATCAGTGTGTTGAAATGGGAGGTGATGTTGGCAGGTGCATTACAGGGAGAGATAGAGAAATCACGGAAGAATTTAAAAAGCCATGGTACAGTGTTTGGATTTTTTAAAAAGTAATTGTGGAAACAAAGTTTTAGGCAACAGAATCACATAATTAGGACACTGAAGAAATAGGTTGGAGGATGCAGAGGAAGCTGGAAGTCATATGTTTGGTTAGTAGTCAGTGAGAGCAGGTCTGATGAGCCATAGTGATAAAACTGGTGGGGGCGTTTGGAGTGAAGGGAAGGGGAGGGCAGAAATAGAGAGACATTTTAGAGGTGGACGGGAAAGGATATGGTGACCCTATATATAGGCATTGAGGGAGAGAGAGTATTAAAGCTGATATAAAGGTTTCAAGGTATGGGGGTTACAGGAAGAGTTTCGAAAATAAGTATTGGTAGGAGGAGCTAGACTAGGGGCTGAAAAATCACATGTCTATACAGACCAGGCAGGTAGGAGGAAGGAATGAAGTAGGCTAGATTGGGAATGTGACGGGAGGCATGGGGATCCTGCCCTGTCTGCTAAAGGGAGCAGCCTCTACGCAGCCTTGGCTGGTTACTTCCTCGGAGGGATTTCTGTCTAATAGTATGAGATCTTTCAATTTCCAAGAAAAACTGAAATTTCAAAATTTAAAGTGATTTCTCTTGATCTATTTCTTTAGATTTGATTATTTTTAAACACTGTGTGTGTCAAACAAAGCAAGGGGTAAGAATTGATAACTTATGATACATTTGTAATTTTCCTGATTGCCTGATACACTCCATATATCTGCTTAAATTACTGCTAATGTTTTCATTTAGAGCTTACATGCACGTTTCCAGTTACTTTAGGATGAATGTTATGCATACTTACTGATTACTGTTGATAAGTATTCCAAATAAATGGTCCATTTGTGTCTGCTTTCCTTTTTCCTCTGCAAGATATTAATTTCAAATGATTTTAATGAGTAATCAATACACTCAAAATATGGAATCTGAAATAAATGCATGGCTTTTCCAACTGAGGGATATATGTATGTGTAAGTGTGTTTGTTTATGTAGTTTCAGGTAAAAGGGAAATTGTGGACAATTGCAGTTTTGAATAGACAGACTGAACTTGTGGGACGATATATGAAAGGAGGAGATTTTAAAAGTCTAGGTAAGAGCACAAAGAAAGGAACAAGTTCTGGGTAAAATAACTTTTAACTGGATATTAACAAGTTGATGTGTCAACCCAATCACAAAAAATCCTATGCCTTCTATATGGGGGTGTGATGATAAGTAAATTGACCTAATGTTTTTAATCCTCACCTGAGGATATATTTATTGATTTTAGAGAGAGGTAGGGAGAGAGAGAGGTGAGAGAGACACATCGATTGGTTGACTGCCATACTCGCCCTGATTGGGGATTGAACCCGAAACCTAGGTATGTGCCCTTGACCGGGAATTGAACCCAAGATCTTTTGATGTATGAGACAACACTCCAACCAACTAAGCCACCCAGTCAGAACCAATTGGTTTTATTTTAACCAACATCTTTTATGAAATACTGAGAAAAAAATTCAGTGGTGCTAGGTAGAATGTAGTTATTATTTACAAAAATTCAGATAGATTTTTCAGTATAAGCATCCACATCAAATCTATCCCAAATTGGTCTTTATATTGCAAGCTTTGATGTCATTGAAATAATGAAAATATTGGGTGGAATATAATCTGCTAAGGTTTTGAAAAAATATGAGTATGTATCTAATTACCGAAAGAAAGCTAATGGCAGAGAACAGGTTCTGAGGCATATTTCTGAAAGTAAAATGGATCAATTAATTCTCTTCCCAATCATTTCATCTTCCCAATGTGCTATTCATCTTACAGCTGGTTGCCTGGTAACCTGGTGATTATCAGGGACAATCATATCAACATTGAGGATACAGGTGATTGTGTGTGTGATCCCTACTCTCTTTGTAGGCTGAAGTGGCTCTTAGGTCTCAGATAAAAGGCTTGTTGGTGCAGGGAAAGGATGCTGGATGTCAGATGATAATCACACCTCTACCGCATACTGGCTCTGGCTCTGGCTCTGGCTCTTGGGAAAGTTATTGGACCTCAGCTAGCCTTAGTGTCCTCATCTATACAATGGAGATAACCTTTGAGAGTATCTAGCTCTCAAAGTTGTTATAAATCTTATATGAGATCATGTATGTAAAATGTACAAATACAAGATAGAATTGTTTTTAATATTAACAGCACTATTGTTGCTGCTACTAAATTGAACAGGGCTTGCTGTTGTTGGAGGCCATTTGGAAAAACTGAAGTTATTTGTTACTGGAAGCTGAATTAAATAGTTAATGATGATGCTTTATGAAGCAGGTGGAATTCTTCAGTTGAAATAAAAAGAACTGACTTGGTCTAATCAAAGCCAAAAGGCATCTATTGAAAGGATATCTGTGGTGTATTCAATGGGTGGCTCCAGTCCTATCTGTTGGAAAATTGAAATAGTACTGTTTTTGTTAGATTAGGCTCTACTCACATCTGTCTTCACATCGTCCTTGTAGGTGCAGAAATATGTGACATCTACAAAGTGAGTAGTGCCCCCAGGATTAGGTCATTCCCAGCCTGCACAACTGCATGGATTCCAAGATACCTAATAAATCCTCTAAATACAGTGGAGGTCTGTACACTCTGTGGGGACTGTGGCATTCAGAAAGATGCTTGGCTCCTGGAAAGCTAGACCCGAACATAACTCCTGGGGAATATCACTGAGAATGGAGCAGTAAGACACATTTCTACTGTTGCACATAGTTTTCTTTTTTGCCGTTTCCTTAACTTTATGGGCTATGCGCTGACAGCACATACATTGTACATGCATCTGCAATGAATTTAAGAGCTTTCTGCTGTACCATGATGCAGCCCATGTTCTTACATGAGTATGGTATAAGGTGGCCCAGGTTGTGATTGGCAGGAAGAATTTAAGAACACTAGACTCATTGCTTGAATTTGTTTTAGATTGAGAAAGTGTTTCTGTGGGATTGCTTCATTTATTAATTCAATAAATTATTAATATTGTTCTAGACACGGGCTAGACATTGGGGATAATGTGAACAAGATCAGTACAATGGTTATTTCTTACTGACGTTGTACTGTAAGGGAAAAGATAGACCCTCAAATAAAATATAATAATCAGGTGTCATAAACTCTGTGATAGAATAAGCATAACCATTTATGGAAATGAGTAGAAAGAATATCTAATCTAAGGGTTCTGGGAAGATAGCAGCACCTTGCTTTGATTTGGCTGTGTCTTTCTTTAATGAAATCATGGCTTTTTGGCCCCAGGCTTTAACTAGACACCTAGACCAATTTCTTAGAGAAAGCAATTAGAGAACTCACATAGGAACAGAGACGCCTTTATTTCACTCTAAGCTTTAGATCAGTGACCTAGGAGTGTGGTTGAGAGTTAGAAATGTGTCTGACAAGGAAAGCAGGTGTCTCTGTGTCCTTGTTATAGGCAGAGGTAGATAGATGGATCTATATAGACAATTTTTCATGGATAACATAAAATTTTCAATTATATCTCAGTAGGCATTTAGTACAGAACTCCTAAATGAAGTTTGTTTCACTTGTGTTGATCAACACATTTTTTTCTTGGGGTAATAACCACAAACAATTTGCTTTGGCAGGAGGATGAGTACACACCTTACGCTCATGAATAAAAACATGCTGGCAGATGGCACTGAGGTGCTGAAGAGTTTCTGTCAGGGACTGACCTATGGTGGGTGGAATGGGCAGGTGGTTTGCGTGGTTAAGATTGCCATTTTAGCACAGGCATCCAGGGCTGCCAAGAACTTGACAGCATGACAGATAGCAAGAGAGGAAGCCAAGGCAGTTAGGGGTGTCCTCCAATTCATGGTTGACAGCCAATGATAATTTGTGGTTAACAGAGAAGGCAAATTCATACTCTACACAGGCATGCTCACTCTGATCTGTGGGTACCTTTGAACTTTAATCAGAGTGGTCAGTATGCCAATATCTCTTTTTAAAGTTCTTTTTAAAGTATTTACCTCACTTAAAATAGTTAGCTGTATGTGTAGTGGTCAAGTTTATTCTAGACTTAAGCCACTCACAGTGTCCAATGGCAGATCCCTTTTTGTCCAGCTGTTCTCAGTTTGTGTGTCAGTTCTTCAGAAAGTCTTTCCTGAGCCCCTATTTAAAGAGATTAAACTCAGTAGCTTTTTGTCATATTACATTGTTTTATTATCTTCCAGCATGTATACCTTTGGGAATTATCTCAAATTGTATTTTTCTTTATTGTACATACCTCTTTTCTGGTCTGGAAGCTCTATGAGTACAAGGACCTTATCTGTGTCCTTTACCTTTGGACCCTCAGAGCCTAGAACAGTCCCTGGTACTTACTTCTCGAGGGCAAGGATCATGTCTTAGACAACTTCCTGTACCTAATGCCCAGCACAGTAAGTGGGCATAATATGTGGATTTATTTAATGAGAAATACAATTAAGCTCTATAGAAGTAACTGATAATGGTTATTCATTGAGCAACTTTTTGTAAACAGGGCTGGTTTTCTCTTAATTTTTAAATTGATTTAAAACCAGCTAGTGCCCTGACCAGTTTGGCTCAGTGGATAGAGCGTCGGCCTGCGGACTGAAGGGTCCCAGGTTTGATTCCAGTCAAGGGCATGTACTTTGGTTGCAGGCACATCCCCAATAGGGGGTGTGTAGGAGGCAGCTGATCGATGTTTCTCTCTCATCAATGTTTCTAACTCTCTATCCCTCTCCCTTCCTCTCTGTAAAAAAAATCAATAAAATATATTAAAATAAAATAAAATAAAACCAGCTAGTATTTTTGTGTATTTCTATGTCCAGCTTGCATTTGAGCACTGTTTTGTGACAGGTGCTTTCAGAAATGAGAAAGAGGAAAAGTGGTCGTCCTTGCCTTTCAAAATTTTATATTCTTTTAAAAAGAGTGAATGAAATTCATTCGTTCTTGTAATCTTTTGAAATGGTGCCTTGCTGTGTTCTTCGATAAATAGTATTTGTTGAAAGAATGAATAAATGAGTGAAAGTAAGACTCAATGAATGAATAAGGAAGAGATGAGTTGAGCGACAGGAGTTAGAACTAGTCAATTGTGAATCTATGAGGCAGGGTTGGGGGATTTGATTGCATCAAGTCTCTGAGTCATGAAGTAGACTGAATTTATTTTTCATCCAATGGAAGCTATTATTCACTTTCCTTGTGCTCCTAGTATTGTTTCTAACTTTTATGGATTGTTCTTGATGTCCCCATGTCTTGAAGGTCCTTTGCTCATAATATTCATATGTTCAAAGTCCATGCACCGAAGATACAATCAACCATCATCATCTTAGTCAAACATTTTACTATCTCTCTTGCAGTAAGAAATTTCTACTTCTGAATTCCTAGGATGCACTTAACCCTTATATTGCCATTATTTATGTCTGTTTTTTATCTTCCCTTTTAGACTCTTGGCTACTCAAGGGAAACTGAGGAGCCAACTTTCAGTAACTCATTTAATAAATCTTTACAGAAGACATATTGTATGTCAGGACAGAGCTAGTTTTGGAGAAACAACTGTGAGCAACTGACATCAACAAGGCAAAGATTTGTTTGCCCTGTGTTATGGAGTTTAATAGTAGAGCACAGTATTAATGGCTTTTGTTTATTGAACACTTCAGCCAATTTGATCAGATAACTATCTTAACATTTTATAGTAGGTAAGGATATAGGTTTTAGATTCCACCGATTACAGTTCTACTCCCGACTCTATAGCTTACTAGATAGGTGATGCTAAGCTGGTAATACCACCTTGTGGAACTTAAGTATTAGTTATTTATTAACACAAATAATAGTGTGTAACTATTAATACAAATAATAGTGTGTAACTGTATCAAAGGAAATTAAAATAGGAATTGTCAAACTTATGAGTCTGTGGGTTGACTAGGTGGTTCTTCTGGTCTGGACCAGGTTAGGTTGGTTTCCTTTCAGCTAGTTCATGTGTCTGTGGTGAGCTGGTAAGTCGTCTGGAAGGATGATCAGCCTAGAAGAGCCTCACCCAAGACAGCTCTTCTGCACATGATCTCTTATCGCCCACCATGCAAACCTGGACTCTCAGCAGGTGATGGTAGTGGTTCCATACAGCTAGTAGTCTAGGCTCAGATTTGCTAGCCTTGGTCACCTTCTCTCGGCTGAAGCAAGTTCCAAGGCCAGACCAGATTCACGGAGTAGGAGAATCACTGCAAAATCACGTAGAATGGGGTGTGGGTAGAAGGGAGAACGAACAATTTTTGGTTATTTCTTTTTTTTCCACTCTATATCAGTGATGGCGAACCTATGACACGCGAACTCATTTTTTTGGTTGATTTTTCTTTGTTAAATGGCATTTAAATATATAAAATAAATATCAGAAATATAAATCTTTGTTTTCCTATCGTTGAAAATACCAAAAAATTTCTATATGTGACACGGCACCAGAGTTAAGTTAGGGTTTTTCAAAATGCTGACATGCCGAGCTCAACAGGTTCGCCATCACTGCTCTATACACTACAAGGATAGAGATGATGATAATAGCCCCTAGTTTATAGGTGAATTGTGAAAATTTTGTAAGATAATGTGGAAAGAGCTGGGGATTTTACCTGGCACATAAGAAATGTTGGAAGTTTGTTAATATTATTATATTACTATCCCCACAGCCAACCATATAGAGATACTATAATCCTCACCTTTCAAATGCAGAAACTCAGAGAATTTAAGTTACCTGTCCCTGATCATATAGTTAGTCAATTGTGGAGCCAGGATTCAAATAAAGGTTTATTTGACTGCAAAGCTTATAGTAGAGACTTCCTAACTGTTCATCATATCTGTTTTGTTTTGTTTTCTGGTAACATAATCAGACTGCATTTCCCAGCCTCCAATGCTATAGGTGTGATCCTGTGATTGGGTTCTAGCCCTTAAGTTGTGACCAGTATTGCTCAGGAGGGAAGTAATCCAGATCTCTAAATCTCCATGTGCAAGAGAAATGCCTGCAGATTACAAACACTGATTTGGGATTTAGGTGAGCCAGCAATAAACTTTTACTGTGAACAGCTAATGAAGTGTTGGGAGTTTGTTGCAGCAATTACAGACTAACCACTACAGTTTAATTATAGCAAACCAGCTGTAACAATGTAATACTAGCTTTAATAGGAGCTATAGCAAACTAGCTGTAATAAACTAATCCTACTTTTAACAAACTAGTACTGACTGTAACAAACTAACCAATACTCTGTTATGAAGAGTGAAAAGTTTTTAGGTAGTATTTTGCACAAATTAGTCACTCTAACATTAATCAAAGAAATGAGAAGCTTCCGAAACCAAACAAACTTTCTGGTACCGTGCACGATTTACATTTCATCTTTCCTCTCTGTCTGTGATTCCCCATTTCCTTACACTAAGGGATTTTTAAAAAAATATATATTTTATTGCTTTTTTACAGAGAGGAAGGGAGAGAGATAGAGAGTTAGAAACATCGATGGGAGAGAAACATCGATCAGCCGCCTCCTGCACATCTCCTACTGGGGATGTGTCCGCAACCCAGGTACATGCCTTGACCAGAATCGAACCTGGGACCCTTCAGTCCGCAGGCCGACACTCTATCCACTGAGCCAAACTGGTTTCGGCACACTAAGGGATTTTTTAAAAAAAATGTTTTGTATGTGAAACCAGACTGATTTAGGGTTAGTGTACATCTCTCCTGGACAAGAAGATCAAATTCTCTGATTAGAGTACCAAGCATTCCAAGTTGAACAAGAAAGAGGCAAATAACATAATCAAGTTGAAATTAGAGATTTTGTGAAATCAAATCTTTTAAAGGTGTACCGGATACCAGGAACATTTTGAATAGAGGAAAGAGACTAAACAGTAAGTCTTGGATTGAGTCTTGGCCCTGGCAAGCATGTTACCTCTCCAATGCTCTGTTGATTCTTTTGTAAACAGGGAATAACAATAACCTCCACTGAGGTCAATGAGATAAAATATGTGAAGGCACTTTTTCAAGCTGTAAAATGTAAGTTACATAATCATATTTAAATTAATACATCAACATTTACATACATATATTTCATTTACAGTGGGGTCTGGTGGGAAGAAACAGCACAAAGGTATTTCAGAAAACTTTAAAATGTTTTGCAATGATTTTCATCCAGAGAAACACCCTGTATATCCCTGATGTCCTTTATTGCCCAATAAAAAAGCAAAAACCCACAACCAAATAAACACATCCCAATAAAAACCCAGTTCCTAAACAAAGCAAGGGACAATATTCAAAAACATCTGCAGATGATTGTTACATGATGGAAATCGTTAATGAGATAATTCACTAATATATTTCACTTATTCCAGTAAGTCATTAGAGACTTACGAGAAGTGGCTTGTACCAGTTTTCTTTCCATTAAATATTCATATTTTCTAATGGAAATTATTCTGACAAATTGGGAAAGTGAGCAACTTATAAATTTATGCCTCAAAAAGAAGGGTTTTGGAATTCCCAGTGAGGAAGCTAATGCTTAGAACATTAACACTCCATTGATTTTGTAATTAAGAAGCTGGAAAGTAAATATAGAGTGTCTTTTAAATGTTAGGACAGCTGTTTGTCTTGATGCTCTGATCACAGGCCTTTTGATTGCAGATAGCATTAGCTGTGCAACATTCTGTGTGTGGTTGTAAAAACCCCTGCATTGTGTCACCCATAGGGAAAAAATGCAAAAGAACCACTCTTGCCATTTAGGAGTGAAGACAAAGATTGTAAGTTTCAGAAAATTTAAAGACCAGAAATACAAATACAGAATATACTTCTTATTGCTGGAAGGCAAGAAGAGACTTGAGTTTCTGGGGAACTATGACAGTAACTTGTTTACCCTCAGTTATTCAACATTATCCAGTAAATATTTGCTGAGCACTTACTAGGTGCCAGGCACAGTGCTCAGGATACAGTGGTGAATAGGAAAAACATGGTGCTTGAACTCAGGGACTTAGAAGGTAGACAATTAGCAGGTGGTAATACAATGCAAGGAAAGTGATCACAGTGAGCTGTGAGAACCTATCTTCCTGATAGAATGACTTGTGCTTTGTCTTGAGGATGAACAGGAGATAGGAGTGTTCCAGGCAGTGGTAACAATATGTACAATGGCCAGGAAATTAGAAAGAGGATGGCACCTTTTAGCTACCAGTGTTAATACGGTTTTATAGAATGAACCCCAGAATTATGTTTTAAAAAAAACTTTGTTAAATAGAAAATCCTAATGTATGAAAAATATATTTCTTTATATGAGATACTATAATTTTTCACTAATTAAGGTCTTTAAAATTTTTTTATTCAACAAATATTTATTGCAAATCTACCCTTTTTCATGCACTTCATCCTGGTTTATATATTGTTATACCAATTATTACTTGACTGTCTCATTTCTCTGTGATCTTTTGGTGGGCAGAATACTCTTCCCCAACCCCAAATAAAACTAAGATCTTTAAACTAAAAATAGAAGCAAGATCTTTCTGTTTGAAAAGTGTTTTATTCTTTTTAAAATTATGTTAGTCTCATGTTCTTTGAGAAAGAAAAATTAATTCTCTCAAACTCCTCTTTTTCTACTCCTTCACACATGTTGCATATTATTTTTTTCCATAATTTTATGACTATAATTTTGGAATACTTTAGAATTGATTGTCTCCCAAAATTTGACTAGAATAAATGGGCAGCTCAAGAATAAATCCACGCACAGACCTTACCCTAATGCATCAGAATCAGTTGGGATCATTATTTAAGATGAAAATTCCTGGGCTCCTGTAGCTCAGAGATATTAAGTTATAGTGTTTTGGGTAGAGTCCCAGAATTTGCACTTTAACCAGCTCTCTTGGGAAATCACATGCTTCCTAAAGTTTTGGAAATACCCGGGTGCTTAGAGAACAGTTCTGTAAGCATTCCAGGATAAGGTGAAGGCATCAGCTTTGAGGCCTTTATCCGCATTCAAAAATTATTTATCTGCTCTGTTCCACCTGACAGCAAATAATTACTGATAGTTATCATAAACATTTCACACAGAAGAAATAGTTTCTAAATATTATTCACATATTAATGTGTGAGCAGAATATTATTAATTAATAATGAGTCAGCCTTTGCATCATAATGGTTATTAAATTTAGAGTATGAAGTCTGTCTAATGAGGGATTAGCTGAACAGTACTAACTTAAGCTAGAAAAGTTGGGTTAATATTACTTTTTTGAACAACAAAAATGGCTTGCTTCTAAACTCTGTTCTTATATATTTCATTTAAACTTTAAAACCATCTAAGTCAATACCAGTTTTAGATTAACTTGAGTTTGGAGCTTTGAAGTTTATTTAGACATTTGTATTGGCTTGCAAAAAAAGAAAAAAAAAAAGAAAGAAAAGAAAAAACTTGACAGAATAGGTCCATGTAGCCAAAACTGGATGTGAGAATAAGATGAATGTAGGTGAATGTAGATACAGCCACCTGAACTTTATATGCATGCTGATATATTGTATTATATACTGCAGTACTGTGCATCTCAGTTTATTGATCTACATGAGGAATACTTTGGTTATTATTCCATTAATTATCATTACCAAAGTACTTTCTTGAGAGTCCTGTCATGGATAGTACAAGATGATTGTGCCATTTAACTCAGTGATGACTTGTCTGCATAGCCCAATTTACTTCAGTAGAAAGAAGTATAAATATTCACACTGATCTTTAGAATAAGCTTAGTATCAGGGGCCTGTTTTGAGAGGCCAGCTGCAACATGAACCACTTGCTGGGTTCCATCAGCCAATGCGGGCAGTTAGGATCAGCACTACTTAGGAAGATAATTAGACCTGGTGGAGCAGATATGAGTACTTGCCAGCCACCCCAGAGCACAGGTTTCAGAAGGAACAAGTGCTCACACAGAGCTGCTCAGTGAGGTGCAGGGCCTGCAGGGGACTGTCGAGCAGACTGATGAAGGTCTGATAAAATTCCCTTTATTTTCCAGGTTTCCAAGTGGTTATTTTTTTTTTTTACTGAAGGGGGGTACGGTTTCAGGGATTGGTGCCTAGTTGAGTCAAATCCATATTTTCTAATTTTATAAAATAATTATTGAGAAGAGAAAATTAATAACAATATTGATGCCACAAGAACACTGTATAGAATTGACTTTCAGGTAATGTTTTAATAAAATCCACATCACTAATCACATCTACACACTACATTGGTATTTTTGAATTCTCTGATCTTAAGGTGACAGATTTCTTAAGCAGTTTATTGTTGTCATTGTTTAATATTATCATAGGCTTTGGAGTCACAGCCTGCTTGTGCAGGTACAACACTTCGGACCAGATGCTTTTCTTTGCCATTAACATTGGGATGAAATTGATGCAGGTTTTTTCCTTAGTGGACCCAGAAACATTTTCCCTCACACTCTATTATAGACTTAAGTAGCTTCCATAGATCTAGTTATGACTTGGCGCTTGGTAATGGCAGAAAAACTAACACAATTAACATACACATTCATAAAATATTTTACACTATACAAGGTATTGATAATGCTGATCATTTTTATCTCACTGGATTATTGGGAATCTAACCTAACCAAATGCTGCAGGTGATAAGAAAGCGATCTCAATATCCAAGTTGTGGATACTGTAGCCACTTAGGTACCCTCCTTTTAACTATGCCATGATTTCCTTTTCGGGATTCTCTTGCTCCCACTCCATGGTCTCCCAGGAGCAATGAATTAGGATTTCTGCCGTCCAGTGAGGACAGTCATAGCTATCCTGGAGGCCACTGCAGGCTCTTCCATGAGATCGTTTCTTCTTCCGCCAGTGTGGCCACAGTGCAGGCACAGAACCTGACTCAGCCACGTGGGCTCTTCTGGAGTTGAATCCTCAGCACAGGTCAAAGGTGGAACAAAGACGACGCCAGGCAGTTAATCATCTGATCCATGGCAGCTCCTTCATGAGACAGGGAAGCAGCTCCTCTACCCAGTAAGCAGTTTGCTCTTCTAACTGGAGGTGGGCTTCCAGTGCTCCCAGCAATTCTAGGGTAATTCATGCCCCACTAAATTCTCTCTATTAACTTGAGTGAGCCAGAGTTGGAGTCTGCTGATTGCAATAAGGGAATCTTAACTATTACATGTACAAGTTTTTACCACATTTCCTTGATTTCAAAATGCCATAAATTTAATATGCATCATTGATTTTTTTCAGGGAAAAAAGAAGCAGCCACGGCACTATGTTAAATAGTTATTATAGTATTTTATTCAACCTTAAAAGGCAAGAAGCTTCCTGATTTGAGAAATGTAAAACATAAAAAGTGAAATGTGAAAAAACGTGTTAAAACTGTGGAAATATGGTACTCATGTAATCATTATTAATAAATTATAGTGGGATAATAATTATGACAACTGAGCATATTATGCGGATAGAAACCTAAAGAGTCAGGGAAGTATGCCAGAGGAGTTCATTCTAAAATTCTCTTGATAGCTGCTTTGAGAATTCCTGAATTTATTTGCCTTTTGGTGTGAGATGTATCCAGTTTGGGCTGCCAACTAATTTCCAGAAGTGGAAGGCAGCTGTGGTTTACAGTGAGTGGGAGGCTTGCAGGAAAATAGCAGTGCAGTGGTTGGGAGAAGTTCTCCGAAATTTGCTGATGTACAGCTAAGGGGCAGTTATCTTTGAGTGATATTTTTATAGCTTCCTACATAGAGTTGGTGAAAAATCAGCCTGCATGTGGCGGGAGGAGCTTGTCAATTTGGCTTCTCATCAAACCCAACTTAGTTGAGTTGCCAATTCTTAGGTGTTTTGACAATTTATTAATAAGATAGATATGTTTGCATTGGCAGCCTTGATTAATAGATTAATGATCACTGCTCCCTGCAGTGTAATCCTCTGTTGCACCAGCAGAACTATATAAATTGACCTCTAGGGTTAGGAGTCCCTGAGGGTGACAGTCAGGCAGCCCTAAAGAGGAGCCCAAAGACAAAGAAATGCCCTAAAGAAACAATTTTCCAAGTTACTGATTTGACTTGAGGGTGGCAAGGACTTAATTGGAAGACAGTGTCATAATGACCTTCTGCAGAATCAAGGGGAGGGGCTCTGTTAGTAACTACAGATGTACTTGCTGGGCAGGTCTTGCAATTCTACTTTGGTTTCTGCCTCCTCCTCTGTTAAAGCAAGGGCAATTCATCATAATTTGACTGCCATTTGTCTCATGCTTAATGATTTAAAGGTGCATCTTCACATAGCCCAGCTTATCATAGAAGGCTGTAGATTTAATGAGGTGATGTATTCTGTGCCCTCACTTTTCAGCTCTAGAAGCAAGCGCCCTGATGTAACCCTTTATGTCTAGGTTCCTCCTTTGCAAATGGGATTAGTAACAACCCCTGCTTCATCCTTTTGTTATTGAAATTATTCTAACAGGTGCCTGGGACAGGCTTAATATGGTACAAAGTATTCAGTAAATGGTGGTTTCTGTCATTTAGGAGAAGGGCTTGGAGATATTTGAAGATGAGTGCCATGCAGATTAAATGCAATGCTTTCTGATTCCTGGTACTGGGCTTGACAAACTCTGGCCCTTGAGTGAAATCTAGCCTGTCTTGCGTTTTGCAGTAAACTTTTACTGGAGCACAGCCATGCTTATTTGTTTACATATTGTTTATGGCTGCTTTTGTGTTATAAAAGCAGAGTTGAGTAATTATAATACAGAACTTATGGTGTGTAAACCTGGAATAGTTATGTCTGTTCCTTTATAGGAAAAGTTAGACAAACCTCTGGTGTCGTCAAGAAAACTGACAAAAATTCCGACTTAATATATTTAGTAACAGTTTCATTGCTTTCTAATTTATTTAACATCTACCCTACTGGTAATTAATTGACATTCAGAAGTTTTTCATTTTTTTTTAATTTGTAAATAATTCTGAAATATATGGCATAGCATATATGTGAATATATCTGTAGGGATAGGTTCCTACACATGACATATTTAGGGGTAATTATTTGGGTCACCTCAGTTAATGTGATCGCAGATTTACTGATGGGACATGATGAAATTTCTCAGCACAAAAGTTGTCATAACTGAATACAGAATTAAGTTGTCAGTTCTAATTCCCTCTAACAGAGTTTATTATTAATTAGCTTTTTTTGATTGAGCTGGAGGTTGCAGTCCCCAAAGAAAAAACACAATACTAAGGCCCAAGGAATTGACGGCTTGTCAGATAAAGTTAGCTATTGCGGTTCCTACCTATCAAAAGTAATCTTATCGCTGGTCATTGCTTCCATCTTTTTAGAGTTGCTGCCTTTGGGTACTATAATAGGTTGCTGGATAGAGTCATCAGGCTTACTGTAATTCTCCATCTGGATTATCACATCTGTCATATGATAGGCCTATGAGATAGATAGACATGTACAATAACATTATTCTTTTATGCAAGGTAACATTATTCCTCATACTCTATTCCTTCGTGAAACATCCTATATAATAAGAGCCTAATATGCTAAGTATCCGGTCATCTAGTTGGCCGTTCAACCAATCAAAGCATAATATGCTAATGATATGGTAAGGCCACTCAACTTCTTGCTATGACGTGTACTGACCACCAGGGGGAAGATGCTCTGACTGGTAGGTTAGCTTGCTGCTGGGGTCCAGCTGATCAGGACTGCGAGATGGGCCAGACACACCTGTAGCCCTCCCACAGTCCTTCCCCAGCTGGCCAACCTCCTGCGTCCCTCCCCGGCCCCAATTGTGCACTGGTGGGGTCCCTCTGCCTGGCCTGCACCCTCTCACAATCTGGGACCCCTCGGGGCATGTCTGAGAGCTGGTTTCAGCCCGACAGTGGAATGCCCAGTCGCTATGAAACACACTGACCACCAGGGGGCAGATGCTTAATGCAGGAGCTGCCCCTGGTGGTCAGTGCGCTCCCAGAGGGGGAGTGCCGCTCAGCCAGAAGCTGGGCTCACAGCTGATGATGAGTGCAGCGGTGGTGACAGGAGCTTCTCCCGCCTCCACAGCAGTGCTAAGGATGTCCGACTGACGGCTGTCGGTCGGACAGCCTCCAAGGGTTTCCTGGACTGTGAGAGGGAGCAGGCCAGGCTGAGGGACCCCTCCCCTGGAGTGTACGAATTTTATGCACCAGGCCTTTAGTGCTCAATAAAAAGACATAATTGTGGAAACATGAGATTTATCTATTCTAGTAAGAGGCCCTTCTTTTTTTCTTTTGCCACAATTTTAGGGATAATAAATCTGGAAATAATTCTGTGTAGCAGAGGAAGTTTAGTTATATAAATAGAAAAAGTAAATATAGTTAAATAATATATGTGTCTTAAGTTATTAATTAGTTTTAAATTGTTTATTGGGAATCATAATTTATATCTATACTACTGGTAAATTTATGTGGTCGAGTGGACTTCATGGGAAAAGGAAATACACATTTATGTTTTCCTTTTCTCTTGGAACATTATGTGAAAGTGCCTTCTGACTCAGCTTAGGAAATCTTGTCAATTGAAAATAGAAAAAGGCTGTTGCTCCTATTAAAGGGGCAATTGCAGTGTCTCAAGCATTTTTAATTGTGGTTTATGTAGCATCTAGAGATAAACAGAAGAAGAATGTAAAATATGAAAGTTGTGTGTACTCCAAATTGTTGAGTCCCTAAGAAATTCCAGGATATACCTCCTAGGGGACATCAGAATTTTCTGAGGATCCTTTAGAAATTCATTCAAAGCAGCCATTGGTCCTTGTTTCTGACTCTCTTGTGATTGCCTCTCTTGACTGAAAATGAAGATAAGTATCTGAATCACATAATAGCATGCTATTTTCTTTCAACAGCTATTATTTTTATTCATTGTTATAAAAACATTTTTGAAACAACATTAATTAAAATTAGAAAAAAGAAAACAAATAACCTATAATACCACACTTTCAGGAATTTAAACAATGAATCCAGAAGGAGCTAGAAGGGCAGATAGAGCCTGCAAACTGGAGCAGGCAGTAGCATGCTGTTTTTTATTCCTAACACCCCAGGTGGCTGATGGCATTACCCCTTTCATTCCCCAAGGAGTTTCAGAGCAGAAACAAAACCCCATGATAATTCATACTCATGCTCTGTTGATCCTCCTGCTTGTGCCTATGCTGACCTCATTGCTGATTGACTTATTTCAAAGAGGAAAATTCAAATGTTGGATTTTTTCTTTGTTATGTTTGATTATAAAGGAAAATATTCTCATTGCAGACTTTTTAAATCTGCAACGAGCATATTTTCATTTGTAACTTTTTGCCATGGCAGGATAGGTCAGTTAGTTAGAGCATCCTCCTGTTATACCAAGGTTGTGGATTGGATCCCCATCAGGGCACAAACAAGAATCAACCAATGAATACATAAATAAGTGGAACAACAAATCAGTGTTTCTCTATTTCTCTCTTACCCGCCTCTCTAAAAATCAATCAATTTTTAAAAAAAGGAAACTTGTTACTTTTACAGAAATTTCTAGAATCAATAAACTGTTATAAATGGAATATACTTTCTTCCAGTGATTCTCCTACATGTCAGGGATTTTTCTCAACTTTAGCATGATTAACATTTTAGACAGAATAATTCTTTGTTGTTGGGGATGTCCTGTGAATTCTAGAATGTTTATAGCTTCCCTGGCTTCTACTGAGCAGAGTAGAAATTCCATTAGAATCTCCCTCCCCCAACACACTGATAAAGATAAAAAATGTCTCCAGACATTGCCAAATGCTCCTGGGGTACACAATTGCCCCCAGTTGAGAACTACTTCTAAATATTAAAAATAGAATTAGAATTTTATTGTCTTTACAATTTTATATTTTGCTTTTTGTTGTTGTTAATCCTCATCCGAGGATGTTTTTCCATTGATTTTTAGAGAGATTGGAAGGGAGGGGGAGAGACACAGAGAGAAACATTGATGTGAGAGACACATCAATTGGTTGCCTATTGCATGTGCCCCAACAAGGGCCGAGGATTGAGCCTGCAACCATGGTATGTGCCCTTGACCAGAATCAAACTCAGGACCCTTCAGTCTGAGGGCTGCTCTATCTACTGACCCAAACCGGCTAGGGCTATATTATGCTTTTTAAGCTAAGATTGCATAGTGGATATTTTCCTGTTTCATTAAAGGGTCTTGAAATTATGGTGTTCATGGGCTATATTCCCTTGTATAGATAGAATATAATTTATTTAATTAACCATCTTCTCATTGTTGACTAGTTGGGTTGTTTCCTAATTTTCTTTTTCCTCTAGAGAAAAGTTTAATACACATCCTTATATATAAATTTTTTACTCCATCACTAATCAGCAAATCTCTTATGTCTTTCAAAAGCAATACATTTATTTTCAAGTAACAAAGCACCTTTGAAACTAATAAATAACTTTCCAAAACTTTGAGGTCTTAGTGGAGTGATAGATACCTTTTATACAAAACAATCAGTGGCTAAAATTTTTTGAATCTGTTATTTCTATCTCTTTTGAGTAACAATTCAAGGGGCTGATAATCCAGTGAAAGCAAAGGACACTTATACTTGGAGAAAACCTACTGTTACACATGTACACACAATTTTGTGTAAAACTTCAGGGAGTCTTGGATCTGTTAAGAATAGCCGCAGACCTTAAGTTAAGGAGTCCTATTTTAAAGATACTCAATTCCCTCTACACCTTTTACAATGGGATAGGTATAGCCCATGAAGGGCTGAGGAAACCAACATTAAGGAGCATGTCCATGACCACAGGTGTGTCAGAAGCCTGGTGCCCCTTGAGCCTTTATAAATTTGATGAACCACATTCAGAAAACTTTGGAGGCAGAAAAGTGAGTGTATTTTTTTTTTTTGGTCATTTAGGCCTGTTGTATAGTCAAATGAAGTCTTAAGTTTTCTGAGCTGACCCTTCCTACCTGTGAAGTCCTTTTCTAACGCCACCAGGAGTGTCCAGTGTAGGTAAAACCAATACTGAGCATTAAACTTTATAGAGCATTTATCTACATCTGTCTTCACCCATTATAATTTACTCCCCTGTGTAGACTGAGAAAAGGCCTGTGAGCAGTGAGTTATAATACAGTGACTATGGTCATGGCCATTGCTTTTCAATGTAGAGGTGGGGCAAGAAGAAAGGGAAGGGAAGTAGCATGTACTGAGGCTGACCACCCACTCTTTGCCAAACATCATTCATGGGACTTTGCTTCCATAGTTTTGCTTAATCTTCACAATTACTCTGGGAGATAATTGATATTACCACTATTTTACTGATAGTAATTCAGATGGGTTAAGTCTTTGGCCCATTGTCACATGGAGTAGGTGGCATGTGAAGCTGGGGAAAGCTCATGATCTTTTTATTGCATTGTGCTACCCAAGAAAAGCAGAATCAAGATTCTCCCCATCTCTCTAACACCCTACTACCCCTACTTCCAATAAAGTTTGCCCTAGCATTCTGTATCCCCTTAAAAACAGATATATCACTTTTTGGAGGGCCTTCTAAAGGACTCTTAGGTGGTCATGCTATCTACTTTAATAGACACTAATCTTGGATTTAGAAGAAATGACTTTGTTGTTTTGCCCTCTATCAGTTATGGATGATGCTGGGCTAGTCACTCATTCTCTTTGATTGTCAGTTCCCGTCTCACCACAGATGTTGTACTACCTAATATATAATATTAAAAGCTCATATTTATGAAATTGCTTTCTTAGCTTGAAAGTAAAACAAAACTGTAAAAGATTGCTATTTTGATAGACATTTAAACTCCATGAGTTCAATTCCTTATCTTTAAACAAGTAATTATAACTCCCACCTCACAGAATTGTTAAGTTGTTCATACAACAAATACTCATTGTACATCTACTATGTATTAAGCACATTTTTGTAGGGAACACATAGCAGTGACACACATAAACAAGTGGAAAAAAGCAAATATGATAATTGGCAATTGTGATAAGTACTGTGAAAGAGATAAAGAAGCAATTGGGTTGGAGGTTGAGGGTGCTGCTTTAGGTAGGGCAATCAGGGGAAGCCTTTCTAAGGAGGTGATGGAGACTTGAGAACTGAAGGATGAGAACTCACCAAATAAATGCTATCCAAAGGACCTAAAGTGTGGAGAACAGTGTTATTCTTAAGAGATATCAACAGAAGGGGAGAAGGCTATATGCATTGTTATTCAACATGTGGTCCATAGACTAGTGATCATCTTCACACACTTAGTTACAGGCTGCAGCAAGCTTAGGAGCATGCACAGGAATGTAAAGCAATCCAATCCTTCATTGAGAACATCTTGCTAAAAAAAAAGTTAGCTGAATGTAGCAGTATGCTTAGGCAGTTGATGCACATTCTAGCAAAATATATGCAACATGATTTGAGATTACTTTTTCCAATTCAAATGAAATTCCATTCTTGGGAAGTAAATAAGTTACATGCATCTAGTATAGGGGTCTCAGATCTCAAAATAAATCTCCTTTGGCAGTGTTGTATTCTATGTTCACATCTACCAAGCTTATTACCCATTTGCACATATTTTGCTAAAGAGAACAGCTGCTTAAAATCTAGAAATTTTATATCTATACTTCATTCATGGAGGGAGTTTTAGTGTTTTCTGCAATAGAGTCTGGTGAGTATATTATCACCCAGGAAATGCCTACATCTTCTGGAAAAACCATGGCATTCATTTGTTGCCCCATAGTGATCATTTCTTCCCCTTCTTCTTCATTCCTTCCTGTTTTTGCTTCTTTCCTGATTTCCTCAATCCTTCTCCTCCCTTCTTCCCTCCCTCCCTCCCTTCCAACTACTTATTTATACTATAGGCTAAGAACTGTGCTTGGCCCTGGAAATACTTCAGTTAGAAAGACACAGTCTTTGTCTAAAAGGAGATTATAGTCTTAATGGAGCATAAAGGTAACTGGAAAATTTCAACCCAATGTGATCTGTACCACAGTGGTACATATAGAGTGTATATCAGATAACCTAAGTTAGGCATCTAAATTAGAATTGGAATCAGAAGTTTAGGTTCAAAGAATTAAAAAGTTATGTTAAAGGTTTGGTGATTGGCAGAGTATTCTTGGTAAAAAACAAAAAACAAAACTCATGTCAAAGCTTGAAGATGAGATAGTGCAATAAATAAATAAAGTTCAGTCTGACTGGAGTTTTGGAGTGAAAAGGGGACATTGGATTAGGAAATAGATTCTTAAGGGTCTTATACACCATCTAATGAATATGGACTTTATATTTAAAGTGATGAAGAATCATTGAGGGATTTCAACAGGCTGTTGATGTGATCATGCCTGCATTTTAGAGAAATTATATTGGATCTGGGAAGGAGGATGGATTGAAGGGGCAAGGTTGGAGTCAGAAAGCCACATAGAAGGGCATATCCGTGAATAGCGTCACAGAATGAACAAATTAGAACATGGTGCATGCAGATGGTGAAATATTATATTAATTAGATGCTCAGAAAGCTGCTTCCTGGTTTTCTGGGGGTCATGGGCACTTTGGAAAAGCAAGCACAGAGGCCAGGTCTTCCAATCTGTGCGTTGCTTTTCTTGTCAGAGCTTTTTTGAGACCAGTCATCACTCATTTTTTTCCTTGAACCTTTATCTATCCAAAATAGCTTTAATTTAGTGTGGGGAGTTTCTCTTTGATGATAATTTTACTCTTGGGAGCTTCTCAGTATTCTATTGCTCCATTAAAATATAAACTGACTTTAAAAAATAATGAAGAGGATATTATGCAGGCAATGTCAAGGGAATAATTGAAATTAGTTCCAAAATTCTGTTGTATGAAACCCTGCAGATTTTAATCTGTTCTACTAAGGTTTTTCTCAACACATAGCCATGGAAAGAAGGGGGATTAATCAGAGAACAAGTATGTTCAGCACTATTGTGAGCTCAGTGCAGAATGAACCACTCTGTGGGACAATGAAGAGACATAAGATACTGTCTCTGCCCCTGAAGTTGTCTAGTTCTAAAGACAAACACATATGAATAGATAAAATCACTTAAAACAATATCTAAGAGTACATTATAGTTATATGCTTAACAATGCAATGTTCTAGTTGTTCAGAAAAAAAAAATAGGACCAAGTAGTCAGGAAAACCCTTCTAGGAGAAGTGGTAATTAAACTAAGCCTTGGATGGGCAGGGAGGAGAAGGCAGTAGACTGGAGGGCTGGCCTGGAGAAGACATGAGGGTATCATATTGATGGTACTTTAGTGTGGGGCCTACAAGGTGGTGGGAAAGTCCTAAGAAACAGTGGGAAGGGAGTTCATCTTGGGAGTGTGTGGGCAGTAATGGATGCCTTTGGAGTGAAGACACAGACATTTTGAGAAATGAAGACTCAGTGGAGGTTCTCAAGTAGAGATACCTTGGGAAAGAATAAGAGGACCAGATGGATGGGGGAGATTGGTCATTTCCAGCTTCTATGATAATTGAACTCTCCTAACTTTCATCTATCCTGACCAATTCATGCCTATGCTTTCTCCCTTCTATGAGCCACCTTGTTGGTTAAATGAGATAAATGATATGAAATTGCTTGGTGGATCCTAAGTGATTATCATAATTATTGTTGCTACCAGTATTTCTGCCTTCATATGCTCCATGTCTTTGGCCAAAGCCCTTTCCCAAAATTCAGTCCCAGTCCCTGGTTCCTGCCTAGCTTTCTCTGCTTCATTACGTTGCCTTGCTGAACTCTCTGTCCAGCTTGTGTCAGTTGTGCCTGTGATACATTTTCATTTTTAATTTCTTATACATATCTAGTGTGACAGAATCCAGTCTGATTAAACAACCCAAAAGAACAAATCATAAACTGAATTTAGCATTAGTAAGAGTGTGGTGATTTGTTTTAGGTTAATATTTCATGTTTTATCTGAGCATAGGGATTTTGTGGTCATGGTCTGATCTTCTGTTTCTTTGAGAGGTCCCAACAGGGCATTGCACAGGCTTAGTAACTGATGGCTTTTTATTCAAGTTACTGACTCAGTCCATGAGGTAGATTGCTGCTTCTCCTTGTGCTAAAAAGTGAGGGCTTATCAGCTTTTCCATTATGGCCTTCAGCTAATATTTTTAGATGGCCAAGATGTTATCAAAAACAGTCTTTAGTGGGTGACTTCAGTTATTGCCTCTCACTGACAACAGGACTGTAACTTCTTGTGCTCAGTTGTGTCTGAGTCCTCTTATTTCTGTAAATTTTTTGCAAGGTACTGCTCTGTGTGTTTTGCAGTAATAGGCTGTGCATTTTTCAGTAGGTTCCCCATGTAATGAAGATCCACAAAGACATGACTTTTGATTGATGACTGTATTTAAGAAGCTATTTAAGGAGTATTAGGTTTCCATGTTCTTTTGCTTGGGATCAGCTTTTTACACTGATCTTTCTCAGCAGCTTCATTCTGACAGGAACATTTTGTTTGGATTTCATTTTTATTTTTAGGCATTTGCAAATGAGCCTACCCTGAAACAGCAATCTGCTCTATCCAGATGGGGGCAGACCAGGGCAACAATTCATGAATTCATCCCACAGATATTCATGGAGCGAGTAAAGCATGGCAGGCCCTTTCCTAGGCACTGAAGATACAAGAATGTGACAAGACAACCCAGTTCTTGCCCCTCAGGGAGTATAATGGGCTTATGAGCATGTAATTATCTATAAATATAAAAGGCTAATATGCAAAGTGTCCCTGTGGGAGTTCGACTGGGAGACTGGGAGTTCTATTGCTTGCTGTGACATGTGCTGACCACCAGGGTGCAGCGTGGAACAAAGGAAGGCCCTGGCTGGCAGCCTGCAGCCAGGGAAGGGAGGTCCCGGCTGGCAGCCGGAAGGCCCTGATCGCCCCTGATCGCCAGCCAGCCCTAGGGGCCCTACCAATGCAAGAATTTTGCGCAGCGGGCCTCTAGTTTAACTATAATGGTGATAATTACTCTGAAAGGGAAATATTGGGAGCTATTATAGCTTCTATTGGGAATTCATCTGGGTGGCTCCAGAAAGGATTTCTTGAAGAAGTGTTAACTGAATATTTACCTGAATGACACATAGAATTTAATAAGATATAGGATAAAGTGGGGAAAGATTAGAGGTGGCCAGAATTAATGGACTAAATGAATTTCCTGAGGTTGGAAGGCACTAAAATATAACTTACAAGGTGGGGGGGAAGGATAACATGTCTAGAACTTAGAGAATGAGGGTGAAAATACCATGAATTGAGGCTGAAGAAATAAGTGGGGGCTGGATCCTAGGGATCCTAGGGGGCTACTGAAAGGATTGTAATTTTTCTCTTCAGAGTAAGGAAGAAGCCATTGAAGAGATGTAACCAGTGGAGTAACATCTACAGGATAATCTAGATTTCTATTAATAGTCATCTGGGTTATAGCTGATGGTGACTTGGAGTGGAGTTGTATGTGGAGATGAAATGATAGGCTGTGAGATAATTAGACAGTAACTTTGTCAGCATTTAGTGATTGAGTGGATATAGTGAGTGTGGGAGAGGAAAGTATCAAAAAAACTTCAAACTTCTTGGTATACAGGGTTGGGGAAATCAGGTCTGGGTAAAGGCATTAACCTTTTTCCAGACAAATAGGAAGAAGTCACAGCCCATTGTTAATGCATAGTAAGCGTCTCAATTCCTTATTGTCAATAACCTTATAAATATAACTTCTTCAAGGAGAAGGGATGCCCAGAAGTAGGAGAGCTAATGAATAGTTACTTTAATTTTTCTAAATTCTAATAATACTGTCTCTGTTGGCAAAATTATTTCCTGATATTTTTCTATTCCTTTTAGCAAGATGTGTGTATCTTCTTCTGAGTGTCCCCAATCCTCTCAGCACAATATGACTTAGCCTTTATGAAATAATATTTTAATCATTTGTTGATGCTCTAAACTCTTCTAAGAACTAGCTTGGTACTAACTCTCTTCTTTTTAAGCACCTACAGAAATCACATCCCTTTTCTTTGGTAACTACTCCTTGATTTTCATCTGGGAACTACCTGTTCTTCACTCTGGGTTCACAAGAGCTAAAAAATTCTCCCTCCTCTATCTCCATGGTCACATTGTTTGGCTCAAGGACTCTGACAGTGGGAATCAGTCTCAGCACTTTAATCTGAATTACTGGGGTTGCAGAACCAATAGCCATTTTGTTATTGAAAAGGAGTCATCCTGAGAATGAACACAACACAGAAGGGAGCAGAGAAATGTGTCCTTATGCCATCATTTGAGCTTCTGGCCAGTCAGAGCTCCATGCCCTTAGCTTTTCAGTTATGATTCATATAGTCCCTTCTGTTTGAGTGAGTTTTGAGTTGGTGTTCTGTCACTTGCAAATAAGCGCTCTTTAAAATATAGTTCTTTAAAAAATTGAGATCCATAGCCAAAATGAATGACTGATAATGATAATGAATATTTTTTTTTAGCTCTTACTATGTATAAGTTGCCATGACACCTAATATACTTTATCTAAATTCAATCTTCCAAAATACTATATGACATAGATATAATGATCCCCAATCAATGGATAAGATAACTGAGAATCATAGTTAAGATTCAAACCTAGGAAGCCTGACTCCAGATCCCATGTTTTACAATATTTCCCAAGAGTAAGAAAGGTCTCTGTTATAACATATTGTAAAAGCACCTGTTTGAGAATCAAGACAGGTTTCTCTACTTGTCCAGTATCTTTCCTGGATATGGAAAGGAAAAAGCAGCAATGGAAGCCATTACTCATATTTTCTAGGTTAAGTATCACCATTTCAGGTCTTAACATGATCAGATCTTGACTATTATAGAAGCTAACAGTCAAACTCATTGAAGGCAGAGATCTTTGCATCTGGTTTCAAACCTATATGACCAACTGCCTCTTTGATGTCTCAAATTAGTTGTTTTACAAGAATCTCGAAGTTTACATGTCCAAAATGGGGTTCCTATTTCCCAGATGCCATCTCAATGTGTTCCTCTTGCTGACTTTCCCATTTTAATCAAAGGAAGCATCAGATACCGGCTTCTCAAGATGATAATATAGGAAAACTCTGTGATCTCTCTCCCTCTTTCTCTGTGTTGCATCTATCAGCAAATGGCCAGTCCTATATAGACTATATCTAAAAACCATTCACCAACCACCTTGGCCTCCTGTAGGTTCTCAGAACATCCTGAGCTCTTTTGTGTACTAGGACATTTATTCCTTAGTACACATGTTTCTACTTCCCCCAATGCTATTTCCCTGGTTCCTTCTATGGCTAGTTTCTTTTTATTTTTCAGTTCATTGGTCTTCCCTGAGCCTTTCCCAACTACTCTGTTTGAATCATTACTCTTCTCCATTGTCAGTTACTTTTTATCACATTATTTTCTTTATAGCTCTTAGCTCAAATTGGAATTCTTTCTATTATTAATTTGCTTACTAATTTGCTGTGTTTCCCATTAGAATTAAGCTTCTTTAAAGTAGCTTCCTAAATGCAATGCCTGGCATGTTGTTGGCACTCAGTAATCATGTAAAATGAAAAGATAAATAAGCACACGATGATAGGGACTATATAGTTGGAGAATCAGATAATCTCTCCATGGTCTAGCTATACATCATTGGCTAAATCATTGAATTTCTCTAGATTTTATTTTCTTAATCTGTCCAAAAAAAAGAGGGAGGGGGCTGATGGTGCCCATATTGCCGTCCTCAACCAGCACGATCACACGGCCATTGAGTGGAAAGAGCTGGATCAGTGGGAATATCTAGGGGAACTTGCTATTTCATGTATGACCCATGACTCAGGAGGCAGGCAATCAGAGCTATGGAACGATGACAAAAATGACAGTGCAGGGACCAGAAAAGAGCCCACTTGTAACATTTGCAGAGTAGTTAGTGCCACACATAGCAAAACATTATCTAAATTTGTTGCAGAATACACTCCGCTATGGGGAATTATCTTTAAGTATTGGAAAGAATGCTCCAGAATCCAATGCTCATGCGAATATCTAGCACTTGAGTCCAGGGTTCATGGTTCAGGCTCTTTTCACTCAGTATAACTTGTATGCCCAACAAGTTTAAATTCTTGGACAGAATAATTACATGTAAATACTGCTGGGCTATTAGTCTCGAGGGGCCAATTTTCTAGCCAGTTGTTGCCATCTGAAATGTCAAATTTATTACAGAGGACGTACAACATCCTCTCCTAAGTAAGATATGAAAGGTACCAATCAGCAATGTGGCTGCAAATGGTGAAGATGGTAAGATGTTGCTTTAACTAAACAGCTGATCTAAATTAATTACATGGATTATTTTAAGAAAAAATAAAGCATACTCATAATGGAGTTGCTACCTGAACACAGGTTCTTCAGTTCAAAGATTGCCTGCTCTTAAGAAGACTGATTCTCCCCACCCTCTCATATTTTCATAAGATTGCCATGGCCCAGGAGAAAAGGCACTGGGTAAAAATAGAAGCTTCAGCTTCAAGTCCTGGCTCTGCTATTGCTTAACTATGTGACCTTGGACAAGTCACGCACCCTCTCTGATCTTCAGTTTCAGTTTCCTTCCCTAATGATAAAACATGTGTTGTTTTGGTGGCATCCTTGAAGACTCAAAGGAGGGAATTGGAAGTTGAATAAATTAAAGGCTGAAAATGTTATACCAGTGTAGAACTAACTGTGCTTATGCAGTGGGTGTTTGCTGACTTCACCTGTCCAGTGTCATTTCATCTGCTTTTATTAAAGGTAAAAGACTATAAACGTCATTTGGGGGGAATGTCTGCATAGTTCAGTTTGCTTTTTCTAAAAGTTCAGAAATGGTTACATGACTCTGGCTTGGCCAATTGAGCATTCTGCCACCTTGGCCTCAGTGATTGGTCACAGATGGCATGTAACTTAAGCCCAGACAATGAGACTTAATTCTGGTATATATAGAAGGAGATGATGGAAAAGATATAACTTTTGCCTTTGGAAATAGAGTCAGGAAGGGTATAAAACATGGTGCAGAACAGAGAAGTAGGGTGATGCTGAATTATAATGCCATCTTTTGAGCCCCTGATTCTAGCCAGTGGCTCTAGAGGGTTCACTGAATGCCTTATCTGGGCCAGACACCATAAAGGCATTCTGGATTCATCATTGTATGGGACAAACTAGTCTTGCTATCATGGACCTCACATTTCAATGATATGATCCAATAAATTTCCCCAGTTGAGTTAAATTTTTATCATTTTTCTTCTCAACAGTGAAAGTTCAGGATTTTATTTTCAAATTTCTGAAATGGTCAAAAAATACTTGTTTTGTTGAGATATTATGAAGATAATGTATATAAGGTCTTTGGCATATAGTAGGTGCTAAATAAATGATTTTAATGTAGACATTAGTCAATATTTTTAGCCAACCAACATCTGAATATCTTTCCTTTTTTTGGAAAATCTCCCACCTTATGAGTCACGGCCCATTTTAGAGGCTGGCAATGCCAGCCTCCCCCCCCGCCCCATGCAAGTTGGAATGGGCACCTGGCTGAGGTTTCATGAATTGCATGCATTTAAGACAGACATTGAGTCTGAGCCACATTATGCAGTGAAGTACTACCCATGCAGACTTCTTTCTGGTGAAAGTGGTGCTAGTGGTGGCAGCTGCCTGTGATCATATTCAACAGAAGCAGCACTTGTAGCAGCAAAACCCAAAGCCCTGCCTCAGAAGTGCAAACTGTGCAAACTGCAGAGTCTGGAGGCTATGAGCCCTCATTAGACCATCCCTGAGAAGAAAGGATTCCTGACTGTGTAACTTCAGATTCTCTGGACTTCCTTGGGACTATGAAAACTATCCAGTATGCATTAAGTACAGCTTAAATTAGCCAGAGTTCATTTCTCTTGCTTGCAATTAAGACTTGACTGGTACTTTAGTTATAATAATATAATTTCAGTGATGACAGTGGTGATAAGACCTGTGTTATAGGGGGGAAAATCACTCAGTTTGTAATGTGGAGAATAGATAGGAGATGGAAAGCTGAGATTAGTCTGAGGCTGACCATGCATGCTCAGAGTGATGTAGGACGGTAAGAGATGGTGAGGGATGATATGGGCTGCTAGTAGGTCTCTAGCTATGGAGATGGGCAAAAAGGAACATATTCAAGAGAGATATTGGAGATGAGTTCACATGACAGTTCCTTCAGCCTTTGGACCATCCATAGCATAGACATATCAAGGATTCTTGACCTTAAATGCTAATGTTTTTGGTCCAACTAGAGATACTTGGACAGCAGAGCAAATAATTCAGCTGAATAGCATTTAAATGAAGTCAAAAAACAGAGAGTGGTCAAGATCAAGGTTGAATTCCCTCATCTAGGAGGGGTGACTCAGCCATTTCCACTTTTGTCCTTTCAAGTTGGTAAGCTGAATGTTTTCCAGGACTCCCATATGTTGATGACATCCCAGAATTTTGCATAATTAAAATGAAAGAAAAGTGCTCATGAATAAATAACAGCCATTACCCATCACAATTTTCTTTGATGTTTTCTCACTGTCCCAAATGCTGTAAGGCCAGTCTAATGAGCTACTTGTGACCAGAGGGTGAGCACAGGTGAGAGAGGATAATCACTTTTTATTGAGATGTATAATTTTCCCCTTAAATTCATTAAATGTTTTTGAGACAAATAAATAAAACAAAATTGATACCAATACAGTCTCCTTTCCTTCCATAGATCATTAAGAAGTTGTAATTGCTTCCCAACCCCAGGAAGCTATCATCTCTAAGAATAAAGTGTTAGTGTGCGACTCCCTGGCAATTGTTATCATTCTGAAGAATTAATTTACTCTAATTAGTTTTAAGCCCATTAACAGAAATGGAAAGCTGAGCAAGGGATGGGAGGTCTGAAAACAATACTTTTCTCAGCCAGTTGTAAGAACTTTTCATGTACTTAACAATTTAGCCACTAAAAATCAAATCTTGTTAAAAATCAAACCAAACACATATAAATCAGGATATAACCAGTATGATTCCTAAAAGGCACATTAGCTTTATTCTATTTTCTGAAAGTAAGAAACCAACCATAATTTTTCTTTCCCAGTGAAGTCTCCAAATTGAATTCTTCAGGACCCCCAAATCAGAGTAATGACTGAAACTGAGGTTCAAAAAGGGCAGATTTTGCTTAGGGAATATTGGTGCTTGATTGAAATGATTCAAGAGGTTTGGGGAAAGTTCTATCCTTTTCGGAAGTAACGTTCCCATTCCAAATCATTGTGGATATGTTGGGAACACAGTTCCTCGTTTATCCTCTGTTAGCTGTGCCATTGTTGAAGTACAGTGGGGCCTTGACTTACGAGTGTCCTGACTAACGAGTTTTTTGAGATACCAGCTGTCTCTCAGCCGATTTTTTGTATTGAGTTGACAGAGTAATTTGAGTTAACGAGCTCCTTAACGAGCTCGGTCTCAGAACGAATTAAACTCATAAGTCAAGGCCCCACTGTACTTACTCCTTGAACCCTAGGTCCTTTATCCTGCTTGACTATGCCAACTGTCGGGTCTGAGTCCCTCTGCCAGGGACTGGACCTTCTTGGATGCAAGGTATTCAATGGAGAAGCTGTGAGAAGTTGTGGGTATGTAAGAGAGCCTTTATTGCAGCCCAAGTAGCCATTGCTAGGACAGGAGCTATTAGACAAAGCAGTTCTTCAAAGTAAAATCCCATATGGTAGCCAAACACTGGCTAGGTACATCTTTCCTACAAAGCAGTAATAGCAGTAATAGTTATACAGGAGCCATCATAGGAACTAGAACCTCACATAACAGTAGTCTCACACTAAGCAGTCCAGCCTTATATAGGAGCAGACTCCCTTCTGGCTGGTCAGTAACATACTTAAATACTAACTTAGATAAAAGAGGCTTCTGGCCAGAAGAGTGACATCAGTCTTTTGGGTTATAGAGGGGCACGTTTGCACAGTGTACATATAGTAATGTAGCTGTGTCCTTGCTTCTTATACCTGCATATAGTAACTTAGCCTTGAACACTTCTGATTAAGATTTCCATGTTCAGTGTGGCCTTGGACATCAGGCATACTCTGAACAGGGCCTCCATACTCCAGTTGGCCTTGAGCAGCTCTGACAGGGTTCCTACAGGATAGAATTCCACTATAATAGAAAGTGACATCTTTGAGTTCCTTTCTCTAGGTCTTTAAGTGGTCCATTTACCCAGAAGAGGCAATACCTTTTCCTAATTCTCATGCAAGTTTTTGCATACTTAGAACTCAGCCTTGGGGTGTACTGGTACAGGGCAGTCTTGAAGATTAGAGGTAGTCTTCTAGGATTGAGTTGTCTTTGTAATGCACAGAGCTTGTCTGGCCCTCATCAGACAAATAATGCTGGTGGCAAATGGTAGAGGACATGGGGTTCAGACTTGGTTTTGTAGGCAATGGGAAGATTTTTGAGTTTTCAAAGAGAGGAGTGACAAGTCAGAACTATGCCACTGGTGTAACATGAAGGATGAATTTGAAGAGGAGAGACCGAAGAATGAGTTAAGAAGATTAGAAGTATGAAAGGCCAGAAATCAGGGCAGTGGATGTCGCAAGGAAGTGATGGATTTTGGAAATGTTTCTGGGTGGAATGGACAGGACTTCTTGAGGGATGGGGTATAGCTAGAGAGACCCAGAGGCTTGGGTAAATCAGGTAGTGAGGCCAGCAACTGAGACAGGGAACAAAAGCCAGCACATTCCCAGAGTTTGAGACAGTGGATTTGGTTTTAGACTCAGCTGCTAATACACATATTACAAGTGATAGGGTCTAGGGAAAATACTCTTACTTTCCTGTAAAGCACATTGGTCAAACTTATATACCTCGGAATCAGCCAGGAAATAAATAAATGAAGCTGAGTGGAACTTAGGGTCATTGAGTTTGAGAACATGCCCCATATAAAAGGGCAGGCAGCTACTATCCCCAGCTCCAGTGAATTGCAGCTGTACAAGAATGGGGCCAGGACTACCAAATCATCCAGTTTCTTAAGAGAAGCCACAATAGAATGCTATATAAAGTCTCCTGACTCTTAAGTGTTGACAACGCACTCAATTTTTTTTCTCTTGAAACTCAAAGCAAGCCAACCCCAGGCAGGTCTGCAGAGCAGCCCAAGGGCCATAAGTTTGAAATTGGATGAACTAACCTGAGTTATTGTGGAATGGAGCAAAAGGGAAAGACATCCCATCTGTGGGGAAGTGTTTTTTGAGTAGCTGTAATTGTGCTATCACAGTGCTAAATGGGAGATGTAACCTATGGCTGTCGCCCTCAAGAAGCTGACAGATTAGCTAGGAATGCCAGGCTGATGGAGCACCAGAGAAAAATGCAGCACATAATGTGATTATTAAGGGCTACAGATCGTAAGATTTCAAGAAAGGGAGAGATCTGCATCAAACATACTCCAGGTCTCAAAGAGGTGAAGGAAAGCTTTCAAGAGAAGGCAGAAGGTACACAAAGATCTAGAGCAGTGGTTCTCAACCTTCCTAATGCCGCGACTCTTTAATACAGTTCCTCATGTTGTGACCCCAACCATAAAATTATTTTCGTTGCTACTTCATAACTGTAATTTTGCTACTGTTATGAATCGTAATGTAAATATCTGATATGCAGGATGTATTTTGGCGACCCCTGTGAAAGGGTCGTTCGACCCCCAAAGGGATTGCGACCCACAGGTTGAGAACCACTGATCCTAGAGGATTTTCTCCAGAGTTCATTTCCAAGTCAACTGCAATTCAACAGGTTTTGTGATTTCTCTAGGGAGGGAAGACATGAGTTTCAGAGAGCAGGTGGAAAGAGCAAATTACAAATAGAACCTGGTTCCACAATAATGATCACTAACAGACCAATTTGGACCATTTATTTTACACTAGAGGCCCGATGCACAAAATTCATGCAAGAGTAGGCCTTCCTTCCCCCCGCTGCTGGCACTGGCTTCCCTCTGGCACCTGGGACCTGGGCTTTCCTCTGGCCACCGGCAGGCACCCAGGTCCCGGGCTTCCCTTGCAGCCCGGCTTTGTCTGGAAGGTCATCCGGAAGGATGTCTGGAAGGATGTCCAGTCTAATTAGCATATTATGCTTTTATTATTATATATTATTTTCAAAAGGCTTACCCTACTTCAATTCCTAGGCCCTTGGCATCTAGTTTAAAAATTAAGAATAAATAAACAAAACCCTGACAGCTTACATTAGGCAAGGACACTTCTCTGTAAAATAGACAATCCCTGAAGTTGGACCATTTCATCCAGTTTCAGCTTGTCTGGGATTTCCCACAGAGTGAGGAAAGAGGTTAACAGTACAGTGAGTTTCTTAGGAGAGGGAATATGGTACAAAAGAGATTTTCATGGTTTTTAAAACTGGGTTTGGGTGATACAGCAGAATGTCAAATAGACTTTTCCCTGATAATACCCTCTATGTTTGCTTCTTGATTTTTCTTTCTTTTTCTGTTCTTTGCTATCTCCCCTCCCCAAATCTCTGACATTAGCAATACAGACATATATTTGTTGGGGGATAAATAAAATACTCTTTGTCCTGAGTTGGTATCAATCATTTTATTTAAATGAGCTTTTTACTGATAGGCAGAATCAATTTGTAGACCACATTTTATTACCTCAGTTCAATTACTGCAGAGCTGCTTCCAGGCTCAGGTCAGAAGATATTTTTGCATTTCCGTATTGGCAAGGGAGGGCATGAGAGTGTAACGGCCTCCCAGAAAGCAACATGACATTTGTCTGACTGTTCAGCTCTGAGGATGAATGGCTTTGGGGACGGAAGCATTTTCAAATCTAAGATGTACTGTTTTCCATAAATAGGTAGAGATTTGCATCTCCTGCCTTTCCAACCAGTTTCCATTATGTTTGGGTGAAAAAAATCAGACCACATTTTTTCTCACAGCAGCATGGGTTCTCACACCTGGTGCCGGTTTAAGATTACTGGGCTCTTATCTCTGAAAGCAGAGGGAGTGGGAGGGAATGGACCAGGGGAGGAGAGCCATGGTGCAAAACTCCAAAGACCACTGTTCCTCCCAGATTTCCCTGTGACTGTCACCTGCCTGTCAAGACATGTGGTTGCCTGAACTCCAGCTTCTCATATGGGTCCTTGCAGCTGAAATAATATCCCTATCGCATGATACCGTCTTCTCCATTATAGTGGAGACTGTGTTGGGGGTATGCAGTCAGCAGATACTTGTGAGAGTGGTTAGAAGTATCATTTCAGAGGCTAAAAACTAATGGCATTTCATTGCTTTCTGCCTGACTTGGAAAAGTCAGATTTCAAACATTCTTTGGGGATTAGGTGAAACCTCTCTTTTTCAATTCCTTTTTTAAAGGATTCTGTTCTTCCTTTAATGATAAACTTATCAAGCATTGGAGCAATCACAGGATTGTTCCTTTGGGTTATCACAAACAGTTAATGTCACACAATTCAGGAAATGGTGCAATTATGTACATGCATTAAGTTATAAACAACAAATTAAAGCTATTTCTTATTCGGGTGGCATAGTTTTCTTTTTCTTTCCTTTCTTCAAGCCCCAGCAAGGGCTGCTCTTTCAAGATAGCTACTGAGGTATCCAAGTCAGAGAGTATTGATCAGTGGCTGGTGCCCAGTTAAGAAGAATTCATAGTTGAATTTATCAAGCATGTTGGGAATTTATTATGTGCAAGATATTAGACTCTGTACGTGGGGTGCACAGATGAATGAAGCACATTACTTGCCATCAAGAAGCTACTAGAATAGATGGGTAGACACAGGAAACATGAAATTTCAATATGGTGTGGTAAGTGGTAAGCCATAAAATAATGGGGGCTCTTAAATCAGCCTGGAAACCTAGGGAAGCCATCCTCCAGAAGATGACATATGATGTGAGTCTTGAGTGAATAGGAGGAAGTAATCAGAAGAAAGAGGGAACATCAGTGTATAAAGAACCACCTACGGGGAGAATTTATTGAGTGCCTTCCCTGGGCTGCACTCTGTGCCTTACATACATGCACTCACAGATTCTCACAATCCTGTATGTTAAGTCTGTTCTCTAGTGAAAAGCCCCAGGCTTGGAGAAGCTAGTTAACTTGCCCAGATTAATATATCTACTGCCTTAGAGAGATAGGATTCAAATTCAACACCTGATTCCAAACTTCCAATGGCTTATTCATTGTAGTACCCTGTCTCTCTGGCTCACAAGACATAAATTGCTGTGATTATTTTAAAAAACACACAGAAAAACCTCATAGAGTCTCTTTATAGAATAATGTGTGCACCTATTTGGCAAAGAGTGAAGAACAATACAGAAAATGTGAAGGAGTACTAGAAAGTCATTTACCATGGAAAATTAATAAGAAATTGTGCCATAAGTGGCTGAGATCTAAGATAGAGTAAGCTAGTGAGAATAGAGCTATTGATTTAGTAAGATGTGTGAAGTATGCCCAAGTAGATGACACGTTATGAGTAGTTATTTTTTTTCTATAGGGCCAACCTGACCCCTCTCTGCCCATCACTCACTCAGGTCCAGCTGCACTGGCCCTCTTTTCTGTTCCTCAAAACAATAAATTTCTCCCACCTGAGGGCCTCTGTACTCAGACTTCCCTTCTAGAATGTTCTCCCTCTGGGTCTTTTCTTTTTTATCACTTCATATATCAGCTCAGTTGTCAGCTCCTCAAACAGCCTTCCCTGACCTCCTGACCTAAAGAACCAATCAGTCTATCAAATTACTTTATTTTATTTTCCCATAGCATTTATTGCTTTTTGAAATATCATATTTATTTATGTTTATTTGTTTACTGTCTGCCTCTTTCTATTAAGAGGTAAGCTCTGAGAGGGTGAAGATTTTGTTTTGCTCATTGCTGTGTTCCCAGCAACTAAAATAGTGTTTAGCTCACATAGTTGTTGAGTGAGTGCATTTTTTGGTTAAAATAACTTTATGAAGTAGAATAGGGTTTTGTTTTGTTTTATATCCATTTCATAGAAAATAAAATGGGGCACTTGTGATAAAATAACATGTTGAAAATAAAATAATGAAAAGAAAAGAGAGTCAGGAATTGAATCCAAGTCTCCTTCTCCTGCTGCCTGCTCTGTTAGCAGCCTCAGAAAAATGCCCATATATTTGCTGTTTTCCTGCTTTCCTTTCCTACTGATGCTCACATTTGGAATGGAATTCCCCTAGATTAAATCAATTTCTGTAATTTATACATTCCTTATTGATTGTACCTCACTTATTCATCTTCCTTTATTTCTCAGGGAGATTTCCCTGTCTAAGATACAGGGCCTGGACTGACTGGGTAGACGTTGGTCAGAGGTTAGACTGGATGTCAGGAGCCTGGATCATGGCCATGACTATTGCTGTATGACCTTGGGCCCATCTGTTCTTCTCTCTGGGTCTGTTAAGTGAGGGGAATGAATTCAACAACCTATGAGCAAATGAGTATTAGATGAATATTTCAAAATAAGGTTGGTAATGCTAGGACTTGGTATGTTGTGTATGTATGTGTGTGTGATGTTATTAGGAAAATATAAAAAATGGTATACTTTTCTGGCTTTTTAAAGTTTGAACAGAAATTCCTTAGAGTACCTGGAGTTGATTTCATTTGTCTCAAGTTCACTGCAAAGTGAATCCCTATGGATTGCAAGATGAAGTGAATGAAGATGTTTGCTCACACTTTCCTGCTTAGTATCATTTTATTATCTTAATCACAAGCAACAGAAACTAATTCTAGCTAACTAAGTAAGAGGATTGCACTATTGAAAGTGAACACCAAGGCAACACAGATTTAGTAACTGTGGGGAGAAACTCCTATGCTCGGACTGGGACACAAGAGAAATAGTTAATGTTACCAGAATATAGGCCTTGGAGAAGCATGGAGGAACTGAGTCCCAAACTCTTGAGGGGAAGGGACTAACTGGCCTCTGCTGGTATCTCAAAGGTTAGAAGAGAATCCCCAAGCGGGCAGGGCTCAGACCTCTGAGGAGCAGGTACTACCTGGCTGGTACTTTGCAGGGAGTGATGCAAGGATGATTCTAGGACTGTGGAAAGAAGCTGGAAAGGAACCAGTTGCTATTGGAATGAACAGCAGCAGCGGGTAATGCTGACATGAAAACCAGCAAATGGGAAGAAGCAAGTTGCTTTTCTCCTCCTCTGTCTGTCAGTTTCCCTATTGGCAGAAGGGATCAGGAGGCCCCCTAGACAAGAGAGAAATACGGTCTACAGAGCCCCAGGTCCAGCATTACAAAGCTGACTAGAAAAGTGAGTATGGAGCTGAGAGACAGTAGCTTCATAACCTGCAGAATACCTCATTGGCAGAACTTAGTTCAAGTGCTCATCCCCTGGCTTACTGGGGCAGGACACAGGATCCGACCTTTTTCTTGGTCATTGAAAATGGCCTACTGGAATGGTTTTCCCAATACTACACCCATGGGGAAGAGGTAATTCTCCATGAGGAGATGCAGGCGATATTAGAAGGAATGAACTCTGGGATGGCAAAATGCAAAGTATCTACTGTGTCCTCTTAGTAAGAGATGCTCTTGGTGGAGCCCTGAATGTTGGTATTATTTCCCCTCCCACATAAATATGTGGAATTAACCCTCTTGTCCTTGTATAGCATTAAAGCTGGTCATTTATGTCAGTCTGCAAATTGCAGATGCCCTGTTTAGATGGGGATGATAAATCCCTCACATTGACCTTTAATTGGAACCAAATAAAGAAAAAAGTTAGGGGTTATTTTCTTCCATGGCTAGGAGATTTATATAGTGTACTTAGAACCTGTTTATCTGGGAAGACAGAAAGATAGTTGCATAAATGGATTTTCATGCTTGTGGCTTCACAACACAAAGCTCTATGCAGCTCGGTGTTAGTGTTGCAAATCCTTATCACACCCCAATTATTTTTGTGGAGAGAGGGAGGAGAGCAGCTGCAGCAGTGCCCCTCACCTCCCTGATTTCTCTGTCTTGTGCCTAAACAGACACACAAACATGGAATAGATCTGTATTTGGAGGAATTCAATGCATGGTAATTAGTGCACCAGCAGCTTTGAATTTCTTGAAATTAAGAACATTGATTCTTTGCTGAAATGTAAGTTACTTGTGGATACTTTACTCCTTCCATTCTAGCTTTTCTAAAATAACTTGAGCTTATGTTCTAAGTAAGGTTTCTCAGGTATGCTTTATGCTGCTTGACTCGGAAGACTTGACAGGTAGTTCCTTAAAATTAAAAAGCTCTCATGAATTTCTTCAAGGGCTGCAAAGAATTATTGATTGGCTGAAGTACAGCAGCCATAAGAAGGTCAATTGTCAATCTCACAGATAATGTCCAGTCTACCCTCCGACCAACTTGAAAAACACTGAAAAAAAAAAAAGTCAAAATTGCCAACAGAATACTTAAAAATATATACACAAAATATATCAATATGTATAAAATATGTAACATACAAAATAAATATATAAATACATTATATATAAATATTTAAATATATGTAGTATATAAAAATATAAGTATATAAAATATATAAAATGCATACATAAAAATATATAGCAAGTAAAAATGAAATTCTTGCCCTACCTGGTTTGGCTGAGTGAACAGAGGCCCACGGACTAAAGGGTCCTGGATTTGATTCCATTCAAAGACATGTACCTCGATTGCAGGCTTGATCTTAGCCCTGGTCGGGGCCCGTGCAGGAGGCAAACCAATTGATGTGAGGTCTCACATCAATGCTCTGTCTCTCTGTCTCTCCGCTTCCCTTCCATTCTCTCTAAAAATCAATGGAGAAAAAAATATCCTTGGGTGAGGATTAGAAACAACAACAAAAAGAAAACAAGTAAGCTTGTTTGTATTACAAGATTTTTATTTACATATACATAATACACACACACACAAACACACACGTATACACTGAGTGGCCAGATTATTATGACCACCTCACGTTTGTAGGCAAATTAGCTATAATTTCGCTCTGAAGTTGCTAGAGGGCCAGATCATTATAAACGTCTGAATAGCACAACATACCTAAGTATCGTTGCTGATCAAGTTCATCCTATCATGTTGATGGTATATCCCAATGAAGATGGCTTCTTCCAACAAGACAATGCGCCATGCCACGGTGCTTGTATTGTGTAGGAGTGGTTTTAAGAACATGAGGAAGACTTTACCTTGCTTAGGTGGCCCCCACAATCACCAGATCTCAATCCAATTGAGCATTTGTGGGATGAAGTTAAAAGCGCCATCAGGCAGCTGGTTCCACAACCATCAAATCTCACAGAACTGGACAGTGCTATTCATCAGGCATGGTGTCAGATTCCTTGCATCACCTTTCAACATCTCGTGAAGTCAATGCCAAGAAGAATTGCCGCAGTATTGAAGGCGAAAGGTGGCCCAATGAAGTATTGATGGGGTGGTCATAATAATCTGGCCGGTCATAATAATCTGGCCACTCAGTGTATATATAGAACTGTGCTGTATATATTAGTCTGTAATATTTTTTTTCAGATAATAATATGTCAGAGATATTTTCCTGGTCATTACATACGGATTACCCTCTATTTTACAGGGCATGGTTTCTCCACTTTGATGATGAATATTGAGATTGTATTCTTATTTTTTTGCTGCCAGAAACAATGCCACAGTGCACATCCCTTTGCATATATCTTTACATGTATATGCATCTATCTTTACATGGTGCTATAACTTCTATAAGATAGACGTGGATCACTGGCTTTTGCAGAAGGATCTGGTTCAGAATCATGCATTGCATTTAATTGTCTTGTCTCTCTTGTCCCCTGCAATCTGAAATGGTTCTGTAGTCTTTCTTTATTTTCATGGCACTTACACTTTTGAAACTACAGAAGACCAGTTAATTGGATTTCCTGCTATCATATTTTTATTTTTTTATTTTATTTTGAGAAAATATCAAAAGATTTGGGTGATGGCAGTAATGCTCAACCCTGGCTACCTATTATAATCACCGGGATGATTTTTTTGTTGTTAATATGTTTTCCAGGGCTCCATTCCATATTCTTTCTGTCCCAGGCAATACACTGGACTTGGATCCCTGAAGTTAACATACCTGAGATCAAATCCTGGTTTTGCCACTTCTAGCTCTGTGATCTTAGGTAAGTGACTTTACCCCTTTGAACCTCTGTTTCTTTGCCTGTAAAAGAGCAATTACAGTAATAGTCAAGGCCATATAGGATTGTGTGAGAATTCAGTGATGAATGCAGGTGGCTTAGTAGTGTACCTGGCATTTTTAAAAGCATAAACATGTTGATTATTGCCGTTATATGGAATGTTCCTTCTAAAGTACACATGAGAAAGAAATGGATTACATGAGTCCTTCCTCAGAGACAGGCCTTCCTTGGAGATTGCCCTACAGAAATCAGTACCTGTTTAGACATTTGATTTATGCTAGAATGCTTGCCATTTAATATGAGGATGAAAGTGAGTTTGAGTCCAAGAGCTATTATGCACTTCTCCCAGTTTCCTGTCTTTTCCTCACCAAAATGTAAATTTAATGTCTGAAGGAAATGTCAGTTATTTCTATATTGATCTTGAGAGACAGCTTGTTTCTGCTTTAGAGAGCATAGATGTTTGGGCTAGACATCATGGAGAAACACGAGGAAACCTGGACCAATCCTGCAGGCAACCACAGGACGGCTTTAAAGATGGATTTTATTTCTCTCTCATCTGCCAGTTCTAGTGGTTTTGATGGAGGCCTCTTCTTTCCCTGGTGGGATGTTTGGGGAAAATAATCAGCACATTTAATTCAGAGAGGAAAGGAAGGAGGAGTGAGTGGGACTTTGAGCTCAAGGTAAAACAATAATGTTGATGATGTGGCGCCCAGGTGGCTTTTGCCTTTTTGCTTCTGGTCTCCAAGAGAAGCCTGGGCAGGAGCTGGAAAGCAAAGTTGGTTTTTGAAACTTGTGCTGAATTAATGCTGCAAACATCTCAGGCAGAATAGACTAGTCCCTGACTCACAAGTCTGACAGAGCAGAGATTTGGATCCATCATGTACTCATTCATTCATTCATTCATTCATTCATTCACTCAACAAATATGTATTGAAGACCTAGCCACTCTTCTACACACTTGAAATTACATAAACAACAAGAAGACAAGCGTCCTGCCTTCACAGAGCAAATAATACTAATACTAACAACAACAACAACAATAATAAATTCAGTAGTAGGATAACTGCAGATTCAAAGGGATATGCTGGATGACGGGACAGATTTTCAAGAGGCATGAAGGTCTGCTTCCAGTGAGGTGGTCATGGAAGGACAGTGTCACCTCTGGCTACATCAAGAGCAGCCAATCAAATGTAAACCAAGATTCTGGAGGAAACTCATATTAGAAAACATGTTCTCATAAGCAGTTCAATTTCATATGGCCAGAGATTTTGAATTGTGGAGATTCTTTCTCTATTTAACAGTCAAGTTCTCTGGCCCTGTAGAGTAGGGAATATGAATGTACTGTTGATGCTTAAGACAGCCCTGATGTGCTGAAAGGGGTCAGAGGGGCAAATAAAAATTAAAAACAAGAGGCTTAATTCTCCTGGTTAAAAATAAGGAAAGATATGTTTCCCCTCTCTTTTCTCAGCTCATTTATTTCAGAAAACTTGCACAGTAATTGGGACTTCTTTCTCTGCCCCTTGACATATAAATTTTTTTGACATGTAAATCTTTCTAAAAGCTTCTTGTGAATTTTATAATTCAGGACTGCTTTTCTTAGGGACCCAGGAGCCAGCCCTTTGAAATGTAAACATCAGGGGAGATAACAGTCCCCTCCCAGTTTCTGTGGGAGCCTAACTTCAATGGGCACCTTGCTCCAAATTGCAGAACTACCTCCTGTCATAAACATCACGAGAGGTTTATTTTTCCTTTGTATAAAACCAATTAACTAACACAGACCATCACCCCAATCACCAGGTGAATTGAGGATGAACTATGTGTGACAAATGATTCTCTCAAGTGCTACGACTTGCATCTAATGGGTTGTATCTACTTGGCTGTATGAAAAGGTGAGAATTCTTTTAGTGGATTATTCTGCTCTAGTGTTCTTTTCCTTCTATCTTTGTGAAGAGGTATTCTAGGTTGGGAGGTTTGGTTTTTAATTATACTTCCCAACAGTAGCAAAGATACCCCCTTTCTGGGAGTTTCTCAGTTAGTTTTACAGCCCCACCTTTTTTCCAGAGAGCTTTTCTGAATTCATGGAAGTTGGATATATAGTGGCTCTTCAGATTTTTGTTTGTTGAATGCTTTCTTCAAATCAGATCTTATGTGGCGCCCCAATGTATAAAACCATGAAAAGAGAAGCCTTTCCAGCATGTTCTACAGTCCAGAGTCCTGCCTACACCCCGCCTTCACTCCGCATCCACTGGGAGATGCTAGGGAAAAGGCCAGAGGTCCTGCAGAGCATGTGTAGAATAATAAATGCCATTGTGTAGATCAAGCATGTCAAACTCATGGCCAGCAGATCACATGCCTCACTGGCCGCGAGTTTGACATGCTTAGAGATGATCTCCCAGCCCTCCTGCCTTCATTCAGCTCCTTCTACATTTCCATTTCACTCCACTTCCTTTAGGTTTTCACTTAAACTGGAAAATTCGGTCAACACTACACCACAGTGCCCCTTGCCAGGTTTTAAATGCCTTCTGTCTCACTCACATCATGGTAACACCTCACATGCATCTTATGAAATAGGTTTTTATTATTTCCCAGTTTACAGATGAGGAAATGGAGGTTCAGGGAAGCAGAATGAAGTACCGATTGTCTTGCACACATATTTCTCTCTGCAGTCCTCACACTGAATCATGACTGTGCATTTGTCTGTCTCTTCCACTGAGTCTTGCTCCTTGAGGGCAAAGGCACATCTTCTTCAGCTTGGTGTCCACTTTGCCTGGGCCAGTGCTGCACATGCCATAAATATCTGTAGAATGAAGAAATGCATGTTTCCAATGTCACGCAGCAGGGGGAAAGCAGAGCTGATGTAGGAATCCCTATCTGGTTGGTTCCAGAATCTCTGTTGCTTGAAATGTCCTTGATGTTCCTTGTAAGGACAGCTCTGCAGCTGGTGCCTGGGCTGAGGGAGATGCACCAAGTGTGGGAAGAGGAAAATAAGCCATCTTTCTTGCATAAGCAAAAGCTTCCGCTATATCATACATGTTACTGTTCTGTGTTTGCTCTATTACTCAGAGTGAATGTGGCCACTGCTTGGTAGTGGTAAAGGATGGTGCTGAGAATGTTACATTTCATTTATCCTGCCAGCCTTGGGCAATCATAGAAGTCACAGGTTCCACTGCCAATGGGTAAGTCCCTTCGAATCAGGGTGGCTGCCATCTATCTACAACGAGACAGTTCAGTTTGGTACATACATTTCTCTTGGCGTGAGGGCTGTGGCAGTGTAAAGGACCAGCCTCGTTCCCAGAAAAGATGCACTGTCCTAATAAAAAGGACAGACCAACGTGGCTTTCCTGGGAGCTCCATGTGATTGTTATGAAAATGCAGTCTTTTGAGGACTTTCTCTCTGGAATGAGACAGTTTATTGAGTGCAGGTTTGGGGCCTGATAGACCTCAGTTTAAATCCTGGATCCCCCACTCGCCATTTAAATGACGTTGGTAACATACCCAACCTTGTTGGTCCTCAGTTTCCCCATCTGTAAAACAGGACAATCACACCCCTGTCCCAGGATTGTTGAGAGGATGAAATAAGAAGGGGCACCATAAGGGTTCAGCAGCGCAGCACCTGGTGCATAGCAAACCCCGCATGAAGCTTTTTGACTTTCACCTTCTAGTTCTGAGGGAAGATGCTTTGTCTCTGGGCAGGAGAATGAGTGGGCATTCTTGCCACAAGCGAGGAGGGCCAGGCCACTCTGGATGGTGCCAGCATAAAGAGAGCCCTAGACAAGACCCCTTCCTCAGACTTGCACTGCACATAGGTGAGGCAGACACTCAAGCGTTTGCCCCTTTTAAAACCACTTTCAGAACTGTTGCTTTTCCTTATAATCAGAAAGAGGAAAGAGGACACTGCAGATCCACCTTAGACAAGTTGGGTTCTCTAGTGCTCCTCAACAGTATTAGGACCTTTGGGGGTTCCTTCACATTTGCAACCCCTTCCCCAGGAAAACTCTGCCTTCCAAGGGGAGAGCTTTATAGTAGAAATAACATATGTGGGCCAAAGAAGTGGACCCAGATCCCAGCTCTGCCATTTAATCTCGAGGTGAGCCCTGAGAAGGCTGTATCTCTCGGCTCCAAGTCCCCTTCTGCAAATTGATGATAACAACCCCTGCCTCAGAGCTTATAGTATCTGGATGGCCAAGCATGGCTGTTATGAATCCTCTGCTGTTTACTCTCATGTCCTAGAAAAGACTTCTCTGCAGGAAGCCTGGATCAAACATCTGGCATCTACCCAGGTTAGTGTACCACGTTCTGCTCACATGCTGGTCATCACCATAGGGTACCTGACCTTCGGTGTCTACTAACACATGCCCTTTCCTGGCTTTCTCTCATATAATCCCACCACAGACCTATTATAATAGTTGATGGTAGACGCTGTTATTATATCCATTGTGAAGGTAAGGAAACCAAGGCTTAGAGACCTTAAGCAATTTTCCCAAGGTCACACAGTCAGTGCAAATTGGAACAGAGATAGAAACCAGGAGGTCTACCCTGGAGCACACACTTGGCCACCCTAAGCATTTTAGCTTTCCTTCATGATTTTCCTGGGTACTATGCAAACCAAGTCTTAAATGTCACCTGGCATAAATTCTGTTTTTGCCCCGATCTAAGGGTATATATTTCAGAGGTAAACCAACTCTAAATATATACAGAAGTACCTTTATTTACAGAGGTCAAAGTTGTGGTATGAGTGCTTAAGTCTCTCTGCTCTGGGCAAAATGTGCTGAGTCTTGATGAGTTTACTCTGGAGACCAAGGAGCAGACAGCTTCCCTTTTCTTTTCCCTATCTGCAGGGTAGCCAGTTTCCCTGGGGGCACTTGAGAGAAAGCCCATGAGTCCTTGAGACAGCCACTCTATCTCTCTGAGACTCTCTTTGATTCTTCCTTTAATGGGGTTGTCTCACTGTCTTTCCTTCCTTTGGGAGAGAAGGCCTTGGAAAACGTCTCTCTTCCCTGTGTTTCAGTTGGGCCAAAGAAACAGCCAGACACGCTCCTTCTCACAGAGTGGGGGATAAAACTGTGCATGTGCGCAAAGCAGAATGAAAAATGCCTGCTATTTTCTGTAGGCTAGAGAATGATGTATGTTCCTGGGGGTAACCTACTACCTCGGAATTAGTCATTTCGAACCGTGTTCTCTCTGCTGTTTGAAATACCTCATTTTAAAAATGTTAAGGTTTTTTTTTTACCTTCTCACTTAACTGTAGGAACATTAAATGCACAACTTTATCAAAATGACATAAGATATATGCTTCTGCCAACAGCAACAGGAGAGAATTAACAATTCAAATGGGAACAGGTAAAAGTTGCTCTCAAAAGATGTGAAGAAGAAAGTTTGAGGTTTCCTGCTCTTTCCTCAGCCACAAGCACAGTGTTACACGTTTAGAGTCCCTGAGGCCCTGGTGGAGGAAAAAGTTTTATGTTACAGGGAGAAAGGTTTTATTTTTTATAATTTTGTTATGTCTCTTTGACATCAGGACTAGCTGTACACATTTGTCGAGTGTACAACTGTATATAGATATCTCAAAAATAATCCCCATGTGTCTAATGGCTAAATTTGGTCAGGGCTCGTCTTCTAGCCATTATAGACCCTGACATTCTTATCCAGTAAAGAATCAGAAAGCCAGTATGGAACAGAAACGGGGAAGGTAGAAGAGTATGAGGGTGTGGAACCCAGGAGAGGAGCGGGTGGGAGAGAAAAGGCTCGCGCTGTGGGTTAGTTGTGGCGCACCAGAAACAGGAGTCTATCACATAGACGGCAAATGGCCTCCTCTATCATTTGGCTGATGAAGGCAGCAATTCATGTTAGAGTCAACTGGAAATTTTTGAGGAAGAGAGTTGTGAAGATTCTGGATGAACTAATAGAATAGTTAAAAAGAAGAGCACATCATTTTTCAGAATTTGATATCATTCTAGCAGGATAAAGGAATGAATCTTTTGACTTCTCAAAGTGCTTTTCTGGCATGGGATTTGAATCTATTTGATTTATTTTCTACAACTCTCGTCTGCCTACCATCTTCTTAACCAGGCATGCCTTTTGCATTGGTTTTTCCATCTAACCAAATCCCATGTCATTTTTCATCACCACTGAGCATGAGGTGGAAGCTAAGGCACTGACATTGAGGAGATTCATAGGGTGGAGGGTTCCACGGAATCACCTCTACATAATGACTAAAAGGAAAAGCCCCCTCGGGAAGAGGGCGGAAGTGATGAACTCGACCCAGTAAGAATATTTTGGTAATTTGAGAAGAGGGGTAATTCTGGGTTCAGTCTGGTGTTGGCCACTTGGATTAACCCTCCACCTCTCCAATCTCAGGGCATGCCAGTCTCCCACTTGCTCAGTGGACCCCAGGCATGCTGTCCCTAGAATTTATCAAGGGTTTTCCTCACTCAGGGCCTTTGCACTCACTGCTCCTTTTATCCTGGTATCTCTTGTTTTAAGATCTTCCATGACTTGCACTACATATGGTATCTTCATATTCAGGACTGAGCTCAAATGTCACCTCCTGAGAAAGGACTTCCTTCATTATACTATCTAAAAAGCCACACTCCTCTTACTTATTCTCACATTCATTTTCTTTTCATTGTTCTCTGAAATGACCTCATTTATTTATTTACTTGATAATTATTTGTTTCTCCCTATTTGAATGCAAGCTCTATGTGAACAGAAACAGAAAAGCTCCCTGCACAGTTCTGTGGATGGATAGTCAGCTATCAGAAAAGGATGCATTTTGTGGAGGAGTTACCAGTAGTGTTGTCAAAAAGGTGTGGATTTTACAACCTGGAGGAAAATTGCAAGGATGCAAGATGCAATATATTTTGACACTACAGTTTATTGAGTAAAATCTTTTTTCTTCTCTTTTCCCCTACCTAGATACATGATAAATGAGATAGCCTCTTCCTTCTGGTCCCACGGTGGACAATACGATACCCATTTCTTGACAGCAAGCAACATGCTATTTCTTTTGGTGTGTGCTTTGTCAAAATGCTTCCCTAGGAGATTCTCCTGCATCTCAGATTTTTATTTTCAGAGTGTTTTTGCTGATACTTCTAATCCTATCTGAAATGTCTGAACTATCAGGGGGCCTTAGGACCATGTGAAAGGGAAAAATGGATGCTTTATGGATCTGAGAAGGCCAAGACCCCTGTTGGACTTGTGGAGCTGAGATCCAATAACATCCCCCGTACTTCACTCAACAAGGACCATTATTACAGCCTCCCATTCAGGAGCGGGTCTGACTCATTTGTCTGGGGATGCCCTAAGCTTAGTGATAAACATTAAGGATAGCAGTGGACTCCAGTTTTAGTTGGTTCCGCTGTCCTCAGGATAACATTCAGATAGTTTTCTGTATATAAGTCCTTTCATTTCAAACCTTTATTTACTTATGTAGCCTTAAATCACAACGGTATTCATCTTGCACTCTGATCTTGGTTGGACCACTTAGATTTTCTCAAACTCCTTATATTTTTTCTTACTTGTGAGCTAGTTAAAACATCCTTGGATCAGGCACCACATGAATTCTAGATGTTATGACATTGCATACATCATCTAACTTCTTTTGGCCTCATTTTTACATGGCAAGAAGGTGGTTCCTTCCATCTTTAGTGTTCTATAATTTTAGCCAAAAACCACAATTTGGCTCCCTGGGTACTCTCTTTACCTTGTACATAGAATTTCACTAGCTCAATATAACCATGTAGCTACATTCCCATTGGAGAAATAAATAGCTTTGAGTTCACAAATATTTGGGGACTTTTTTGACATATCTAAGAGCAACCTTTATATTATATTGTTCAAGTTTGATGATATGGTAAATTGTATCATTTCATAAGTATATTTGGTTATTCACATCATCTAATGGAATATAATTTACAAACTAGGTGCTATGTAAATACCTCTCAACTTATTGAATATTGTTGCTAGTTTATATAAAACAATTTTGGGGGAGACCATGAATTACCAAGCTATGTAACTGATCTTTAGAAATGTCAGGGAGCTTATCACTCAAAATGAAGTGGCTGACTGAATTCAGTGAGAGAAACAAACTAGTCATCCAATTTTTTTTGGGCTGCTTCCAGGGGAGCGGGTGTTATAAAGGGATGTAGGATAAGCAATTCCCTGAAATGCCAAGTTCTGATTTCAGAGATATCGAAACCCCTCTACTAAAATAATATAGCATGTGCTCATTCATTATTTCAAGAAGAATTCAGAATTTATCCGTGAGCTATTTGTTTAATAGAGATACAGCTTCTCTATCTCTAGTGAGATATCTAAACTATACAAATAATGCCAATTAAATACAGAAAAATTATGACCAAGAAATGAGACAGGTGTTCAGAGAAAGAAAACATGATTTCCATTTGTAGAAGATCTAAAAAGGTTTTACGAAGGATTCATGAAGGTGGCATTTGAGTTGGGCCTTGAAGGGTATCCTGCCATTTATGGTCTAAATAGAAATAATTCCACTTTAAAAGAAGAGTTCAATTGGGTGAATTTATAGGAATGGAAATGTAAAATGCAATAGCTCTCCAGTACTATAGACCAAGAGTCCTTGGTAAAATAGGAAGCAGTCCTACATTATTTACTACCATGTGTTACAGGAATAAAAAATGGATGACTTGCAAAATTTTGATGGCTAAGCTTTCTCATTGCTAAAATGAACTGGTTTTCAACCTGGATCCTATCAGACAGGGGGGTCACTTTACATTTTTCCTCCTTTCAGTGTTGCCCAGGCAACTATTTCCTCTGATGGAAGATGCCATTAGAGCAGCACTCCCCAGAGCATTTTCTGCAGAACATTAGTGCTTTAAGATGCTCTGGAAGAAGAAAAAATTTCTTAAGACAAGTAGCTCCGGGCAATAATAAAGACGATATTCCTTCACAGACATTTACAATGCATGTTTGTCTTCTTAAAGGCTCTGAGAAGTCCCTGTTTTAATTTTGGTAAACCTGGTGTTTTCCAATCTAAATTTTATGAAAAGGCAAGTCTTTAAATTTTAAAATACTTTTATTGAGGCAAAATTTACATGCAGTATAATACACAGACCATAAATGTATAATTTAGTAAGTTTTGATAAATGCCTACATTTGTATAATCACCACCCAAATCAAGATGTAGGACATTCTGTTACCGCGTCAAATTCCCCCTTACCCTGTTCCAGTCAGTACCTACCCACCATTGAAAAACTACTGTTCTGATTTCTGTCATCACAGATTATTTTGCCTGTTCTTATCTTTTACTTAAATGGAATCATACAGCCTTCAATCTTTTGCTTCTGCTTTATTTTTCTCAACATGTTTTGGAGATTCATCCAAATTTTTGTATCTATACATCACTTATTTTTATGGCTAGGGAAGTATTCCATTGAATGGATATACCACGGTTTGGTTATTAATTCTCCTATTGATGAACATTTGCATTTGTCTTCAGTTTGGGATATTATGACTAAATTAGTTTTGAAAGTTATTGTGGAGTTATTTTTTGTGGATTTGGGTTTTTATTGATCTTGGATAAATGCCTTTGAGAGAAGTTGATAGGAATATGTCCAGTTTTACATTTTTTCTAGCAATGTTTGTAAGCCCAAGTTGTTTTATATTTCACTCACATCCTTTGTTGCCAATCTGTTCAATCTTATGTATTCAATTGGGTATAAAATAATACATTGTTGTGAGTTTCATTTACTTGAAGGTTAATGATTTTGAGCATCGTCTCATGTGTATACTGGCCATTTGTATATATTCTTTTAGGAAGTGTGTTCTCAAGCTTAAATTAGATAGTTTATCTTTTTATTAATGATTTATAATAGTTTATTATGTATTATGGATATATATCTGTGGTCCTCTCTAAAATATTTTGCATCCTCTCTCCAGTATATCTCTCTAAAAAATCTTTGCCTACTCCAATATCACAAAGGTATTTCTGATCTTCTGCTATTTTATTCTAGGATCTTTTAACTTGTAGCTCTTATATGTGGGTCTACAATCCATCTCAAATTAATTTTTGTGTATAGTGTGAGGTAGAGATTAAGATTTATTTTCCTATATTATTAATTGTTTTATATTATTTGTTAAAAATATTTTTCTTTTCCTATGAAAGTGCATTGGATCCTTTGACAAAAATAATCTGACTGTAGTTTATACATGGGTCTATTTCTGGATTACCTATTTTATTCTACCTCTCTATTTGATTATCATTATGCTAATGCCACACTATCGTAATAACTCTAGTTTTATAGTACATGTTGGATAAAGTAAAATGAGGTATTCAGATTTTTTTTTCTTTTTCAGTATAACATTTTGTTATTGTAAGTGGGTTGTTTTTTTTCCTTTCCACATATTTTAGAATCAGTTTGTTAATTTTTAAAAAGTCTGTTGTGAAGTTGATTGGGGTTATATTGAATCAACAGAGAAATTTGGAAAAATCAATATTTTAATAATATTGAGCAATCTAATCCATGAATATGATATACATCTCCATTTATTTAGGTCTTTCAATTTTCTCTTCCCATTGTTTTAGACGTATAGAGCTCTACCATATTTTAGTATAGGTGTTAGTACAGAGCTCTGGCATATTTTTGCTAAATATTACCCTAAGTATTTAATGCTTTTTCATGTTATTTTAAAATGAGATTTAAAAGTTTTCATTTTCATTATATAGAAATATTAATTTTTGTATACTGACCTTGTTTCAATGGTTGATTTGTAGCTTTCTTAGTATATTCTACTTATATACGATTTAGATACTATCTTGTTAAATTTGAATAGAGATAGTTTAACTTACTTTTTTTTGCATCCTAATGCCTGTTATTTCTTCTTACTGCTCATGGCACTGTCAGGCCCTCCACTATAATGTTGGATATAAGAAGTGAGATCAGACATCTTTGCCTTGCCTAATCACAGTATGGAAATAGTCACTATTAAATATGATGCTCACTATAGGCATTTTATTGATTTCTTTACTAGATTAAGCAGTTTTTCCTTTATTCATTGTTTTCTGAGATTTTTTTTTAAAAAAGCGAGGTGAACATAAATTTTCCGGATTATTTGTTTTATGTCTGTTGAGATGATTAAAAGATTTTTCTGCTTTATGCTTTTTTTAAGGTAATTTACATATACTTTTTTTTCAAATGCTAAACAAATCTGTATTTCTGGTTAAACTGGATCAAAGTATATTATTCTTTCACCAGTGCTGGATTTGATTTGCTAATCTTTTCTTAACTAATTTTGGATCTATGTTTATGATAGCATATATGTGTGATATTATTTTCTTATTTAAAAATATTTTTATTGATTTCAGAGAATAAGGGAGAGGGGAGAGAGAGAGATAGAAACATCAATGATGAGATAGAATCATTGATTGGCTGCCTCCTGCACGCCCCCTACTGGGGATTGAGCCCTCAACCTGGCATGTGTCCTTGACCTGAATCAAACTTGGGACCCTTCAGTCCGCAGGCCAACGCTCTATCCACTGAGCCAAACAAGCTAGGGCTGACATTATTTTCTTATTTAACATGTTTTCATTTGAGTCTGTTTTCTGAAACGTTTGTGTAAAATAGACATTAGTACTTTTCTTTAAGGTTTCTATTTCTCTTCTATGATTCCTCATTCATTCATTGGTCTTCATTATGTCACTCTCCAAAACTACTTACTACATTGAAAGTAATTTATGCTAAATCAGCAACTGAGAAATCTGAGTCTATTTTTGTGGGTTTTTCTCATGATATGGATCCTATTTTTTGTTGTTGTTTTTCCCCCCACATGTCTCATTATTTTAATGGACACTGTGGATTATCTACACTAATAAAAGAGAAAAATGGTAATTGGCATACGACGATACCCTTTTCATTGGCTAATCAGGGCTATATGCAAATTAAGTGCCAACTATGATTGGCAGTTAACTGCCAACTAAGATTGGCAGTTAACTGCCAACAAGATGGTGGTTAATTTGCATATGTAGGCACAATGCAGGGAGGCGAAAGGGAAAGCAGAAAGAAGCCCCCTGCCACTGACAGTGATCGGAAACCCCGGGGGGAGCTAAGAGCTTTGCCCTGCCCCCCAGCCATGATTGGAGAATCAGGCGCCTTTGCCGTCCTGGCCAGTGATAGCAGGAAGTAGGGGTGGAGCCAGCGATGGGAGCTGGACATGGTCGAAGCTGGCAGTCCCGGGAGCTAGGGGTCCCTTGCCTGGGCCTAAAGCGGAGCCCACAATCGCGGGGCCACTGCAGCTGCGGGTCCCCGCTGCCCGGGCCGGACGCTTAGGCCAGAGGCGTTAGGCCTGGGCAGGGGCGGAGCCTGCAACCGCGGGGAGCTGGGGGTCCCCTGCCCAGGCCTGACACCTCTGCCAGAGGCCTCAGGCCTGGTCAAGGGGCCGATCCGGTGATTGGTGATCGGAGGGTGATGAGGGTCAACTCCTCTGGCCGAGGCATCAGGCCTGGGGGGATATGATGGTCCCCTTGCCCAGGCCTGAAGCCTGGGTCAGAGGCATCAGGCTTGGGTGGGGGGTGGAGCAAGCTATCAGAGGGAGATGGGGGTCCCCTGCCCAAGCCTGACACCTCTGGTGGAGGCGTCAGGCCAGGGCAAGGGGCCGATCAGGTGATCAGAGGGTGATGGGGGTCAACGCCTGAGGGCTCCCAGTATGTGAGAGGGGGCAGGCTGGGCTGAGGGACACTCCCCTCCCCACCCCCCACACCCAGTGCACGAATTTCGTGCCCCCGGCCCCTAGTTATCTTATAGAGACACTATATTGTTTGGCTGCAGAATGTTGATTTTTGTCCTAGTAGGCCATCTTTAATTTGTGGCATCTTGATTTATTTCACTCTCTCATGGGGTATCTATTTTATTCTGATTGGAAAATCTCTTAGTTCTGGGTCATAGTGTTTACTCCTGAAGTGTGGCCCTTATGGAATTTCGGTGGAGAGCTTTGGACTTTGAAATACCAAAGCTCTCTAACGGGCTGGGATTCAATTCTGTCTCTATCAAATTATCTCCTAAGCTTTTTCAAGCTTCTAGCCGCTGTTTTCTACTGAGATTCTTATGGTATCTCCCACACATGCACATTGCAGACATCAGCCAAGAATTACAGAAAAGTTTATATGATTTTGTGTCTCCACACTCTGTGGCTTTTTCATTTCCAGGATTTCTCTTCTCATTTTTCAGTCTTTCTGAAAGTCCTGAATTTTCTTCGCTCACACTTCAACTCATATACAGTGATGTGGGATTCAGGAGGTGGACCTGGTTAAAGGCATTGGTTTGGTTTGACATGTACTTGAAGTGCCTTGATGACACCTCTGAAGACAGTAAGTAGGAAGTAGTATGTACAGTTTTGCAGCTAGAAGTGGAAACTTTTCCCGTTCTCCCTCCCTGATCTTTGACCAACTGGTAATTTGGTGAGCTTAGAGCCCTAAAACTTTCTATTATGACACTCCTATCTAACAAATTCAATAAATTATTTATTGAGTGCTATGTATATTCTAAGCATCATAGTTGAGAATTTGGCTTTGAACAAGACAAAGTTAGTGCTCCAGAACTCAGATTCCAGTTGGGAGAGACAGGCAAGAAATATATAAACAAATGACTGAACAATAAAGTTTCAGGCAATTAGTGCCTTGGGGAAAGTTAAACTAGGGCAGTAGTCATTTGGGTTGGAATGATGTGCAACTTTGTATAGAGTGGTCAATGAAGGCATTTCTGAGGAGTCGGCATTTTGTCAGTGACCTAGATAATGAGAGAAAAGAGTCATATGAAGATTTTTGAGCAAGAAATCCCAGATACAGGAAATATCTGTGGAAAGAGCCTGAGGTAGGAAGGAGCTAGTATTAACTGTGTGGCTGGATTTCAGTGGATGAGGGTAAGAATGCGAGGGACCTGCTGTGGTCTCCTGGATAAAATGTCCTCATCCGACCACCTGTCCAGGTGATGGCTTGTGTAAACCTTTTGACTCCTGTGCACATGCCAACCTGGTAAAGAGAGAAGTATTTCAATATAATAATGGATATCAGAAATGCAGCTTTTGAGCATTTCCTTGAGATTGCAGTAAATTCCATAAAATGAAGCATCTATGAATAGCTCTCATTCTGAGCCATCCACATGTCCCCATTTGATTGAGAAAAGAGAAGACAGGATTGGGGACCAAGCATAGTGTGTTGCTTTATAGGAGATATGTTGAGGTTTGTGAGAACATAGACAATTTCAACAGAAATAGTCAAATATGTCCATAGTCTCAGAGCTGTGTGGAACAAAAGATGATGAAATAAATTATAGTGGAATGTTTTTTGTCCTGTTACGTTACTTGATGTGATTTAAAGTAGGAATCCTCCTACCGGGAGATGTCAGATGCTCTCAACAATGCTTAGTGACAACTGAGGCTTGCTGTTCCTTCCCAGACTGTCATTTAGTGAATTTGGGAAGGTGGAGGAGTTGACACATCACATGTTCTCCAACTAAGTAGTGCTCCAAATTCTTGTGATTTTTTCTCTCCACTCATATTTTTCAAGTGTCAAAATTTGCTGTGGGAAACGATTGGACCTATTCGGAAGGCATAAATGTGCATGCAAATGAGAGGTGCAGACATGAATATGGAGCCATTCATGTCTCATGGGACCTGTTTAGGTTATTTATGCCCAAGTTACTCCTTGGAAACAAGAATAAACTCAGAGGGAATTTGTGGCTGGGAAACATCACAAAAACCCAGTCTAATAATTGTGAAACATGTCTTTCCGTAGTTTTCATAAATATCCCTTTCTTCCTCTCCTGTGCTCAACATATCTACTTAAGTTAATTTAGGTAAAGTCTGCACAGGTAAATTGAAGTACATAGGTGAGATAAATCATACAGCTATTTTAGAAATAGAAAGTGGTTATTTAGGGGAGGGGAAAACACCCATTTTGGCCTGTATATATATAAAACTATTTTTTTTACATCATTTGTATTCATCAGAGAATCACTTAGTCACTTCATACATTTTTAGGGTAACTTTTTTGTGTGTTAAGTATCTGGGGGACTTAGGCCACCTAGGCACAGTGCATTTTCATGGATCCCCCCAAAATCAACCCTATAAAGATTGTAAAAGATCATTCCATCTTATTGTCTTATTTAGGCCCAAATGTTGAAACCTTTGCTCAAGACCACCCCATCTGTCAGTGGCAGAGGGAGGCCTAGGATTACAGCCTTTGTCCTCTGTCCCGGAAGAGAATAACTCCAACTAAATGTGTCCAGACCCCTTTGGCTTTGGTTATTTGGATACGTTCTTGCTGCCACACACTGAGCCTGAGTACTATGGACAGTCTATATGACAGGCACCTAGGCACAAATTGGATTAAACGTTCCCTTCAGAGATTTTCTTTAAATCCCCACATGTGACTAGTTGGCTCTATGTGTAAGTCACCATTAAGTGTAGAAGTTTCCACTCAGTTTTTTCTAGAAATATAGCAAGAGTCAGTCTATAACAATCCTTTCAGACTCCTTTATGTAGTCCCTCAATTTTATGTGCATTTCCTAGATTTATTTACCACTGACAGGTTCTAAATTACTATTTTATTTTAGGAGTATCCGGAGATGCTTTTGTATAGGACTTTCAAGCTGATGGACTGCAGTCGCAGTCAGGTGGTAGGGTACACAAGGAACGGGGACAACTTTTACCACAGAGCAATCGCTATATGCAAGGTATTATATAATCTGGTGAAATCTAAGTGTTGTCTGTATACACCATAATATTGCAGTTTTAAGCAAATACATGAACGGCTTGAAAGTTTTCTCTAGGAACTGCTCCTCTCTCCTTCCCCTTCTGTTGTAGTAGCCGGGTCATTTAATCCACTACTCACACCTTTCACTTCATTTGTTGACATACAACAAATATTTATTGAGTTCTGCTGTGTATTTGACTTTTAGAAGCTGGAGAAAAAGCAAATTCCCTCTCCTCAGGGAGCTTGCCTTCTAATGGGGGAACAGGAAAGGAAAGCAAGGAAACATAATCAATAATTAAAAATTATTTCAGTCCATATCTTGGCATGGAGGATTTGTTTAGAGCAGCGGTCGCCAATCAGTGGTGTCCGAAAGGTTGGCGATCGCTGGTTTAAGGAAACGTTTGGAGCAGTGGTAGCCAACTGGTGGTCTGTGGACCACTGGTGGTCTGTGAGGTCTGAAAGGTTGACAACCACTGGCTTAGAGCATGGAAAATTACCCATTTGCTAGAAATTGGAATCTAATAGCTATAACGCATCCCCCAGATGCCAAAAATCTAATCCAATCATCACCAGCATGTCAAAACTTAAGAACTATGAAAAGAGAAAGCATTTCAATTTGGATATTGACAGAATACTTCTCTTTGCATTTGTTTAAAGCCAAATAGCTTTCCTTTAGTTTTGTTTATATTTGGAATTTGTATTAAGCTCTTATTTTCTTCTGATAACCCATTAACTTAAAAGTAGCTCTTATGAAGCAATAGTGACTTTTCCATTATTGAGTATTTGTTTCAAAGTCATTTAATCTTCCTAGCAGAATTTATTGTGTGAAGTTTTATGCAGTCAAGAATAATTTATTTTCAAACGTAGCAACAGCATACAATCAGCCAAACAAGATTGAGTGTTTTCTCCAAATACTATTCTGAAATTTTAAATGTTTCTAGTCTGTATTTCATTAGAATTTAAATAGGTATGTGCAGCTACTAGAAATGTCCTCTGATAGTGAAATATTATTTGAGAAACAGAACCCTGTAATACCAGCACCTTCAAATGTCCTACTCAAGGCAAATAGTATTTGCAAAGCACCGTGGCTTAAATGGAAGAATATAATTCAGATTATGATGATACCACTGTGTACTAAAGAATTAAATAATTTGGCAAATATATGTATAAAGATACAGATGCATTCTCTTATCATAATTAAGAATTTTCACTCTGCTTTAGCAGTGCTATTCAGAAAAGGTTGTAATAAACCTTAAAAGCTTAAGGGAAATTTTTTAAAATTTAATTCTCATCTGAGGATATGTTTTTTATTGATTTGAGAGGGAAAGAGAGAGAGAACGAGAGAGAGAGAGAGAGAGAGAGAGAGAGAGAGAGAGAGAGAGAGAGAAACAGATGTGAGAGGCAAGCATTGATTGGTTGCCTCCATACGTGTCCTGACCAGGGGTCAAATCTGAAACCAGGTTATAAGCTCTGATTTGGAATCAAATCCACAACCTTTTGGTGTATAGAACCATGCTCCCACCAACTAAGCCACTCAGCCAGGGCTTAAGGGAAAATTTAAAATGATCTATGAGGTTATAAACTCTGTCACAGCAATTGTACAATTGAGACATAGGGATTTACCTATTAATGTATTATAACACTTATGAGTTTGCCTGTTTTGCACGGGTAGTCCTGCAGTAGCTGTTATGAGGCCATCTTTATTTAGAATACAGAGAAACTGTCACACTGTCACAATAAACCTGTAATAAGTCAAAAACTGGAAGTAACAGTTTCCTTAATTTGCATGTATATTTATGTTGGGGCTTTGAGTTATTGTCTCCATAACTTTGATAAAGCTCATGGATATTGACAATGGTAACCAGTTGTCAATGTCAGCCAGGTGATACATTCACTCTTCTTTCTTGTGCTGAACTAGCCACATCCTTTTCTCTGGTTCTGCTTGTGGTCATCATGTGGCTACAGTCAAGAATGCCTGATTATTTGGAGAGCCAATTGATCTTTCTGGTTGAGGAAAGAAAACCAGATCCATATATTTGAATGTTACAAGTATAAGGTCTGAAGATCAAAATTAAGGGGGAAGCTTGAGGAAGGATGATCCATATGGTGTTGAAATCGATACAGGTAAATTTATCATTTTTTATCTGCTTTATCTGGGTGCTAATTTTTAGCCATCAAGCATTGTTCCTGTGTCTTAATAAGATATGTTCCTTTCACGGTAGCCAAAATAGCATAAAAATAAGGGCAACTCTCAAAGACTGTTTGCCCAAGATTCATCACTGATACGTCATTGGAACATGTGTAAGACTATGTCTATTTGCATGGTTTTCCTGGTGTCACAAAAGCACTTAGTAAGCCTAAGTTCATCAGATGACTCCCATTTTTCTCCCTTCATCCTAGATCCTTGACCTACAGCAGTCAGATTTTCTCATCTTCTCATCAGTAAAATATGCTCTATTAATCATTTATCCAACTATTTAGGAAATATTGATTCAATGCATATTATATACCAGGCTCTGAGGTATGCTTTGAGGACACAAAAATGAGCAACCAGAAACTAGCTTTCAGGAAGCCAGGACAAACAGACAAGAAAGTGAATCATGACAGCAATGTTATAAGGTTGTGATAGTGGTAAGAATGTGGCTCTGTGAAAATACATAGCAGGGCCTGTTTAACTATGCCTGGAAATCTCAGAGAAGACTTCCCACTGTATGAGCTGAAATGTAAAGGTGCTTGGATCACCTGGTCTCTCCCTTTCCAAACTCTATTTTTTTCTTGTATGAAAGCCTTCAAATACTCACTATTTCAACACATTGTCTTTACTAGGAGTTAATTCCCAGCATGGCTTTCCTTACTTTTTAAAATTAAACATACAGGGTGAGCCCTAACTGGTATGGCTCAGTGGTTGGAGTGCTGGCCCACACACCGAGGGGTCAAGGGTTGGATTCCCAGTCAAGAGCATGTACCTGGGTTGCAGGTTGATCCCTAGTCCCACTGGGCCCTGGTCAGGGCATGTTCGGAAGGCAACCAATGGATGTCTCTCTCACATCAATCTTTCTCTCTTTCTCTCTCTCCCCCTCCTCCCCTCCCTTCCACTCTCTCTAAAAATCAGTGGGAAAAATATCTTCGGGTGATGATTAACAAAAAACAAACAAACAAACAAAACACATACAGGGTAGGGCAAAAGTAGGCTTACAGTTGTTTGTATGGAAAATAATACAACCTAGCTAATAATAGACAAACATGGTAATTAACCGTATCTCCAACACGCTTCCCATTGGCTAATCAGGGTGATATGCAAATTAACTTCCAACAAAGATGGCGGCCGGCAGCCAGGCAGCTGAAGCGAAGAGGAGGCTTGCTTGCTTCAGTGAAGGAGGAAGCCAAGGTTCCTTGCCTGCCGCTGCTGGGCTCTGAGCTGCAGTCTAAGAAACAATGTTGCAATTGTAGAAGCTAAAGAAACCCCATGTTTTCAGCCAACCAGCCAAGCTGGAGTTGCAACAGTGTTTCAACTATAGAAGCCAAACAAAGCCAAGATACCTTCTTTCAGCAGCTGAGGTCTCAGAGCTGGAGCTGAGCCTCAGAGCTAAAGCCGGCTCTCAGCTCCAGTGACAGCCATAGAAGGTAAATAAATCCCAGAATTTAAAAAAAAAAGAAAAAAAGGAGAGGTTGGGAGCTTCAGTCACCCGCCAGCCTGAAAACGGCCCTCAGCCCCTCACCCAGACTGGCGAGGCACCCCAGTGGGGACCCCTACCCTGAAGGGGGTGTGACCAGCTGCAAACAGCCATCATCCCCTCATCCAGGCTGGCCAGGCACCCAAGCGGGACCCTCACCCTGATCCGGGACACCCTTCAGGGCAAACCAGCCGGCCCCCACCTGTGTACCAGGCCTCTATCCTATATAGTAAAAGGGTAATATGCCTGCCAGGACTGGGATCAGCAGAGCTGCGAGGCCTCCTGGCACGAGGATCAGCGGAGCCTCCCAGCACCGGGATCAGCGGAGCAGCGAGGCCTCACTGCCCCTGTGTCAAGCGGAGCCGCGAGGCCTCCTGGCCCCTGGAGCAGCATGACAGGGGGCAGCGCCCAAACCCCCTGATCGCCCTGCGGCTCTGTGTGTGACAGGGGGTGGGGCCACAACCTCCCTATCTGCCCTGCTCTGTGTGTGACAGGATGCAGCGCCCCAACCCACCCATGGGCCTTGCTCTGTGTGTGACAGGGTGGAGCCACAACCTCCCCATCGACCCTGCCCTGAGTGTGACAGGGGGGAGTGCCCCAACCCCCTGATCGGCCCTGCTCTGTGGGTGACAGGGGGCGGTGCCCCAACTCCCCTATCGGCCCTACTCTGTGCGTGACAGCGGGGAGCTCCCCAACCCCCTGATCGGCCCTGCTCTGTGCATGACAGGGTGGCGCGCAACCTCCCCATCGACCCTGCCTTGAGTTTGACAGGGGGCGGTGCCTCAACCCCCCAATCGGCCCTGCTCTGAGCCCGACCAGAGGCTGCACCTAGTGATTAGGCCTGCCCTCTGCCACCCAGGAGTGGGCCTAAGCCAGCAGGTCGTTATCTCCCGACGGGTCCCAGACTGAGAGAGGGCACAAGTGGGGCTGAGGGACACCCCCCCCGCCCCCCGCCAGTGCACAAATATTTGTGCACCGGGCCTCGAGTTATTAATAAATAATAATACAAGAATCAACTCTGTTTTTCATGTACTCACACTGTGAGTACTTGTTTAATCATGACTGTGTTGAGAGTTATGCATGAGAATTACAAGATGCTCTGGGCCCATGTAACAGCAGACCTGTCATAATCTGGGGTCAGAGGAGTTCCTTGATATGCTCAACTTTCAGCTTAAATCAGGGACATGACTTGAACATTTCCAGACAAAAGTGGTGAAGGGGAACAGAGATTGTACCAAAAAATAAGCCTTTTGGGATATTGATTATTTTTAGCTGGTTATTTTCAAGAAACAAAAGAGTCAGGAAATCCTTTGCCCTTCCCACTAACTTCCTAAATAAATTAGGTAGAGGACCTGCTCCAAGAAGGGAGGATTGTCATAGATATTTAGTTTAATATGAGCAAGTGTGATAGGGAGGAACCTGCCGGGGTCCAGCCCCAGCGGGTCCAGGGGTCCCCAAAGGTGTGGACGGAGTCAGCGAAGAAGGAATGACACGGAGACAGCGTTCAGTTGATCAGCAGCCTAGCCAGGATCTCCAGCCAAGTTCTGGTCTCGATCTCCAGAGAGGTTCTGCTTTGGATCTCCAGCGAGGTTCTGTAGCCATGCTCCCTCGCTAGGTTCTCCAGCCAGGTTCTGTCCAGGCTCTCCAGTCAGGTTCAGTGTCCAGGTTCCAGTCAGGTTCTCCTGCCAATCTCTGTAGTCAGGTTCAGTCCAGGATCCCTTGCCATGTTCTCCCACTAGGCTCTGTCTCTAGGCTCCGAGGCCAGTCCCTCTCCAGGATCCTCCGGCATGCTCTCTCCAGCGAAGTTCTGTCTCTAGGCTCCGTGTAGGTTCTGTCTTCTTGATTCTGTTCTAAGTTCTGAGTCTTTCTGTCTTGTTACAACTGTATTTATACCAGTTGATTCAATCCTATCAATCTCTATTACAAAGGTTAGGGCGTTTCTTATCTCCATTCCAGGGAGAAAAGATTATGTAGTTTAAGCATGATTGTTCGTAGTTAAAGGGATTAATTACCCGCCTGGCACTTAGTTGAGGGGTTTTATTCCCTCCCTAACTTCAGGGGAAAATCCCTACCTGGGGATTCAACCTTTCTCGGAGAGGTGACCTTGGTTAAAACACAGCGTCTAGAAGGTGAGCAAACATATTAAGAACCGTATGCCATATATGCCAGGTCCCTTGAAACAGCAAGGATGGACCGGCTCCCGGCAGGAACCTAATCAGGTCAATTTGTTGAAAGTCCTCTCTGTGTCCCATTATTAAAATAGCCCAGCAAACTTTTTTTTTTTTTTTTTTACCAAAAATTTGCTTTTCCATCTCTATGTGAATTGCCTTCCTGCCCATTGAAGTCCCAAACCACAAACCCCTCTCCTCCTTAGCTTAAGATGGCATAAAAGCCTTCACTATCCCATATAGGCCTATCCATCCTGGGGTCTCATATACTTATGGAACCCCCATATATACATATGTAATACATTTGGACATTTTCTTGTGTTAATCTCTGGTGTTAATTTGATTACTAGCTCAGCCAAGAGAACTTAGAAAGGGGAGAGGAAAATTAATTTTTATGCTCCTGCAGGAAGGTGGCTGAGTAAAGGCTCCAGAAACAGAATCAAGGGCATCCCTGTGGAAGCCAGAGCTTGAAGATTAGGCATGGTTCAGGAAGAACCCAGAGCAGGACCAGAACAGAGGAGCCTGGTGTGGGCCATGTCAAAGGTGCTGGACTAAGGAAAGAAGCCAGAGCTTTTGAGGGTTGGGTGGGAAATGGGCACCACAGGATGACATCTCCAATTTGCATTTAAAAAATAGCTTTCTGGTTGTTATGTGAAGATTTGATCAATGGAAAATTCCTCTGGGGCCTTTAACACACCAGCCTGTGTTCCTTAAGAAATCCTGGATCTAAGAGAAAAGTGATCAAGCGTCAGCAGGGATGAGGGCTGTCTCTACTGCGCCTTGCTCTCCCCAGCTGTGCTGAGGGACTGAGCAGTGAGCAGAAGACACCCATGGAGGCAGGCCTCTTTGGGAAGCATCCTGGAAATGGTGTTACCGTCTATGCTCATTGTTTTTACACTGCCACTTACTCTTCAGCCTTGCTATTACTGCTTTCATTTGGAAAGCACTCAGAACTGCTTTGATAACCGAATAAACCAGAGTACCTCTATGTTTCTGCTTTTCCCCCTAAGCAATTCCAGTGTATTCTCTCCACGGCACATCCAGCCTCTGACACTAAAGACATCTTTTGGACAATGGATGCATAATTAGGCACTGTGTAACTGAAGGCAGTCATTTCTCTGAGCTGCCCAGTTCTGATTTCACTCCAGCTGTTCTTTATTTTTAATTTTTATTTATTTATTTTCTTTATTGATTATGGTATTACATATTTGTCCTTATCTACTCATTGCCCCCACACCCCCCCCCCCCACTCATGCCCTCACCCCCCTGGTGTCTGTGTCCGTTTGTTAGGCTTATATGCATGCATACAAGTCCTTTGGTTGATCTCTCCCCCTCACCCCCACCCTCCTCTACCTTCCCTCTGAGTTTTGATGGTCTGATCGATGCCTCTGTCTCTGCCACTGTGGAGAACAGTATGGAGTTTCCTCAAAAAACTAAAAATGGAACTCCCGTTTGACCCAGTGATCCCACTTTTAGGAATAGATCCCAAGAAACTAGAAACACCAATCAGAAAGGATATATGCACCCCTATGTTCATAGCAGCACAATTCACCATAGCTAAGATTTGGAAACAGCCTAAGTGCCCATCAGCAGATGAATGGATTAGAAAACTGTGGTACATCTACACGATGGAATACTATGCTGCTGTAAAAAGGAAGGAATTCTCACCATTTGCAGCAGCATGGATGGACCTGGAGAGCATTATGCTAAGTGAAATAAGCCAGTCAGAGAAAGATAAATATCACATGACCTCACTCATTTGTGGAATATAATGAATAACATAAGCTGATGAACAAAAACTCCAGCTGTTCTTGCTGACAAGTGCTACTCTCAGCTTTAGCTAAGGTATATTTGAGGATGCAAATTTATCACACAGACTAATTATGGGCGAGGCCTTACTTAAACAATTAGTTCATCTCAACTTGATTACTGGAACAGGCTAATTGGTGTTCCCGATTCCAGCTGCCACCTTCTCTAAGGCATCCACAAAATAAGCTGCACCAGCCACGGGCAGAATGATGCAGTCGAATCAATCAAGGAGCTTCTTTTGTACCTCACTCCTTCCTTCCATTTCTTACTTCCAACCAGGCACAAACTTCCTATAAGCTGCCTGCTGAGGACCCCAGAAGGATATTCAGTCCCTGGCACCATGGCCTTCTACCTTCTGCCTTTCTTTCCCCCAACACATGCTTGTTCTGTGTCTCATTCTCTCAATCTCTACATCTTAGCAAGATGAAACACTATGTGATTTTAAGCTGAGGTGTTAAGGGTCGGTTATAATTTATAATGCCACTTTCTCAGCAGTTATTTGAATTTTTAATCAGCTTGCAGAGTTTTAACAGAGCTTTGAGTGCTGTGGCAATATCAACTACTGTGGCATGAACATAAGGGAGGTGACTTGGGAAGAGAAATGTTCCCAGTGTCTCTCATATAAAAGCATCATAGAACATTTGGTTAGTGTTTTAAAGTTACAAAGTATTTTTATCCTAGTATTTAATCCTTGTTAACAACCTTGTAGGTGGGTAAATGAGAGGACTGAAGTTAGAGTATCTACTTGTTTCCTTCCACAGGGAAAATGGTAAGGTACAGATATGATTATATCTTGATGGAATTTAGACTACCATGAGTACTATGTAATAAGAACAGCACATTTATTTCCTTATTTGCCAGCTCTTATAATAAAAAGACACATGGAACGAAATTAATATAAAATCACATTAACTAGTAAAAAGAGAAATCATGAATTTGAAAGAGTTGTGGAGATATGATAATTCAAAGGATTAGGATTATGATGATGATTGAGTATAAAATTGAGTTATGGGCTTCCTGGAAGCCAAGTTCAAAAGAGAAATGTGATGGTCTTAGTCTTATAGTCAGGAAGGAATAGATGGTGTTAAGATATGTCAACATTTTTTATTTCCTTGGCACTAAATTTTGAAAGGTCTTTGTCACACAACATTTTATAGCATGGATACTGAATGATGAAAAGGGCAGTTGCCCCAGTAGCTGCTATTTAATAAATAAAATGTAACCGATACTGGGCCTCTCCATTTTGATTCCAGCTCAGGACACTTTAAGGGTTTCTTACTGTGTCACCTTAGTGTGGATCTTAGTGTGTCCTCCTTCTTGCATCTTTAAGACAGATCTCATGTAGTCTGTGCTGCTTACACTGGTTCACACCCACTCTTCATACCGATTGTTGTCCTTTCCCACTGCCCTGTTGTCTGCTCTCACTCTACCCATTACCTTAGAGATGCCAAGACTGACCTCTTGCATTTTTCTGCAGGATGTTCCCATGGCTGTGCTGACCTACCCTTGAATCCAAAGTATCCTCTGGCTATTTTTCCCATTAGTCACATTGTCCTCTTTCTTTTCATCAAAGTCCATACTTTCCTGTTGGGTGACTTGGTTTTTATGAGGGGAGGGATCCCACTAGAGTGTGGTTGGGCTCCAAGTGAAACCTTTTTTTCAACTTTACTGGTGCTCCCAACCTCTCTAGAAGCCCCAATCATCATCTACCTTGTCATGTCTGACTTCTTTCTCATGTAGAGCCCTTCTCACAGGAGTTCTGTTTAACGTAGCTCCTGCCTCGGTTGATCCCATGTGTCTGTGTGTGATTAAACCTCATTGAACGTGATTGAAATCTATTCATGTGAGGCTCTTTTGGACCAAGACGAGCAGGGGTCATGCTTGCTAGCAGATTTGTTGTATACCTTGGCATACCAACATACCTGAGCCTCAGCTCCACCCCAGCTGGGGTCTCACTGCAAAACCAAGCAGAAGTGGATTTCAAAATTCTGTTTCTTAAGCAGCCTCTCATTAACAGTCTGTAAACAGCAATGCAGTAAGGAGTGTTCTATGGAACTAATGTAGTACAAATACATCGACTTCTAGCTTTTTAACTTGATCCAAGAAATGGGATTTTTTTTTTGGTTTCTCTTTCTGAGAGTTTATTATTGGTGTATAAAAATGCCATCTACTTCTGAATGTTAATTTTGTATCCTGCTACTTTGCTGAATTCATCTTCTTAATAGATGATCTCCTTTCCTGCAACCTTGCACTTGATTGAACGTGGTACATCTGAGAACAGGGGAGAGTAATGGAAGATGGCCCTGGTTCATTCTCAGTGGGCAGCTGTGATGGATTGAAGGCCACTGGCTGCATTGCAGTAGGTTTTATGGCAAATTCTCTTTCTGACAATACACTGTCCAGAGTATTGATTATGCTAATCTCTGGTTGTAAATTCATGTCTGGAGTGAAGACTTGCAATAAAGCCCATTTGTCAAGTGCAGGCTTAATCACAGATGATAATTGGCATTAACGAGTCCTCAGTAAAAGAACAGGATTGGAATGCTAGTGAAAGATTGGTCTAGGTCAGTACATCCATCCGTCATCACCATTTGCAAAGAAGGCTGACAGCTGTGCAGGGAATTAGGGGAGTTACTGCTGGGATACTTCGCTTCTTGATGGGCAGGTGCCCACAGTCCTCATTATGAATTATGTTTGGACTGAGTAGATGATCTTTTTGGCAAGGCTCAGTACTGTCATCTGTTAACCTTCTCCTGTGGGAAATCCATTCAAAATATAATTTTGAAACTTGCAGAGTATTCAGAGGGCCATTTTATACTTAATTCTGGAACCTTGGATCTGTCAATCACAATTTTGCAAACACTTTGCATGCATATTTGGGAAGCAAAATCAAGATCTCTCTCTACCTCTCCATGCAAGGATCAATGTCAAAACCATGGGTACCATCCATGTGCTAGTTCCATTACATTAAAGAAGAGACATGTCTTTTCTTCTTTGGCTTTCAGCTCCTCTCCTTTTGGTCACACCCTCATCATGCTCTCATATAAGTGGGGTAGTAGTTGTTTCCACCTAGGAGAAGGCTCAGTCCTACCTTTTACTACTCCCTTGTTGTGGTGGTGTTTTCATGCCACTAGTGGGAGACAAGACAGTTGATCTTCTTGATCTCTGTAAGAAGTAACTTCCCTATGCCTTGTCTCACCTTCTTTGAAAGGCCAGTAGAAGACAGACTGAGGCCTAGGGAAAGGAAACCTTAGCCTCTTAAACTGTCACAAAAGGCATCCTCCTAACTTCAATGTAGTATACTAGTTTCATTTTTTTTTTTTTGTATGTACCTTTTCAATTTGAGAGAGGAATGGAGAAGGAGAGAGAGAAGCATCAATGTTAGAGAGAAACATTGATCAGCTGCCTCCTGCAAGCCTCCCCCTGTAGATTGGGCCTACAACCTAGGCATGTGCCCCGACCGGGAATCGAACCTGCAACCTTACAGTGCACAGAATGACGCCCAACCAACGGAGCCACTCCAGCCAGGGCTAAAGTATAGCTCTTTCTCTTAATCTCTGCATACGTATCATATGTACACACATATGGAGAGAGAAAGTTGTTAAAAAATACATATGAATACAATATTTAACATTTAATACTTCTATATTACATATGAGCTTACTGCAATATGTCAAAAGGTTTATTCAAAATACATTATATCAATGTTGTGTTTAATCCCCTGGCACTTTTCTCCCATTTTTTTTTAAAGTTTCTCCTGATTGAAGAAAGAAGTGAGTGGGTTTTTTGTTGTTTGTTTGTTTTTTAAAAAAACACCCCAATTTATGGATTATTTTTACTCTTTAGCAAAAAACATTAAATGCTATTGCTGTTAATATACAACACAAAACCCCAACTACTAGTATGTAGCCCATCTGAAGATAAAGCACCTATTATTATAAATCATGAATATTAAACACTATCTTTAATAAAAAGGCTCATTACATAGTAGATAGTGGTTCTAGTCACTGAACAAATTTTTACTCCATCAATTCTGTTTGGTCTTTAATAGCATCAGTTGAGAGACACTTCATTGTTAGCACTAAATAAAAGAAGAGCTTATTCAATTATTTGAGCAGCTTAAATTAACAATGTAGACGTTGTGTGATAATTTAATTTGCCTAGTTGATTAGGTCTCACTAATCTCCCTCTCTCCCTAAAGTGACATAATAAAAAAGTTTAAGAATGATCCATGATTTCATTAAGGATTATATAGATCCATCTAGTCATCCCTCTCTCTAGCAGACCATGGGTCTAGTTTACTTAGGAAACCAAATACGATTCCATGAAAAAGTCACTGTGCTTCAATTATTCATTCAATAAATATTTATTGAGTATTAGCAAAACCAAATATAAACTCTATGATGTAGAGTGTAGCCTAGTGTGAGCAGTGATCATAATTCAAATAATTATAAAAATGAGTATACTTTTACAAGTGTTGATATAAGAAATGTCCAAACCTGTAGATAAATTTTATAAGAGTTTATTTGAACCCAACTGACAATATGTACCAGGGAGCAAGATCTCAAATGCTCTGGAGAATAATAGTTTGTAGTTTCTTTTATGCATTGGAGATTAAGGAGGGAACATAAGGAAGATTACATGGAGGTGGGAGGAAGCAAAGTGGGGATTGGATTATAGAATGGTTAAGATTATGTGCTCTCTTAAGAGTGCTTATAGCTTATTTCAAAGGTGTGTTACTCTACATGCACAGAAACAATAGACAGGGCTTGCTTAAGGCAATGATAATCTTCTTTATATACTAAAGAAGTTATATGCATGGGATGTGACTACCCACCATGATAGGCCCAGTTAGGAATTTATGATCAGATCACACTGTGAGGTTATTTTCCATAGAACTCCCCCTTAGTTTTGTCCACAAAAACTAAGTGCTATAAAATAAAGGGACACAGCTATAAGAGTACATTATAATAAGGACATCTGGCCTTTGAGATGCTGCAGATGAGGAGACAGGTCCTGTGAAAGTGACATTTGAGTAATAAAGAATGAGTGGGTATTAACTAAGCACAGGAGAGGAGGGAAGAACATTCGCAGAAAAAGGAAGATCATGCACAAGGGAATCAAGACAGCAAGCAGCATGGTGAGTTTGAGGATCTCACTGTGGTTGGAGTGCTGAGAATTAGGGAAAGTCTAGAAATGTAGGTAGGAGCCAGACCCTACAGGGTCTTGTTGTCTATATTAAAGTCTTTAGTTTTTATGCTAAGGTCTGAGAAGTTATGAAGATTTTAAACAAGTCATAAATACTTTAGTGTTTTTGAAAAGATCAATCTGGCCACATCATGGAGAATGGATTAGGAGGGAGCCAGTCTGAATGCATTTATATTATTAAAAATTTATTGCATTAATTCAGATGGGAGATAATAGTAGTTTACTATAGGATGGTTGTGATGCTATTAGAAGTGGGAAAAAATGCAGCTCTTTTTTGTCCAGTTACAGTTGACTTCAATATTATATTAGTTTCAGGTATACAGCATAGTGGTGAGACATCTATATAATTTATAAAATGATCCCCCCCAATAAGTCTTGTATCCACCGGCACCATACATAATTATTATAATATTATTGACTATATTCCTTACGCTATACTTAACATCCCTATGGCCAATTTGTACTTCTTAATCCCTTCATCATTTTCACCCAGCCCTTAGACCCCCTTCCGTCTGGCAACTATTAATTTGTTCTCTGTATCTATGAGTGTGTTGCTGTTTTGTTTGTTTTGTTCTTTAGATTCCACATATAATGAAATTATATGGTATTTCTCTTTCCCTATCTGATTTATTTCACTTAGCATAATACCTTCTAGGTCCCGTGTTCCTATGATATACCTCCATCATTCTGGGTGGTTCTTCCTCCTCTTCCTTCTCCTTCTTTTGTTCACTTCCTTTCTTTTCAACTCTACAAGGTTTCCCAGACTTATATATTTTCTGCTCCAGTCTTAAAATCAGCCATTTTCTAAGAAACTCTGGCTCATTGTATCAGAGAATAGTATTAGGCATTAAGGTACAGATGTCAGTGTGCTCATTGCTATTGGGTATCATTTCTTTTAGACCCTCTCAGCTGACCGAACAAAAAAATATATGTGTATACACTAGCCCATGTATTCACACATATCTATAAATATTTCTTCATATAATTATTTGTATCAATATTAAGCTAAACAAAATTTCTTATCGATGTCTCCAACTCTAATCCATTACTACCTGTATCATTCTAGTTCCTCCCCTTGCTAATCTGTAAATAATTCTCTTGTTGCAGTCTGCTTTGTTCCCTGAGATTCCTGATCTCCTAAACTTTTTTCTAATTTGCATACATTAATGTTCACTCTTTGTGCTATAAGTTTCTATAGGTTTTTCTAGAGTATAGCCTAGTTTGAGCTACATAATTATACAAACTGCATAATTATATATCCACCATTCCAGTATTATACAGAATAATTTCACAGCCCTAAAATCCCCCAAACAGGATATTTTTATTTACTTAAAAGAAAGTGAAAGCTTCTAGTAAGAGGCAGAAGCCAGTGAACACTCACCTAACACTACTCTGAAGCTCCACAAATGAGCAGAGATTACTAAAATTAGGGGAAAAGCTCCATCAATAGTAAAAAAGGCCATATAAACCCCTATTACAAACCCAGAATATATTTATTTTAGAGAGAGGAAGGGGAGAGAGAGGAAAAAAACAAACATTAATGTGAGAGAGAAACATTAATCAGCTACCTTCTGCATAAACCCCTACTGGGTATGGGGATTGAACCCAAAACCTGGGTATGTGCCCTGACTCGGAATCAAAGCTGCCACCTTTTGGTGTACAGGATGACACTCCAACCAACTAAGCCACACCAATCAGGGCAAACCCAGAATATTTTTGAGCCACAGTGAAATGTGGTTGAGCAAACAGCCTCTTTCAGAAAAGGTTCCTGCAAGGCCATCTAAATGTACTCATGACTACTCTAGACATAGATAACTAGGGGACAAGCAGACAAGCAGTGCCCTTGAGGATTATTTCCTCATCACCAAGCTTTCAAAGAGGTGAGACTGAAAAGGCCTCCTGGAAATTCCATTTTAATTTTTCCTACTCAGCTTCCTAAATGGGAGTGGCAGCCTGGAGGCGAGACTCAGCAGGGAGACAGATCCAGCTTTGTCACCACTGGGCCACACTGGAGCGGAAGGTTCCTGAGATGTAGCATTTTACACGGACCCTGTATCTTTGCAGGAAGATCTGCTGCTCTGTACAGAGAAGAGGGGTAAGCTTTCCCCCACAGGACCAGACGTTTCCCTCTGTGCCCACACAGAAGCTTCAATGCTATGAAAGCAGGTGGAGGGTGGAACGCCGTGATCCCATCTACTCTGGGAATGGATCCATCTCTTTCTCAAGGTCAAGCAGCACTGAAAGCCCATAGTGTAGGTATGCTCACGATCAGTTTGTCTGTCTTCTATTTCGTCTCTCTCAGCCCTGCACTGGTGTTCTCACCATCTGGTGTTTAGCGATAAGAATGGTTCACATATAGGAAATGCAAGTGCAGAGAAATTATCAATGCTTCGAAACCAAAGTCAGCTTCTCTCTCCATTGACAGACTAAAGCAGATCGCCTGCTCAGAACCAGGGAGTAGTGCTCTCTTGCAGAGGGCCAGATGGTTGTATCAATAATTTACTCTGACAGTGTAGAAATAGCTGGGCTCTAGGAAAGAGATCCAGGTTTCTGATGCTCATTTAGCTATTACAGCCCCTCTAAATCTTATTCTTAGCTGCTATTAGTTTTAAAGCCCCTAAAATGGAACAGGCCTGTTAGACTATCTTTAGTCAATAATTCTCTTCCCATTCTGAAACAATTCAGTGCATTATCTCACTCCAAAGGGAGGGGTACCATTTTCCTTAAGTGACGTGGCTAATGCAACAGGCAGTGTTAGTGATCCCGCTCCTCAAAATGTTTCTTGAGAAGAAGCTATAAGCCCTGTCAATCTCACACATCAGAGCATCAAATAAATATGAGATTAAGATCACGGAGCTCTCCTTGAATGTTTGCAATTCAAATGTAAGCCTGACTTCCTCAGAGTCTTTCAGAGTCCTGAGATTTTTACCTTTAGCTCTAGAGGAATTATGAAGGTGAGCACTGAAAAATTAACTCCTTGGGTGTTAGTGCTGAAGGGCTTTTGATATTTAGGTCATTCCCGTTGCTTTCCAGATAAGTATCAGCAGTTCAGAGCTGGTAAGAGGCACAAAGGAATCTATAGAGTGTGCTGTAGGCTATTAAAGAAATGTTTTTAGTTTTTTTATTATTACATCTGCACAAGCCTAGACACCAGCAGACTCGCATTGATGCTGCAATTTGCCATTTGCTCATTTGTAGCTGAGCCTTAGTTTATATAACTGACAGTTGGGATAAAAATGCCTGTGTGCTTTGTGATGCATGTTAGAAACATGTGGAATGGCTACATAAATGCAGATGCATGTGTTTGTGTGTGTGTTTGGGGTGAGGTGGGATGGTGGTAGTAATTTTGCAACTCCATCAATTTCAAAGCATTCATATTTTACAAGTCAAAAGCTCAAAAGTAGCCCAGCATTCAGCAATTATTTTCAGATTATGTTAATGTGGTTTTTATTTTTCTCAAAGCACTTCACTTGCAGAGATTACAAGCTGTTTTACGTGTGATGCTGAAATGAGATAGATATTATTAACTTGGAAGTAAGCAATGCTGGCTAAAGACAGTTTTCTTGTACTCAGATATTATAAACTAAGATGCTAAGAAAGGCTCAGTGTGGGAGCTGTCTGACTTTATTCTCAGCTCACCCAGTCTTCCTACGGTGTTCCTAGAGAGGGGAATGATACATGTTTGTGAGTTTCAAGGTTTTCATTCCACTTCTGGGTCATTTTAGGCTCTTTGAATTCCAAGGTCTCAGATGTCTCAAGAAATGAGTTTGTGGTCATAAGAGTCACACAACCATGAAGCAGACACACAAGAGTGCACCTTCCCTCAGCAACCTGAGCTTGAGGAGAGAAGCTGTGTCCCATTACCCTTTGTGTCCCCAAGGCATTAATAAGTATTGAAATAAAAAGAATGACATGTCTTTACCTCATACCTAAAAATGAAATGAATTCCAGATAATTACAGATTTAAATGTAAAAACAAAACAAAAGTGTACTAGAAGAAAATATTGGTGAACATTTATATATATTTGAAATAACACCATAGGCAGAAATCACAAATGAAGGTTAGTATTTTCAATCAGGTAAAACAAATAGTTATTGAATGGAAAAACGCAATATGAAAGGAAATTCTAAATTGGGAATGAGATTTGGAACTTACATAGCATAGGTTAATACTCATTATGCATAAAGAATCATAAAATTCAGTAAAAGATGATGAATATTCCAATAGGAAAAAAAGAGATAAGGACACAAATAGGTAATTCAAATTTACGTGCTTAATAAACATGGAAACATTAAATCTTATTAGCAAACAAGGTGCCTATCAGAGAACAAGGAGCTATCATTTATAGCTATTAAATTGGCATAGATTTTTGATGGCGTAATAATGCCCAGCATTGATAGGGATGCCAATCTCTTGTACTACAGGTAGGGGTGGGTGTGGGCAAACTATTTTGCATTGTTTAATCAGTATCTTAAAATCATATTTGCCTTTTGATCCAGCAGTTATACTTTTAGTAAGTACTTGGTATAGTATACAAAGATATATATGCAGGAATATCTACTAAAGGATAGTTTATAATATAAAAAATAGAGAGAGCTTGAATATCCCAAAGTAGGGGATTGTTTAAAAAATATGATATATTAGAATGTATTGGAATCTTAAAATCATGATATATTGGAATAAAATAATGTGATCTTATGCCACCATTAACAGTGATGATATAGAAGTGTAATTATTGATATAGAAATATATTTATGATCTATTACTGCATGGAAAAACCTTCTTATTGACTTATATTTATATGATGATATATGAATTGAAAACATCTCAAATACACCAAATACTCCAAAATATCGAAGGTAGCTATCTCTGGATAATGAAGTATAACTAGTGATTCTTGAAGTATAAAAGAAATTGATTGATTATGCATACCCTGTAACTTTTTTCTACACTGAATATAAAATGCATTTAACAAATAAATAATAAAGGTTAAAAAACCAAAATAATAACATACCATTCATTCATGGATATTATTAAAACTCCATTGGATCTCTTATAGAATTATTTTTTCTTTTCAAAGGCCAAATGTTAGACTCAGAATAGAGGAAGCTTTAGTTTGGGTTTCCCAGAACTGAACTCTCAGATAAGGATCAAGTGAAAGTTGTTCATTTGGGAAATATTATTAGGGCAGTTGGGAAAATGAGAGAGGAATAAAAATAAAGCTAATAATGTTTCTATTATGAAGGAAGCAACAAGCTCAGTTCTTCTAAGTAACTTGGGGAGATTAGGAGGAACTTCAGAATTATTTCACTTAAGAAGAAAAGGAGCTGAGATAATTATTCATCAGCTACTATTGGTTACTGGTGGAGAGCTGTTCCTGGGCTGTGTAAATTCCCAGAATTCCCTGCCTTTACTGCAAGGCAGGTCCTGGCATGTGTCAAAATTGTAAGGAGGTCGAAAGCAACAGACTCTGCTACATTGAAGTTGGAAATTAGTCAGTTGGTAGATGCAGACACTTTGCATCATGAAAGTGAAGACACTTATTTGCACAAAGTCATATAGTTAGTGGCTGAGCCAGCCTCAAATATCAGGTCTTCCACCCAGAACCTTTTTTGTTGCCTGATAATATTGAGGAGGTAAATTTTTCTCCTCTATCGTTTTAGGTTCTTCTGGCTGGTTTAAGAGTTAGAGACATGAGACATATTAACCAGTGAAAATCAAGTTTAATTTTATATGTATGGGGCTCCCTAAGAATATGGCGGCCCACAGGTGCTCAGGTAATGGGGGATTATATGCCATTCTGAACTAAGGGGTAAGGGTAGGTGTCTGGAATTTCAAAGGGGAGGAAGGGATTTTACATGGAGATGAAAAACAAATGCTCGCTGTGCCCCGCAGAGACAATGAACACAAAGAGAACTTTGGTCTCCACGCCCTGCGGAATTCCCTCTACCACACCTCGCCCATATTCTTCGTAGATGCCTCCAGTAACAGTGCTCTTCTTAAACCAGCCTCTTTATCTAAATTCTTTTTTATTTTGTTTTATTGCTTAAAGTATTACAAAGAGTATTACATATGCCTCCTTCCCCTCCCTGCCCCTTGACCTTCCCCTGGCCTCCCCTACCCCCCAGTGTCTTGTGTCCATTGGTTAGGCTTATATGCATGTATACAAGTCTTTCAGGTGATCTCTTAACCCCGCCCCGCCCAACCCTCCCGGCCTTCCCGCTGTAGTTTGACAGTCTGTTCGATGCTGCTCTGCCTCTGTATCTATTTTTGTTCATTCTTTTGGGCAGTTAAGGGGGAGGTAAAAAGCTCTTCTGAACCATTTGAACCTCAGTTATCTTCAGCTCAAAATTATCTGCATGCCAGGGTGGCATATCCATGCAGGTATGGACCCCTGCAGTGACCAGGTCCATCTTTGTCAAGGTCATTTCTAAGCATGACAGGTAGCCAAGGTCTCTCCATTAAAGATAGAATACAAATGTTTGTGGTCTTATCCCTTCTACCATCCACCTTCCCACCTAAGAATAAGCTCTAGGCCAATGGCTTGTAAATGAATTTAAGCAATGTTACCCTTATTCCTAATGAGAGTTTATCAAGATGACCGCTACATAAAAGAGCAAATATGGCGTTCTTCAGATGGAAGGACACGAAGGGTCTTCATTATATTAAGAACCTTTTGAATGAATTTCAAGTAGTACCATTCAAAAACACCCATTTCCCCTCTATTCTGGCTAGAGAGAAAAAAAGGAATAATTATTCCAAGAAGTCCTAGACAAGCAGCAGTAGTTTTACAGAAGAGACTCATGCAGGAGAAGAAATGACTACAATGCATGTGACGCCAAATGTAAAGGGACAGATTTTCTTGGAGAAACCACCACCTCTGTGCTTTTTCTGCTAATTGCTCTTCTGTCAGCTGTTCAACTAGAATGACTGGGCCTAGACTTCCCTAATAACTCATTTGTATTAGAAGATTAAAGGGTGGTCACTGTTTTGAAAGTGACCATCCTAACCTCAGATGGATTGTTACCTCAAAAATCACGTATTCAGTAGTTCTGGATAGTGCAATTGTTTACAGAATGTGTTTTTAAAAAGTACATTTTTCTCTCTGGGAAATTTGTTTATATTAGAATAATGAGTACATAAGAGTGAGAAATAGCCCACAGTTCTTGTGAAATTCTTTAAGCTGGGTGACTTCAGGAAGAGTCATTCTCATTTTGTAACTCACTTTCTTTTTGAAATTTATTTTATTATTTTTTAAAATTTAAAATTTTTTAAAAATTTATCTTTATTGTTGAAAGTATTATAGATGTCTCCTTTGTGTTTGTTTTGTTGTTGTTGTTGTTGTTTTCCCATTGACCCCTTCCTTCCCTCACCTGCCATTCCCAAGCCTTTGCCACACTATTGTCTGTGTAACTTAACTTTAAAATGCCTCCTCTCCTCTGTCCATATTTAGGGGGATGGTGAGGCAGTATGTTTAAATATATGACCTGTCTTTAAAACTTTGTTAAAATTGAGCCATTTCATATTTTAAGTCATTCACTTGAAATATGTTGATAATTATGGATAAAACTAGTATCCACTTCAATCTCAAGCCCTAAGGCTTGATTTAATCGATTGTTTACATCAGCACTTTGGTTTTACATATGACACTGTTAAAAGCATGAACATAGGCATGAAGTGGTTAAGTACATAGGCCCTGGAGTCAGACAAATGAGGGTTCAAATCTCACAACTACAAATTAATAGCTATGAGATGTTGGGCAAGTATTACCACTATTTTGAGAATAATGCTTACTGCTATTGACAACCAAATAGAATATGCTCAACATGGTAGCTGGCACAGAGTAAGTGCATAAAAAGTGATAGCTAGTAATCTTTACTTGACATACACAGGCCTAGATGTTGAAATAAAATATTATTTTCAGTATGAAAGGTGATGAGATATTAAAAATCAAAGTTTCTTAGGCAAATTTATTTTAAGCACAGGTCAAATGTTTGACTAGCAAGAAAACAAGTATGCTGTCTAAAACGTCTGCCTGTTGAGAGGGGGTTTTAAAAACTGATGGGTTACATAGCTTGTGTGTGTACGTTTATGTATATTTGAAGAAAGACTGATGTTTCATTTCACAATGTCATTAAAAACATCATGTCCCTTTGATTTGTTACAAGGAAGTATGTAGCAGGTAGTCCAGATGCACAAACAACAAGCCAGAGACACAAACATCACTTCTAAGAAGCAAATAAGAATGCATCTGCTTTTGAAATTAAAATAGCAAAGTTCCACCTCAGGAGTGAGGCGATCATCTTTTCAGATGGCTTTAGCCATTCATATGTTTATATTTTTGCTAAATTCTGTGTTCAACTCTTTGACCATTTTTATTGGACTGTTTGTTTTCTTATTCTGGAGTTGTGCTTTACATATTCTAAATACTAATCCTTTGTATATGTATTACAAAAATTTCCTTCCAGTTCTTGGCTTACATTTGTACTTTATTACTAATGTCTTTTGAAAAACAGTTGCTTTAATTTTGATAAACTCCAATGCATCAGCTTTTATTTTTCACTTATGGTTATTTATTTTGTCTTCTGTAAAAATCCTTGCCTACAGCAAAGTTGTGAAGATTTTCTTTTATCTTTTGTTAGAAGTCATGTATTATAGTTTTATGTCTAGTTATATGACCAATTTTTGTTACTTTTCCTCTATAGTGTGTGGTAGGGTGTTGAGGTTAATAGTTTCATACAGATATACAATGGCTCTATCACTATTTGTCACAAAGACAGTCCTTCCCCCATTGACTTATTTTGATATGATTATGAAGAATTAATTGACTATATATGTATGGGTCTATTTCTGGACTCCTTATTCTATTCCATTGATTTATATGTCTATCTTTAATAGCTCATTGTTTTTATTACTGTAGCTTGAAAGTAAATATTAAAATAAGGTAATTATATTCTTTAACTTTGTTCTGTTTTTTTTCCAAAGTTATCTTAGATGTTCTGGGTTCTTTGCGTTTTCATACAAATTTTAGAATCATCTTTCCTATTTATTCTGCTGGAATTTTATTGGGATTGTGTTGATCAATTTGGAGAAGACTTGACATTCTAATAATATTGATTTTTCTGATCATGTGCTTTTCAATATTTATAAAGATGTGTTTTATATATTTTGGGAGGGCTAGTATGGCACCAGGTACGCCGTCATGGCAGAGATAGAAGCTGACAATTCTAATTATAAACAGAATTCCATACAGGCCATTGCTAGTGATATTTTTTCTAACTTAAGACAAAGTTGGCCCACTTTTAGTTTTGATACTTTGCCCCTCTCCCTTTGACATAAGGGAATAGGAAAAAAACCCAGAAAAATCAGATTAAGGTAGACCATCAGAGTTCATCAGCAAAGAGGCAGGCAAAGTAAATGAGAAAGAAAAAGACAAAAGTTTGAGTCCTGGCTTCATTTCAAACTGGTATGGTCTTGGACAAGCTCCTTAATTTCTTCTCATTTTAAGTTCCTTCTTAGAAAAATCGGTCTAATCCTACCCTGCTTTTTCCACAGGGATATTTTAAATCCCTTGTAAATTAATGCATGAATATGAAAACCTTCTCTAAGGCACAAAACACAACTAAGAATATTTTTATTATTATTTAGTAAAATGCAATCCTGTCCTTTCAGACTACTCTAGTTTTCTTTCCACCTCCCCAGTTATTTGGATATTTGTTTCAGGGTTCTTTTATACCCCCCACCCCCTTTCTCTCTCTGTTGGTTTGTAGTTTTCAATAAGAGAAGGGCTCTGAGCACGAGGCTGGAAAGAAAGACTCTACAGCATTTACCTTGTAGGGAAAATTTTCCTCCTCTCTATGGGATTATGCTTAAGAAATCATATTTTGGGTTGTTAGCCAATCAAGACAGCAATAAAACCTGTTTACTTTCACTTAGGGAAATGATGATTATGATTTTATAAGACTTCGTTATTTTAAAATATTTTTGCATATTTTAACAAAGTTTAAAATGAAACATTTAAAAGATTATTGATTATAGGGAGTGCCATGTCTGAATCCATTGCTGGTAGAAATTGTTCTGTCTCTGGTATCTGTCATCTCTAGGACACTTGAACCCTCTGACTTTTCAGAAATGCTCACTCATGAAACAAAAAGCTAACCTTGTCTCAATATATAAAAGAAAGCAGAACCTACAGATACCCTGCTTTCAAAATTAGTTCTATATATTCTAAAGCAGTGGTGGGGAACATCTGGCTTGCGGGCCTTATCATTTGGTCTGGCGCTGCCAAAGCATCAGGGTTGATTTAATAAATTTGTTTGACCAAATATGGCAGGCTGATTCTTAAGTTGATAATTTCGTATGGCCTGCAAATGATTTTTAAATATTAAAAAAAAAGGTTTCCCATCCCTGTTCTAAAGCCTAGAAGCCAGGCTCCCTTCCTTCTAGTCTTTGTTCTTCCTCTTACTAGCTATTTGACCTCAAGCAGTTATTCAACCTCTCTAAGTCTCAGTTTCCTCATTTATGAAATGGGTTGATATGAGTGCCAGCTCACAGAGTTGATGTATAATTGAATAAGTTACTAATATAAAGCACTTATAATAGTCCCCTGTATGTAGTATGACTTGTATACAAGGATTCAATAAGCATTATTATAAAAAATGTTCTCTTGGTTTTGTGCTACTCATTTAGTATAGTGGTACAATATTTATTGTGGCACAAAATTTATTGGCACGAACTATTCTAGTTTTTGAGTATCTGAATTGGGTGGGTAGGAATCTTGACATTTCCAAGCAAGTTTTGTCCCAGAACAAAGGAACTCCTAGAATTTGGAGGAATATCTAAGTTTATGCAGTTTACAATTTGAAGCCTGGATCTTAGAGTTGAAATACCTCTTTCAGTGTTAGGCATCCCAGCTGCTGCTTAGGTGGGAGGTAAGAATGCCTGTGCATTTCTGGAATGTTTTTCCATCACGGATGGGAGTTTGTGAAAGGGGAGGGGTAGGGTTCCCTCCCAGTAGTGCTGCCATCCACAGTGTCCACAGTGGTCCCCTAGCACCTCATGAATACCTCCAATGAATGGCATTCCTCTTTTTGAGTAGCAATTGCTTGTTTTAGTAAGTCTGGCTTCCCTGTAATTTGGAATTATTTGTGGAGTCATTAGAGCCCTTAGCATTTAACACAGTTCATGGCACTTAATACGTATTTAGTAAATATTCAATTAATGTTAAAAAATCAAATTGTGGTTTTACATTTCAGTCTTATTTTTGTGTCCCTTTATGTTGACTGGCCATTTCAATGAGTGTTTAGATGAGAAAAAAATTAGAAAATAGTAGTCAGTCCTACCCTTTGTTGAAACCAAAGCCCTTCAGTGTCTTAAAGTGGAGAGTTGGGAATCATGCAGACCTAAGAAGAAGGAATCTAATGTCATTATTTCAACAATGTGTTTTTAACTAAGACCATGACTTTGATGAAAACTTCTACTCCTGGCCCTTTCTAAATATACTCCCCACTTATCAGCCAGAACGATCCTCAAAAAATACAAGTCTGATAATACGTCTTCTTTGCTTAAAACTCTTTTGTGGCTTCCCATTGGACTTGTAGTCAAATCCACATCACCGGGGCTCTAGGGCCCTGTGCTTCAGCCCTTGCTGACCTTCCAGTTGCATTTGACACCATTCTCCCCCTCATTCTCTGTGCTCTGGATGTTCTTAACCTTCTCTCAGGTCCTCAATATGCCCTTTCCAGCTGGAAAGCCTTAGCACATATTTCTTTCTCTGCTGGTACTCTCTTCCTCACTGATTTTCACGTTTGCTCTTTCTTTTTAGTTCCCCCCTGAGAACCACTCCAGAGGAGAAACCCTCCTCTAATTGGCATCACAGGCACTGTTTGCATGCTTCTTAGCATTCACCGCTATTTGTTAATTATGCATTTGCTAATGAGCTCTTTTTAGTTTGTTTTCTTGCTGGAAGCACATAAGTTTGTGAGGTATTGGACTAAAAACATTCCCAATTAAATAAAATATATAAATTTATGAAGTTATAAAACTTCTTAAGTTCTATGATTGTCTATTATATTCGCAGTGCTAACTACAACCCTGGTTCCTTGTAAGTATTTATTGAGATAATTATGGATTAGTGAAGTTTTCAAATTGAACTTGCATCCTTTTTCTTGTCTTACCAGGCAGGCAGGTGAGTGTTTCGAGGTGACATACACTAACGTGAAAGTGTTTTGGCAGACATGAGAGACTGAACTCTCAGGTATGTAGACTTACTGTGTAGAGTAAACCTCTCTTTTTGGCTGAGCCATGAGAGAACTGTGTCTGGAGAGAAAGGGATGCGTCAGATCAAAGGGCAGTTATAAAGAGACAAGTTAACCAGGTTTCCAGTGTGGAGAGCTGAAGGCTTATTCTCCCAGGCCTGGAAGAGGTTCTAATGTGCATGGAAAGGACAGACTAGTATCCAGTTTCAAGAGGGGTGTTGTGGGATAATCCTATATAATAAAACCCTAATATGCAAATCAACCAAACAGTGGAACAACCTGCAGAACAACCAGTCACTATGACACGCACTGACCGCCAGGGGGAAGATGCTCAATGCTGGAGTGCTGCTCAGCCAGAAGCTGGGCTCATGGCTGGCGAGCGCAGTTGCGGTGGCAGGAGCCTCTCCGCCTCCAAGGCAGTGCTAAGGAACAGCAGGCCCAGCACTCCACAGGGGGAGTGCCGCTCAGCCAGAAGCTGGGCTCACAGCTGGCGAGCACAGCAGTAGTGGCAGGAGCCTCTCCCACCTCTGCTGCAGGCGGGTGGTAAGGAGCGGGGAGTCCTAGACTGCGAGAGCCCCGGACTTTGAGAGGGATGTCTGACTGCAGGCAGGCAGACATCCCCCCGAGGGGGTCCCAGACTGTGAGAGGGTGCAGGCCAGGCTGAGGGACCCCTCTCCAGTGCACAAATTTTGTGCACTGGGCCTCTAGTGAAATATAATTTTTAAAAGTCTTTTATTGATTTTATTAGAGAGAGGAAGAGGGGAGAGAGAGAGAGAGAGAGAGAGAGAGAGAGAGAGAGAGAGAGAGAGAGAGAAGTATTGATTGGCTGCCTCCCGCACTAGCTGAGATCAAATCCACAACCTGTGAATATGCTCGGACCAGGAATTGAACCTGGTACATTTTGGTATAGAGGATGATGCTCCAACCAACTGAGCCACACTGGCCAGGGAATGAAATGTAATTTTTGTGTTGAGTGCTTTCAAATGCACTGCAGAAGGGTAAGGAAACTTACTGTGGTTAGCATTATTCCAAGATAATGTTTTTGATCTTATGGTAATTTTGGCCACTTTAAAATCATTTCAGCAATTCATAAAGATGGGCTATGAATTACTAATATTTACTCAGAGTGGAAAAGCACATGCAAGTAAGTTAGAATAATATATCTCTATAGTAGACCTCAAACTGTAATATGTTCTTTATACAAACAAAAATCAATCAAAATAAATCCCAAACTCATTGAACGTACGTATGTCAAGGACAATAAAATGCAAAGCTGCATCATGTTGGACTCTCCAGATTGCTCCGGCCTGTCTGCATGTTAGCTCTTTGTTACACTGGGCAATGCCTTCTAGATTGCATTTCAGTGTATTAAGTTATTTACATGAGGGAGGGCAGCACAAATCATCTCATACCATGGAGAGCTTTTCTCAACATAGAGATAGTTTGTATTTCTCCCTTAAGTAAAAAACTTGGCAAATTTTAGCTTTGAAAAGCTTAGTTTTATCAAGGGAGCAATTGCTATGGTTTGGCAAGATTAAATCAATATCCAGACCTCAGTGATTTCCCTTCCCTCTTATGTCCAATATAACAAAATAGGGTCCTTGGGGTTAGTGAAGAAGAAACTGAAGCATTTTTAAGAGGGATCTGTCAGTGGAGTAATGAAATGTCATTTTGCTCTCAAACTGATAGTGTTAGTGGGCAATAAAAATTAACTGGGCCCAGTATTTACATAGCACAAGCTAAAATTTATTGGAACACATGTCCAGTACCTTTAAGAAGGTGGAACAGACAGTTTTTTTTTAAAAAAAATATGTTTATTGAGGTGAACATACAGGTTTCAGGTGTGGGTTTCTATGTTACAAATCTGTATGTGCCCGTGACCATGTGCCCATGACCCAAAGTCAAGTCTTCCCCTGTCACCATATATTGGGATCCCCTTCTTTCCCCACCCCCTTCACTCTGGCAACCACCACACTGCTATTTTGTGTTCACAAGTTTGTTTTATATCCCACATATGAGTGAAATCATATGGTTCTTAGCTTTTTGTCTCGTGACTTATTTTACTTAGCATAATGTTCTCAAGGTCCATCCATTTTGTTGCAAATGGTAGTACAGGTCTTTTACCACCTTTATTAAGTTTATTCCTAAGTCTCTTAATTTTTTTTTTGTTGCAATGGTAACTGTAATTGTTTTTTGTTTTTGTTTTTTGTCGTTTTCTTTCTGCGAGTTCATTGTCGGTGTATAAAAATGCCATATCTGGGTGTTGATTTTGTATCCTGCTACATTGCCAAACTAATTTCTAAAATCTAGTAGTTTTTTGATGGGATCTTTAGGGTTTTCTATGTATAATGTCATGTCCTCTGTGAATAATGACTGTTTTACTTCCTCCTTTCCAATTTGGATGCCTTTTATTTTTTCCTCTCTGTTCACTGTGGCTAAGACTTTCAGTACTCTTGTTGAACAACAGTGATGAGTGTGGGCATCCCTGTCTTGTTCCTGTTTTTAGTAGAAATGGTTTAGTTTTTGCCCATTGAGTATGATGTTGGCTATAGGTTTATCATACATGCTTTTATTATGTTGAGGTATGATTCCTCTATTCCCACTTTGCTGAGAGTTTTTATCAAAAAAGGGTGTTGGATTTTATTGAATGATTTTTCTGCATCAATTGATATCATCTTGTGATTTTTGTATTGCAATCTGTCAATGTGAGTGCTGCATCACTTTTATTGATTTGTGAATATTGTACCAGCTTAGCATCCCTGGAATAAATCCCACTTGGTTATGGTGTATGATCTTTTTAATGTATTGCTGTATCTGATTTGCTAATACTATGTTGAGGATTTTAGTATCTATGATCATCAGGGATATTGGCCTGTATTTCTCTTTCTTTGGTGTGTCTTTATCTGGTTTTGGAATTTGGGTAATGCTGGCCTCATAGAAAGAGCTTACAAGTGTTTCTTCATCTTTAATTTTTTGGAATAGTTTGAGGAGGATAGGTCTTAGTTCTTCTTTGAATGTTTGGTAAAATTCCCCTGTGAAGCCCAGACTAGGGCTTTTGCTTGCTGGAAGATTTTTATTTTATTACTACTTCAATTTCATTAGTAGTTACTGGGCTATTCAGTTTTTCTGATTATTCCTGATTGAATTTTGGAAGATTATATTTTTCTAGGAATATGTCCATTTTGTCCAGGTTGAATATAGTAATTCATAGTCTTTTTTTTATGATTCTTTATATTTCTACTAGAGGCCTGGTGCATGACATTCGTGCACTGCGGGGGTGTGGGTATCCCTCAGCCTGACCTGCACCCTCTCCAATCTGGGAGCCCTCAGGGGAGCCCTCTCCAATCTAGGAGTTTCTGTCTGTCATAGTGACTGGTTGGATGGTTGGACACTTAGCATATTAGCCTTTTATATACTAGTATATAGGTAGGTACTTACTTATTGACATTGTTATTCTTTATGACTCTATTTACAGTTTTAATTGACTTCTGTAGGATAATCATCTATCCAAGAAGAATTTTCAAAGAAATATATCATCTAAAATAGCTTCTCTGTAAATGGAATTCACAGTGCCCAACTCTGGATTTCTCATTAATATATAATTTCTCTTTCCCCATAGTAACTTTGAAAAGAAAGTCTGTATATGCAAGAGAGTTTGAATAGTTTCTTGAATTTCCTGATCACTGACAGGTCTCTTAATCAATGTCAGTTACTAACACAGCCACTCTACTATATTGACTCATTAAAAGAGGTAATAATGGGGTGGGCTTTGAAACCAGAGGCTCTGTTTTTAATTTCAGTTTTTAAAAAAATACATTTTTATTGATTTCAGAGAGGAAGGGAGAGGAGAAAGAGATAGGAACATCAATGATGAGAGAGAATCATTGATTGGCTGCCTCCTGCGTACCCCCCACTGGCGATTGAGCCCATAGCCCCTGGCATGTGCCCTGACCGGGAATCTATGAACTCCTGCTTCATCGGTCAATACTCAACCACTAAGCTACATTGGCTGGGCTTAATTTCAGTTCTTAAACTAAATAGTGGTGAGACCTTGACTGATTTATTTAATTTCCTGAGCCTCCATTTTTGCTTTTGCAAAATGGGACCAATAGTACTGACTTTTGGGGGTGAAGTGAAAATTAACTGTAATAATGCATTAAAGTGTTTGGCACAGAACTGGGCATGTAGGCAGTGCTCAACAGACAGTACTTAATTTTAGTAACAATGACCCTGGCCACCTTAACTGAGTTAACATTTGAGCCAAGTGAAATATCTAGTTGGATTACAGACATAAGTAGATCCTCACAACTTGACAGAAAACTGATCAACATTTGTTTTTCTAATTTTTCAGTGTTTCCCAATTATGGTACAATTATTCTAAACTGTAATATTGCCTTGTGTTTTTTTATTTACAATGACAAAAAAACACACACAAAAAAACCAACAACAACAAGGCAAATTTCCTCTAGCACCACTCACAGCAATACAGGCAAAATTGAGTGTAGAAATGTCATTGTGATGAGCATTGAGAAAGGTGTATCTTGTGTATGAATTATCCATTTATAAATTATTCTCTTTATGCTATCCTACCTACCAGGTCATTGTTCAGCACTTAGCATCACTCATCCATGTAGACAAAGCTGCTGTGTCCAAGTAGTTTGGTATGTTGCAACTGCAGGCAGAAAATGCTAAGTGCAGGTAGCTTTAAGAACATTCAGGAAAACCATTTCCTGAATAAAAATACAATGAGACATTGCCTCTTAATTCTAATCTAGCATGTAACCAGAGTAAATGGAACAGAAGAGAAAAAATCTATTTTATTCATAATGAACTGAGACTGCACATAAAAAAATCTTTTAAATATCTGAATGGTTAAAAATGGGTTATATTTCCCTTTGGGAAAGGAAGTAGTCAAAGGGACAAGGCTGATAAACTGAGCTTATTAAATTGGCTTTTGGTGGTGATGAAAATGGTATTGACAAAAAGGCAGTGGTGTGTATTTCACACATGTTTGTGGGGATAATGAACACAAAGGGCTGCACTGGAGAAAGTTGAGATGCTTTATCTGCTGACACCAGACTCGGGTGGTATGCTTATCATCCAGACTAGAGCTCAGCTTCCAGAAACCAAAGCAATTTCCTAAATAAACACCTTTAATCATTGGTAGGGTTGGTTTACAATGAGATAGCTCTGCATTACTGGAGAAAAGATTCAGGAATAGGACAGGTGGATCCACCTATTTCAGTTGACATTATTAGGGAAAATTTAGTCCTTTTAGTTTGGTACCAAGGAACCCATGAGCTCTGAGATGGAATGCATGGCATATGAAGGTGTGTCATTAACCTCATTCTCAGAAACTCCCCTCTTCCAAGAGTTTGTTGTAATATACATGCGAGACTAGATTGTGAATCATTCTTTATGTATCCCATTTGACTTAGACATTAGAAATTGATGAAATTATTGGCAATATTAGCAAACTCAGATATAAAGAGTTGTAGCAAAGAAGGCAACAACTGAGTTAACATTTTGAGCCAAGTCAAATATCTAATTGGGTTACAGACATAAATAGACCCTCATGCATGCCTCCTCTGGGGATTGAGCCCACAACCTCCAGCCAGGAATCTAACCATGAACTCCTGGTTCATAGGCAGACACTCAACCACTAAGCTTTGTGTGTATTTGGAGGTGCCTTGGATTGGATGATGATAGCTGGGTTGCTGACACTTGCATTTCTTTGCTTTATCTTCCTTAATATGATGGCACCATCGTTCATGGATGTGAAACATCCTCCCTGCCCCTGTTCCTAATAAGCCTACTTTCCAACCTCTCCTGGCAGTATGATTTCATGGGACCCCACAGTCACCATTGTAGCTTGTCCAAACAGAACAAAGAGACTATTGTCTGAGAGCAGATGCAGAAGATTGTGCCTAACTACATATCCTAAGGTGAGCATGTTTGCAGAAATGTAGCATTCCTTCTCTGACACTATCATGGAAGCAGGCCAATCATGAACCTGAGAAAAAGAGCCCTTTCCTCCTCTCTCAAATTAGTAACTCAAACACACTGGAAATTCAAAGGAAAACAAACTGGCTGGAGGATAGACATCTCCACCAGAAAAAAAAACTTTATATAATATTTTTGTAATTAGAAAAAAACTTTAAACTGTGTTTAACCAGATGAGTATTTAGCAGAAATGCCTATATAAATAGAGAGAGAGAGAGAGAGAGAGAGAGAGAGAGAGAGAGAGAGAGAGAGAGAATTGCTGGTGTGTGTGTGTGTGTGTGTGTGTGTGTGTGTGTGTGTGTGTATTTATGGCATTACCTAGAATCTTCCTACCTACAGTATGGTTCTGTAGGTGGGTAACATTGGAATTATTTGAGACTTGTTAAAAAGGCACAATCACAGACTGCCTCTCAATCTCCATTTTATTCAGATCTGTATGCATGTTACTGTATGAAAAGCACAATGGAATATAAGATTCTGGACAGCAGGCCCTTCACATCTTTCTGTGTTCTTCCATATCAGCTAGCACTTGGGCTAGCTGGAATCACACAGCATCCTGGGCTGCTAAAATATGAATCGGGTGTTCCTTTATCATGCTATTGAAATTTATGCACAGTACCTTTCCCTATTGTTTTATTGCTTAAGGAAGTTCACAAGGCAGGGAAAATGCCATGTGTTTACCAGCAAATAGTGTCAAACTATATTTTCCAGACATCTTTGCAAAAATCAAGGCCTTCCCTGCCTGAGCACCGGCCAGTGCAGTAGATCAATGGATGGAAGGTGTGGTCATAAGAGTTCCTCAGGATTTACGACATAATCTGTGGGACCTGGTCAAAATGAAAATGTGAGGCCTTTTGTTAAAAAAAATAAGAATTTCGAGATGCAACAGCAGAGCATTAAACCAAACTGGGCTTTTCTATGTGGGGAATGGGTGGGCAGTTTGGGGGCTGTACTATGAAATAGTCCTGGAAACTCTTCAACTTCTCTGTTCTCTGGCTCTGGCAACTGGCCCTGGAAACCATGTATGAGATGGAGGCATGATACTATCAGAGTCTCCATCCGTCTTTGTCTCTGAGCACAATGGGGAGCAGAGCACATGCTAACATGTAGCAGTCTGTTTCTGTAAACCACTGAGATTACAGAGCTAATTTGTTATTAACTCATCATGAGACCATTTTAAAAATTGTTATTAAATTTTATTGTGATGACAGTGGTTAATAAGATTCTATAAGTTTCAAGTTTACAAATCTATAATACGTCATCTGTCTATTTCATTGTGTGTTTACCACCCAAAGTCAAGTCTCCCCTGTCACCATATTTTTGACCCCCTTTACCCTTTTCGATTTCCTCCCACCTCCCTTTCCCTGTGGTAATTGCCACACTGTTGTCTGTCTGTGAGATGAGTTTTTTAAACATCTTTATTGTTGAAAGTATTACATTTGTTCCCCTTTTCTCTCATTGACCCCTTCTAGCCTGCCCCTGCTCCCCAACCAGACCTTCACCACCCTATTGTCTCTGTCCATGGGTTATTGCATATATGCCTACAATTTCTTTGGTTGATCTGTGAGATGAGTTTTTGTTTGCTTGTTTTATTTGTTGCTTTCTGGTTTATACCCCACATATAAATTAAATCATATGATTCTTGTTTTTTTTTCCCCATTTTATTTCTGACTTATATATCTGAGTTGTTGCCAATCACAGATACTCCAATTAAGAAGAAGCAGTTAAAACTTAACTGGGAAACTGAGGAGGTAAAGGTAGGAAGGGTTGGCATGAAGAACATAACTGGAATATCCAGCCTTATAATAAAAAAAAATATTCAGGAGAGGCTTGGAACGTTTACTTAGTGTTTGAAGAAAAGAGATGGGGGGCGGGGAGGGGAGCTTTCACCTAATGTCTCTTTTCTTCATTAACATGGAAGAACAGTCACCTGGTAATCATGGAGAGAGAGATTCACAATGTATGAAGATAAATTTTGAAATAGCTACCACTGAAAACCTCCTAGGAAACCAACAGGAGATGAATAAGAGGATGTGTGTCAGAAAAAAAATCAAGATTAATGTAGCCTTTGCATGGGGCCAAGAAATCCAATCGATGGCTCTAGAGGGGAAGGAAGGAAGAGATAGCCCAATATCGTGAACAAAAGTAGTCTGAGTTAAATTTTACAGAGTATCTGTCACTCCTGTAGTTAAGAATTGATTGCTCCCTTAATATAAATCATGACCATTTCAACAGTTTCAAATAGGTCCACAGAGGCACACATGGTGATTGTCACTTGGGTACAGGCATCTGGTCACTCAAACAGGCTTCCCAAAATGGCATGTTTGTGGGTTTTTTGTTTGTTTGGTGTTGTAAAATTACCACAGTGCACAGCATGATTGTTATTCCTGCAAACGTAGATGTTGATATTACAAGGAAAAATACAAATGTCAGGCAGATGAGGATAGAGTCGTCACATTTCTCTCTCTACCCAAACTACATAGGAAGTCAGTTTAAAACTGGATTGCTCGTTGATTAAATTTTCCCCAAAGAAATAATGGTAATTGCAAACACTTATTTAATGCTCACTATGTGCCAGGTACTCTTCTAAATGTTTTACACATGTTCTTTTAATTTTCACAAGAACCCGAAAAGCAAGGTTTATTATCTCAATTTTTCCAGATGGATATACAAGGCACAGAGAGACTGAGTTACTTATCCAAGGTCACAGCCTAGTCAGTGGCTGAGCTATGAATTGAACCATTTGTCCACACTTTTATTTGAGGGTTAAGAGAAACAGTCTGTATCATACATTGGTAAAAAGACACCACTCCAGGTAGCCCAGCCAGCCAGCCTTTCCCTTTAGGCAAGCTACAAGGGAAGCCATTTTCTTACAAGGTTGCTTGAAAAGGCAGATGGATTCAAGGTGAAGAGCACAGGTGTTAGAGTCACACTTCTCGGGGTCACATCTTTGCCTCTGCCTCTTAATCTCATGTAATTTGGGCAAATGATTAAACCTTTGGTTGGTTTTCTAAGCTGTAAAACTTGGAGCTCACAGGGTAGTTGTAAAGATTAAATGAGGTAGGAAGACTGAGAATAGCACTTGGCATATTAAGAACTCAGTCAGCATTAGCTGTTGTTATTAGTGAGCATGCAACCAGATCAAAGGTAATTATTGATTATTTTATTAGACCCATTTCATACCGTTGTCCGAAAACCCCGTTTAAATGCTCAATGCAGCTGGCTCCCAAAATTACAGAAGCTTCTTTCTGTCAGCAGGGCAAAATCCTAACTCTTCAGTTTAGCAGTTAAATCCTACAATCTTGCATTTTTCCCCCCTTATCTTTTGCTATTCTCCAACATGAACTTCAATCCAATTCCTCAGACAAGCCCTAGTGCCTTTGCTCATGTCATTTCTCTTTTTAATCTTTCAGATCTAGCTCAGATCTCACCATCTCATGAACTCTGCTTAGAACACCCTGTTCTACAGTAATGTCTTTTCCCTCTGATCTTCAAGAACACCAGTCTGCTGATATGTTGATTAATTCTTGTAGTATTTTCTCTTGTCAAAGTATGTTTATAAATGTATAGGAGAGATAAAGCCCCTAGGCACCAAGCACGACATTTTAATGCAGCTAAATAAGCTCTATTGTTTGACATAACCACTTTGAGGTAGAGATATTTTAATGTGTCAACATGTAAGAACAATTTCTAATGACCCAGTTTGATGTATTCAAGAGATCTCAGACCCTACTGCTTCAGGCATTCCTGAGCCCTATTCCATCCTCTGAGTGCAGTCAAGGATTGAGTGGGGCCTAGGGAATGTCTGTTCTGCCCCTTAATTTACATAAAGGAAATAAATTTGTGGTCAACAGGGCTTTGTGAAAGCAGCTTTGTAAAATGACAGGTACCTTTCATAAAGTGTTCATGTCCTATTTGAATCCTGAGTTGCCACCTATTTTTAACTTCTTTCCAGAAGCTATAGTTCAGCTCCTACTATGTGTGAGTGCTCAGCTAGGAGTCCTGAAACTATTCAATGCTTAGTAAATGTTTGCTGAGAGAATATATTTTCTTAGATAAATACCTATCAACTCCTTTACTAAAAATGTCCTTATCTATCTATGTATCTATCTATCAATCATCTATTATCTATCACCTGTCTATCTAAATAGATATGTAGAAACATAGATCTATATGATAGCAGTTTGTGAGAACACTCTTGAGTTAGTGTGCCTGCATTATAAATGGAAGAAGTTCAACTTGGAATTATAATGCATGAAAACTGAAAAGTAAGCATAGGCAATAAAAAATATTTTAAAACATTAGAGTACAAAGAAGGAAGGCAGAGTGACCATTACAGCTGGGAAGATTGATGATTCTTTCCACAGCTTAAATCTTTGTCGATTAGCACATCTACTTTCCTCCTGGAGATATGTTTGTTAGCACTAAATCATGGACCCATCCATACAGACAGGATATACATGTACATATTTTACAACTGCTGGGCATCCAAGTTCTACGCTGGACTCCAAAAATAATGGCTGAGATAGGTAGGGGGCCATCAGTCATTTCCAGGCACCCAGAGCCCTCTCTAAGGCTGATAATGGTTCATACCTCTTAGATAGTTAGTGGTGGCTTTTATGAGAGTTTATTACTGCTTTCTCCCTTCAAAAGACCCTTCTATCACTGTGCTGCACTGCTCACTTTAATTAGACTGAAAACACAGAGAGAGTGCCAGAGCAAGGAACAGCAAGAAGGGGAACTTGTACGTTAAATAGCCCAGAGATGGGGCACTTAGACCAGCTCTACCAGGAGGCCCAGTAAATGACCCACATAGATGCTCAGGGCAAGGCTTTTTCTCACAGTTCTGAAAAAAAAAATGCTGAAAACAAATGGGATTTGAGCAAATCTCCCTTTTCCCCCTGCCCTACTGGTGCTGCTGGTTCTGATCTGTTCCTACGACTCAGATTCCCGACTGAGGACAAATGGGCTACTGTTGGGTACTGCTATCAGATCATCTCTCTGGTCCCAATCAGAGCACTCCACATGGAATGGAAATGACCTGGGGACCCAGCCTCAAATGGCCATATTCCAAATGGAGCTAATGTATATTTTCGGTGGGTGTGGGTGGAGGTTAGTGGAGTGGTGTGTCACACTCAGAGGACTGAGAGACATGATATTCTATTTTATGAGCTAGTTTCTGGACTAGGGGGGTGTCTGTCAGGTTTGAACTATTGGGGAGTGAGTTGGTATGCTCCTTCTTGCATTGAGTAACAGGGTATCTCTGGCAAGCATATGAGACTCAGTTTAAGTGTCTATCTAGATTCACACGGCCCAACTGCCACAGATATTATGTGCCCTGAAGCAACTCAGGCTACCAGCTGTGTGAGCATCCCTCAGGCTGAGGACTGGGCTTTGCCCTGGCCTCCATTGTACCTGCTGCAGAAGGAGTTCTGGAGGCTCTAGCACCCAGGACTGTGCCCACCAGACACAGGAGGTGATGGCTCTTCACACAGTGCCAGCCTGAGAGGAGGCATCATGCCTTAACTGTGGGGTCTGGCTTCCCCGGAGGCTGCCTGGATATACTAGCAACAGAACACCAATAACAGAAAGTAAGGAAAAGGAATGTCCTATGTGGCAATTTTTGACCAAGTCTGCCTTTTACAATTGCAGGGCCAGCCAAGACTACTGAGACCATTATTTCTAAATATGTAAAAGTTATAGAACAAATTAACCAGTTGTAAAATTAAAAATACGTTATATCTCCTACCTTGACAGCATGCCTTTTATAATGACAAGACTGAAAAATATGAATCCATCTCTATTATTTATAGGAATTAATATTGCTAAAATATCAAAGATGACTGAATTTAATAACCAAGACACATACCTAGGTATTCTGTTGATGGACTAGTGATGTTTTGATGAGTATTAAAATAAAGATATATGTAATTCATAAAGTAAAGAAAACTGATTTTTGCCTTATTTCAGCAAAATCACTAATTTACTGTAATTAAGATGTTCATATAAATTGTGTTGAACTGATATTAGTGCTCTAAAAGATGAAAAAATAAAGTATAATTTATTCAAGTGTACATGATGACTGTATTTCATAAAAAAGTAAATTTTTAAAAAATGTAAAATAGTTACTTTCCACTTCCGTTTTTTAAAACTTTTTCTTTGAAATAATGAATATAAAGTTAGTTTTATATTTTTATATTAAAATTAAAAAGAAAATACAAATTAATATTAGGTATGAAATCAAATTTATTTAAGTAAATCTTAAAACATTTACTTCATTTTAAAATTTCATATTAAATCAATACATATATTTATTAAACAAAACTATTCTCAGTGGAAGGGTTCAAACTTTTTTCCAGCTGTCAATGTAAACAATCAGAAATATATTTTACATACTGTATAACCAGATCTACATATAGTTTACGTAAATTTAAGAGTAATATGAATTATTCACTATTGCAGAATATCTTTTCACCACCATGAGTGGCAGTTGTAATTACTGCATTAATTTTGGGGTACTTCTAGGATGCAGACTGGGTACTCAAAGGCAGTGGAGGATGCTCAACATTTCCAGAAAACAATACTTTGTCATGCAAGAGTCTGTTGCACCCTGCTAAAGTATTTCCACTGATCAAATTAATGTCACATCCTGGAGTGTATCATGTTTGCACCAGCAGTGGCCCACCCTGGGGTTCTGCATAAGGATGATACACAGGGTAGGCAATGCAGAGAAATATTTCTCTGGAGCCTGTGTAGTATTAGCTATGATAGCAAATATTTAGAGTTAAGGGTTGCTCTGTGCCAGAGCCAAGTGACAGAGGTGGCCATGTATTTTTGTAATGCATTATTTTTCTTGTGAGTGCTTATGCTCTGTAGAACCTTAAAGAAACAAAACAGGATCCAATATCAGGGGCCTCTCCTTCCTCAACCAAGGAAAGGAAGAAGAAGAGAATGAGCTTATAGATATATTCCTTTCCTTCTCACGGTTCAATTCCTGGTCAGGACACATGCCTGGGTTGTGGGCTCAATCCTCAGGGTGGGGCGTGCAGGAGGCAGATGATCAATGTCTCTTTCTCATCATTGAAGTCTCTATCTCTCTCTCCCTCTTTCTTCCTCTCTGAAATCATCTATAATAATAAAAGCATAATATGCTAATTAGACCAGACAGCCAAACAACCTTCCGGATGTCATCCTGGATGTCCTTCTGAAGGAAGTCATGGCAGCAGGGGCCAAGGCAGAGGCAGTTAGGGGTGATCAGGCAGGCAGGCAAGCATTAGGGACAATCAGACAGGCAGGTGAGTGGTTAGGGGCGAGTGCAGTGGCAGTGGCGGGAGTCTCTCCTGCCTCCACGGCAACACGAAGGATGTCCGACTGCTGGCTTAGGCTCAGGGAGCAGGCCTAAACTGTCGGTCAGACATCCCCTGAGGTACCGGGGTCCAACCCCAGCAGGTCCAGGGGTCCCCAAAGGTGTGGACGGAGTCGGTGAAGAAGGAAGGACACGGAGGCAGCCTTCGGGTGATCATCATAGCCAGGTTCCTCTAGCCAGGTTCAGTAGCCAGGTTCTAGCACTCAGTTGATCATCATAGCCGGGTTCTCTTGTCAGGGTCTCCAGGTAGGTTTAGTCACCAGGTTCTAGTCAGGCTCTCCTGCCAATCTCCGCAGTCAGGTTCAGTCCAGGATCCCATGCCATGCTCTCTCGCCAGGCTCTGCCTCCAGGCTCCCAGGCCAGTCCCTGTCCAGGATCCTCCGGCATGCTCTCGCCAGCGAAGTTCTTCTGTCTCTAGAGAACGTTCTGTGTAGGTTCTGTGCCTAGGCTCTGTCTCTCTTGGTCCTGTCTTCCAAGCACTGTCTCCTAAGTTCTGTCTTCTGAAATCTGTCTCATGAGTTCTGTGTTCTGAGTTCTGTCTTGTTACATCTGTATTTATACCAGTTCATTTTAATCCTGTCAATCTCTATTACAAAGGTTAGGGCGTTTCTTATCTCCATTCCAGGGAGTAAAGATTATGTAGCTTAAGCATGATTGTTCATAGTTAAAGTGATTAATTACCCGCCTGGCACTTAGTTGAGGGGTTTTATTCCCTCCCTAAGTTCAGGGGAAAATCCCTACTTGGGGATTCAACCTTTCTCGGAGAGGTGACCTTGGTTAAAACACAGCGCCAAGAAGGTGAGCAAACATATTAAGAACCGTATGCCATATATGCCAGGTCCCTTGAAACAGCAAGGATGGACCGGCTCCCGGCACTGAGGGCTCTCGGACTACAAGAGGGCACAGGCCGGGCTGAGAGACCCCCTTTCTCCCCAAGTGCATGAATTTTTGTGTGCCAGGCCTCTAGTAAATATATATTTTTAAAAAGAAGAAAACCACGTTGTTTTTTAAAAAAAGAATGCTAGATAAACTACCTGTTAACAAAGTTCCAGAATTTCATCCTAATAATATGATTTAGAGTTTAGAGGAACACCTCTGATGTAGGGAGAAGTGTGTTCTATGATGACAGACCTAGTTTGACCCCACAGATGGTGGATCTGTAAGTGGGAGAATGACTCAATGAGTAGAGCCTAGTTTTGGTGTCTAAGGCTTACATCTCAGCACTAACTTTAATATTGGGAAAATGGGTTAGTGTATATATTGGAAAGACTATATGCTTTGGAGTTGAAGGTTAAAACCTGGGCTCTGACATTTACTGCTCATATGACCTTAATCAGCTGAATCTCAGTTTTGTTATCTCCATAACAGGAATGATTAAACTCATTTCAAAAATATGCTATAAATATGATTAAAAATAAAGAATTTAACTTGGCTAGCACAGTCATGATACAAACAACATAGACATAGAGGGCAAAATTGTTAAAATATTGAGTGCTTGTCTCTGGAAGGTGGAGTTATGGCTAGATTTTGTGTGACTGGACAAATTATTGCACCTCTCAAAGCCTTCATTTCTTTACTATACATAGTGAATAATGATCACAACAAAAATAATACTGCTGCTTTCATAAGGTTGTTATAAGAATTTGATTCATAAAAATTAAAAAATAAAGCGTTAGGCCCTATCCAGTTTGGTTCAATGGATAGAGCATCAGCCTGTGGACTGAAGGATCTCAGGTTCGATTCCAGTCAAGGGCACATGCCCGGGTTGCAGGCTTGATCCCCAGTAGGGGTCGTGCAGGAGGCAGCCAATCAATGATTTTCGCTCATCATTGATGTTTCAATCTCTCTCTCCCTCTCCCTTCCTCTACCTGAAATCAATAAAAATATATATATATATATATATATATATATATATATGTATATATATATATATATATATATATATATATATATAAAATAAAGCATTAGGATACCACTTACCATGTATCAAGTGCTCAATATATGTACCACATTATGTGTTATTTTAACTTATTTTGCTCTGTTTCTCTGTACTTTGCCAATTTTCTACAAGTAGCCTGCTTTGTATTCTTAATCAGAAAGAAAATGAATGTACTGATTTTAGAAGAAAATGCCCCTTGCCACATATTTCTAAATGGAAGCCAGATTAGGAAGGTGAAAATGAAGCAGCATGTCAGTTGATCCAACTCCCTGATGACAGTCACTGAGTGTAATTACATAGGCATCATGAGTGCTAGAGAATGGATAAAAAGACATGCAAAAATGATGGTCATTTCCAACAGACTCACTTACTTGTCCCTGAACACATCCGTGGGGTTTTAGAGGACAACCATCCTCACAAACTGGAGCTTTCATAATTATAACAATACGCTAGTCTCTTTAACTTAGTGCTGTCATACTTTTGTAATCAGTGGAATTTCAATTAATTCAGTTAATTAAATGTTGGTGACCCAGAGTGAATTCTATTAATTAATGTTTCTGTATAAAGACATACCAGACCACACAGTGCTTTCCATCAAGCTCGCAGATGGTTGCCCAATTGTAGCTGTCACACTTGCCATGTTGCTGGAAAAGAAAGGGAGAGTGATACAGTACACCATGATTCCCAGACCCTGTTCTACATATGTGATGTCAGGGGACCATGAACTCACTAAGAATTGAATATAAAAGTAATGTAAGATTGGGAATGTTCTGGATGGTAGCATTAACTGGAGTACTGTCTCACAGTTGTAGTGTCCATATTTCTCTTTGTGCTTGCAGTCATATCAGGGTTTCGTGGTTAACTTAAGGTAGTGGTATTGACTTCACCATTTCCTGTAGGTGAGTGACAGAAACAATAATTAAGCACTACCTCTAAACTAAATGTAGTAAATATTATATTTTTCTCCTACTCTTTGGTATACTTTGCAAATGTTATTTAATTCTGACAACACTATCAGTGCCGGGGTCCAACCCCAGCAGGTCCAGGGGTCCCCAAAGGTGTGGACGGAGTCGGCGAAGAAGGAAGGGCACGGAGACAGCGTTCAGTTGATCAGCAGCCTAGCCAGGATCTCTAGCCCGGATCTCCAGCCAAGTTCTGGTCTGGATCTCCAGAGAAGTTCTGCTTCGGATCTCCAGCGAGGTTCTGTAGCCATGTTCCCTCGCTAGGTTCTCCAGCCAGGTTCTGTCCAGGCTCTCCAGTCAGGTTCAGTGTCCAGGTTCCAGTCAGGTTCTCCTGCCAATCTCTGTAGTCAGGTTCAGTCCAGGATCCCTTGCCATGTTCTCCCGCTAGGCTCTGTCTCTAGGCTCTGAGGCCAGTCCCTCTCCAGGGTCCTCCGGCATGCTCTCTCCAGCGAAGTTCTTCTGTCTCTAGAGAACGTTCTGTGTAGGTTCTGTGCCGAGGCTCTGTCTCTCTTGGTCCTGTCTTCCAAGCCCTGTGTCCTTAGTTCTGTGTTCTGAGTTCTGTCTAGGATCTGTCTTCTGAATTCTGTCTCCTGAGTTCTGAGTCTTTCTGTCTTGTTACAACTGTATTTATACCAGTTGATTCAATCCTATCAATCTCTATTACAAAGGTTAGGGCGTTTCTTATCTCCATTCCAGGGAGAAAAGATCATGTAGTTTAAGCATGATTGTTCGTAGTTAAAGGGATTAATTACCCGCCTGGCACTTAGTTGAGGGGTTTTATTCCCTCCCTAACTTCAGGGGAAAATCCCTACCTGGGGATTCAACCTTTCTCGGAGAGGTGACTTTGGTTAAAACACAGCGCCAAGAAGGTGAGCAAACATATTAAGAAAAGTATGCCATATATGCCAGGTCCCTTGAAACAGCAAGGATGGACCGGCTCCCGGCATATCAGGATTCACTTTTTTTTTTTTTTTTCAGTTCAGAAGCTCAATGAGATAAATTTACTCTCCTGGTTCACACAACTAGTTATAGAGGTGAGGTTTAGATCTGTGACTGCTTGACTCCAAGACTGAGCTATTCCCGATGTTATCTGAGATGCTTCTGTCGGGACTATGTAATTACACTCAGTGACTGTCATCAGGGAGTTGGATCAACTGACATGCTGCTTCATTTTCACCTTCCTAATCTGGCTTCCATTTAGAAATATGTGGCAAGGGGCATTTTCTTCTAAAATCAGTACATTCATTTTCTTTCTGATTAAGAATACAAAGCAGGCTACTTGTAGAAAATTGGCAAAGTACAGAGAAACAGAGCAAAATAAGTTAAAATAACACATAGAGATGAAAAATATCAGGGGGTGTGGGTGGAGTTTGTATTGTATTCACAAAATGTCATGGTCCTAATAGTGTTAGGGCCCAAGTTTTCATCAATGGCTTTGCACTAGGCTCAAGTAAACAACAACAAACCAGTGATCGACTTGAAAAATAAATAATTGATTCTTATCTATACCTTTGGGAACACTACTATGATAGGAAGGATTTAGGGATGCATAGCTATTCATATATTTCTTGAATATACCCAGAAAAATACTTTGCACTTTATAGATTCATTATCATTGATTCGGTTCAATGAATTCTCTTTCAAATTATTTTACTCATTTAGAAATAATCCTGGCTACCTGATTGGTGTATGTCTTATGATAGATATTTATTGCCTATGGTTGATAGTCTTTGCAGTAGATATTACTAACCCCCATTACAGATGAGGAAGCTAAGGCTCGTGGAGCTGAGTTAATTTGCCCATAATCATATACAAGTAAGTAGCCGAGTCAGAGAGAGAGAGAGAGAGCTGGTACCGTGTCATTTTCTTCATACCATACTGTCTACTCTGTGCCAGGGATATAGATATACATGACTTGACCTCAAATGCCAGGGCCATGAGAAAAGAGATCAAACCTGAATCCAATCAGGCCTCAGAATGTACCACAAGATGACAACACATACGAAGTGCAGGGGAATATATTAACATAATGAGTATGCAATCAGCAAAATCCAAACCAAGGGGTTTGACATTCTGCAGCACCCTAGTTTGTTCAACAATATGCTGTAAAATTAAAAAACTGAAAGTGATGAAGGGAAGCTACTGATTAAAAATGGCATTAGAGTTGCAGCAATCCATCTCAATATGTTTGCCTTATTTTTATTCTGGTTCAAATAAACTCTAAAAGAATAATGATATTTATGAGACAACTAGAACTTTGAGCATTAACTGAATGTCTAATGATATTAAGAACATCTTATTAAAAGGTGTGGAAATGATATTGTAGTTATGTTAACAAAGAGCAAATACAGATAAGTCAGGGATTAATTTTTTAAAAATATATCATTATTGATTTCAGAGCAAAAGGGAGAGAGAGAGAAAGATAGAAACATCAATGATGAGAGAGAATCATTGGTAGGCTGCCTCCTGCTTTCCCCCTACTGGGGATCAAGCCTGCAACCCGGGCATGTGCCCTTGACTGGAATCGAACCTGGGACCCTTCAGTCCACAGGCTGATGCTCTATCCACTGAGCCAAACCAGCTAGGGCTGGGATTAATTTTTAAATGATGTAGAAAGCCAAGGTAGCATGCAGGTACAACAAGATCAGTCTTGAATTGATAATTATTAAGTTAGGTTATGAATATATGGGGCTCATTATCCTATCTCTGTTAAAGTTTTCATCATAAAAGTTAAAAATAATATAAATATGGCAAACATAAGGTTTAATAAGGCTACACAAGTTTTATAGTAGTTTCACATAGCATTCTTTTAAACTTGTAACATTTCAAAGGGAAATATTTAAAGTACTATATTATACTAGAGGCCCGATGCATGAAATTTGTGCAAGGGGCTCGGCCCTCTCAGCCCTGCCTGCCTCGCCCAGCCCTTGCAGCCCTGGCTTCATCCAGAAGGTTGTCTGGAAGGCCATCCGGATGGCTGTTCTGCTGTTCGGTCTAATTAGCATATTAGCTCTTTATTATACTGGTATAGGATATCTTATAATGTGAATATATGAAAGTAATAACAATGTATATAAGTTTAATATATGTATTAAAATATTATACTATACATATGTTTGAAAAGAATGATCCCCTTTGCTGTTACTGAGATTTTGGCCTTACAGAATGTTCTCATCCATCTCATGTCCCATATGCTGTTTCTGGAAATCTCCTTAGCAGCTTTACATTGAGTTTTTCTGATCAGATATCTTTTCTCGTATAAACACACTTAATTCCTAATTATTTTTTCAAATTCTCATAAATTATCTCTCTGATTCTCCTTTACTTGAAAAAATATGACCTTTAAACTTCTGTATTTACTCATTTACTCATTCATTCATATAACAAATGAATAGGGTTGATTCTTCCATCAATTTGCTATGTGAACATAGACAGGTCTTTGTTTCATCCTGAATCTCAGTTTTCACATCTGAAAAATTATGTACTTGGGTTGTTTGATCTCTCAAGAATTCTTCCAGCTTTACAATTCTACAGAACAATGATTCAATCATTTACTCCTATCTGGCATGCATTACTTTTATTCACATCCTGGTGGTACTTCCCATCTGTACTGGACCATCAAGTATAAAACTAAAACTCAGAGACACAGATAGACAACAGTGTGGTGGTTACCAGAGAGAAGGGAGGGAGGTAGAGAATAAAGGGGACCAAATATATGGTGGGTACACAATGTAATATACAGGTCATGTATCATAGTAATTTACACTTAAAACCTATATGACCCTATTAACCAACGTCACCCCAATAAATTTAATTAATAAAAGAAATAAACAGTCAATTTCTTTTACCTCTCTTTTTTGTTTATAGTCAAACAGAGTTCACTTTAGCCATCATTTTCCAGTGGGTCAATGAAAAAGGGTGCCACAACCTTTTGCAGCAAGGGTTCAGGAATTTGGAGAAGGGGCTGCACATAAACGAATACACTAGACAAGAAGTATAAATTTGGAATGCATGGGGGACCAGGCAGGGACCTCACCCTCTAGTGGAGTAGGTTCTAAATCTCTGGACCCACAGCTTTTTATTTACTACAATACACATTTGCCCTTTAGCAAAACAAACACACATATCAAAGGTAAAGTTTGGTAAACAGTAAAAGATTATCAGCTTAGGGAATTGCCTTCAGCCACCATTGTCTCAGTAGAACAATTGGTGCATAGCTTTTAGCCATTGCTAAACGCCCAAAGTCCATCAGCCTTCTGAAGGACTTCTTGCTTAATTATGACCTGCTGATCTTAGCCTCCAGCAGAAAGGTTTCATGATTAAATGTTTGGGAAACCCTACAAAGTGGGTAGCATTAATTTTATTTTATTATTTATTTAAATAAAATTTATTGGGGTGACATTGGTCAACAGGAACATATAGGTTCCAGGTGTGAGTTTCTATGTTATGTGTATATTGCACCATGTGCTCACTACCCAGAGTCAAATCTTCTCCTGTCACCATATGCATTAATTTTAACTAGTTAACCAATTAGAGACAGTAAATTTTATTATCATACTTCTCTGTTGTTGTTGTTTGTTTTTTTTTTTTTACCTAATTACTGTTTTAAAAATGAGTCTTTACAATAAAATAATTGAACATAAATTTGTAATTAGAGGAATTGAGAAATAAGTTTTTGGAAGGCTGTACATGTAGAGATTTCAACATAATATATATGTTTTCATGTGTATAGTCCAAAGTTTATATAATCTTAAGTTTACTTCAGTATGGCATATTGGGAAAAATGGATAAGGCTGCTCATAGCCCAATGAAACCAGCGCAGGACAGGCAACCGGCCCAGAGGTTGAGGGGCTCAGTATCTAGACTTCCTAGTAACTCATTCACAGCAAAATGATTGGGAGGCCCAGATGCATTTTCTGCTTTGATGGAATGAATAACATGTTTGTTGTTTGGACAGCAGATTTTCCAATATATCCATCAAAAGTAAATCCCTCCACCCAGAAACTCATTTTTAGGCTAGTATGCCGTGACCTGCATGGCTAGGTTTAGGATCTGAAGGAGGGGCTGGCACACAAATGAAAATGCTATATAAAAAATATGAATTTAGAAGGCATTTGGGGCCAGGTGGAGACCTCTTTCCTGAAGAGGCATACTAACTTCTGGACTGGTCCACTTTTTATTTACTTGAACACACATTTGTCCTTTAGCAATGCATACAGGCAGATCAGATCAAAGGTAAAGTTTGGTAGACAATGTAAGGATTATCAGGTCAGGAAATTGCCTTGAGCCATTGAGCCCACAGCAGGGCAGTTTTATGCTGACTTTTGCCCTGCTGAATATCAAAGTCCATTGGCCTTTTAATGTTTCTTTTTGCATTTTTATGCTAACTGCTATTTGCTTTAGCCTCTGGCACTAGTATAGTTTAATGGTATCCCCCAAGCAGGGTTTCATCCATAAGGTACCAGAGCTTCAGGAAAGTACGGCATTAAATGCAGAAATAGAACACTATGGTAGAGATACGTGGCTTTCTCACCTAAAGTACATGAGTTGGGGAAGTTTATTCCAAGTAAACAAGTTACTTGCACAAGTTACAAATATATGGCTAGTCACAAAATGACATTCTTATACCCTGCAATATTTGTGAACTATGCCAAACTCTAGCAGCTACCTCATAAAAGTTGAGTTAATAATCTTGACATGGAAACAAATATGGAAATCTTAATGTTGTGAAGTTGTTAAAGTGATATAATATTGCCCATGCAGAGTTAGCAATGAATTATAGCACTGTCTGGATAGAGAATTTCTGGTTTCAAATAATTTAAGAACTCTGTCATTTGGTCTTATCCCGATTTTTAGCCAATGATGTAATCAGTTCTGGACTGATGGGTACTGATTCAAAGGTCAAGATTATTTCAATTAGCAGATTTGGCAGCTTTCCAGAAAAACTAATTCCTTAGTATCCTAGAACCATTGCTACTTATGCTTATTAGTCATTATTAGTGTTAATAATAAAAAAGGTGTTTACGGAGGCACATTGCCTCACTTGTCCTGTTTGTGGCATTCCTACATGGAAGGAAACTGTTACAGGATGAGTTTCCCAGAAAGCAGATTCAGACTCAAAGTCTATTGTGCATGATTTTCTTTTAAGATGAGTACCCTTGGGATCAAACCTATAAAAGAGGAAAAGGTTCCTTGATTGAACAGGGAAAGAAGTTGAATTGTGATGCTAGCCCAGGGGTGGGCAAACTTTTTGACTCGAGGGCACAATGGGTTCTTAAACTGGACCAGAGGGCCAGAACAAAAGCATGGATGGAGTGTTTGTGTGAACTAATATAAATTCAAAGTAAACATCATTACATAAAAGGGTACGGTCTTTTTTATTTTTTTATTTTTATTCATTTCAAATGGAGGATCCGGCCCACGGGCCGTAGTTTGCCCACGGCTGTGAGCTAGCCCAAAGATTTCCTTAGTTGACCAAGTGGAGCTCTGAAGCTCGAATGGTATTTCAGCACAATCAGGTGTTGGGCATGGATGGCCAGGCGTTTAAACTGACACATCAAGTAATCACTGGATATGGGCCTTTGGACGATGCAAGGCCAGGAAGACATGACCTTGGGCCAGGCAGCTCTCTGAAGCTGAGGTAGTCCCTAATGGGGACTAACTTTTTAAGAGTGAGACACTTAAAATATCCCTGTGACCCAGATTCAGTCCTTGCTTCACTGGTTGTTATCCATTTTATTTGAGTACTAGTGCCCAGTGCATGGATTCATGTACATTGAAAGGAAATTAATTAGAAGAAATACTTAATATTGTTATTTGCCCTTTCTCTATAATAGAAGTGTCAACCAAATTCACGATCGACAATGACAGATGGAAACACACATGCGATTGGTGCCAGCAAGAGCTTTATATACCAGTATATAAACAAACTTGCTTAATTAGACCTGCTTTCTGATTTAGCTAAACTTTTTACAGCTCAGTGAAGCACCCCAACTTCTCTTTCAGGTAATTATCAGCAACACAGCAGTAAATATCAACACGAAGCAAATTATTATTGTAGATCACACAGGGTGAAAAAAGGGTGAAATAGTTTACTGCAGCAGTGTTTTTTACTATATTCTGCACAGTGGGAAAACATGAAGTCATTTTCAAGGTCCATAATTTCTTACTTTTTTTCATTCGGGCCAAGTTTCTAAGCATTCTAAATCTCCATTTTCTGGCTAATGAAAAGAAAATAGGATTCCACTGAGTCTCCTATCTACCTACTCCAGGACTTTTGTGAGGATGAAATGAGATGAGGCATGGGAAAATGCTTCACAGACATTTGGTTACAGTGTAAAATGTTTGCACCTGGCTATGAAGCAAGTTGTGTTCCTCGGCTGAAGAAACTCCAAGGAGGCTAGTCGCTAGGGAGAGGAAGCTGGGTGTTGCCATGTGACATCATTACCCAGCACCCACAGTGACCATTTTGGGGGTGGGCTGGGCTGTGGGCCGCATTTTGCGTCATGGGGTCTTGGCAGCATAGGCTGTTATTTGGTGGGCTGTCGCTCTGGGGTGGTGGCGGGGCCTATGTCCCACTTGGGGGAAGCTGAATATTGCTTTGTCAGCACCAGGTCCTCAGTGCTGTTTCTTTGTAAATGGCTAGTGCATGTCACGGCAGCTCCTGCATTGAGTGTATGTCCCCTGGTGGTCAGTGCTCATCATAGCGACTGGTTGAACGGTCAACACTTAGCATATTAGCCTTTTATATATATAGATTTTCAAGCTTATGACATCGTTTTTTTAAATTCTCACCCAAGGATATTTTTCCATTGATTTTTAGAGAGAATGGAAGAGAGGGAAAGACAAAGAGAAACATCGATGTAAGAGAAACACATTGAGTGGTTGACTCCTGCGTGATCCCTGACCAGGGCCAGGGCCAGGGAGGAGCCTGCAACAGTGAGGTACGTGCCCTTGACCAGAATCAAACCTGGGACCCTTTGGTCCACAGGCCAATGCTCTGTCCACTGAGCCAAACCAGCTAGGGCTGACATCATTTTTTATTCAATAAATACTTGCTGAGTTGTGACTGTGGGTGAGTCTTTGTACTTGGACTAGAAGATACAATAGTTGTCAAAAAGATGAGGTCCTTATCCTTTTGAACCTTGCTTGTATGTTAACTTGTGTGTTCCTCACAGTAGTTTGTGTGGGGGAGGAAGAAGAGGAGTGTCCTATTACTGTGGCATTTTCATGAAGTGATAAAATGAGTAATCTGTAGGGCAGGATCTCATATTTAATCATAAATCCCTTTCATCCTGCTTATCCCTAATGAAAAATTCCTGTGCAGCTGATGTAGAAAACACATATCCCAACATTTAAAAAATTTAATACATATTTTCTAAATCTGTAACTCCAAAGAAGAGTTTATCTTTTTCAGCTCCTGGAGGTACAAATAAGAAAATGATTATGAATAATTTTCAGTTGATGTAAGAAATTTATATCACCATTTGTGTATAATGCCTTGAGAAATTGAAGTTTTTTTTTTCATTTTGATGAATGATGTAGAGGAAAGGAAAAGCAATAAAATCTGCTGTTGCAAACATAAAAAAATATGAAAGAATTTAATGTATTATATTACATATGGAAAATAACCAAGTATTGAAGAGTGTAGCTTAAAATAGGCAAAGGATCTGAATAGACATTTCTCCAAACAGTACTTACAGGTGGCCAATAGACATATGAAAAGATGCTCATAATGTTTAATCATCAGAGAAATGCAAATTAAAACCAATATGAGATATCACCTCACATCAGTCAGAATAGCTATCTATCTATATAAAACCCTAATATGCAAATAGACAGAACGGTGGAACAACTGAACAACCAATCGCTATGACGTGTGCTGACCACCAGGGGGCATGTGCAGGACATGGCAGGTGTCGGCAGCAGGCTGCAGAGCACAGAACATGGCGGGTGTCAGCTGCGGTGGGATGGTGGAGCAGGTGAGCAGGGGTGCCAGACCAAGGCAGGATGCTGGTCGCTGTCATTGGGTAAGCCTCTGATGGTTACTGAAAATTCTTTGCTCCTGTGCACTGCAGTCCCACCCAGTACTCAACACCTGTTGCCAGTGCTGGCCCCAATCGCTCCATCAGTGGGTGCGAGCGGGGCTGGCACCATCAGCGCATGGGAGCAGTGGCGGCAAGAGAGGGGCTGCTGGCAGATAGGGCACTGGGGGCTGCAGCAGGAGGGGCTGGATGGGGGCGCAGAGGATAGGCTGAGACCGGCCCCTGTGCCCACCGCAGCCTCGTGGCCCAAAGTTCCTTTCAAGGTGTACAAATTCGTGCACTATGTAATATTAAAAGTGTAATATGCTAATTAGACTGGATGTCCTACCGGACAAAGCCAGGGCTGTGAGGGAAGCCCGGGTCCTGGGTGCCAAAGGGAAGTTGGTGCCTGCAGCCAGGGGAAGGAAGGCCTACTCTTGCACAAATTTTATGCATCGAGCTTCTAGTTGTAAATAAGTAAACAACAGGTGTTGGTGAGGATGTGTAGAAAAGGAAACCCTCGTGCACTGTTTGGGAGAATGCAGATTGGTGCAGACACTATGGAAACAGTGTGAAGGTTCCTAAAAAAATTAAAACGAAAACTACCTTATGACCCAGCAATTCAGTTCCACTTCTGAGAACATATATGAAGAAATCCAAAACACTAATTCAAAGAAATATATGCAGCCCTATGTTCATTGCAGAAGTTTTACAATAGCAAATATATGGAAGCAACCCAGTACCCATCAATAGACGATTGAATAAAGAAGATATGCTACATAAAAAAATGGACTACTACTCAGCTATATAAAAAAAGAATGAAACCTTACTATTTGTGCCAACATCGATAGATTATGCTAAATGAAATGCCTCAGACATAAAAAGAGAAATGTCATGTGCTTCACTTATATGTGGAACCTAAAGAACAAAATAAATGAACAAACAAAACAGAAACGGACTAATAGATACAGTGAGCAAACTGAGGGTTGCCAGATGGGAAGGTGGTGGGCGGATGGGTGAGGAAGGTAAAGGGAATAAGATGTTACAAAATAGTCCTGGGGATGTAAAGTACAGCATAGAAAATATAGTCAGGAATATTGCAGTAACTGTATGGTGCCAGGTGGGTGCTAGAATTATCAGGGGGAAACATTTCATAAATAATGTAGTTGTCTAACCACTATTCCGTACACCTAAAACAAATATAAATTTTTTTATTTTTTTTTTATTTTTATTTTTTTTAATCTTTATTGTTCAGATTATTACATTTGTTCCTCTTTTTCCCCCCCCATAACTCCCCTCCTCTCAGTTCCCGCCCCACCCTCCGCCCTCACTCCCCACCCACTGTCCTCTTCCATAGGTGCACGATTTTTGTCCAGTCTCTTCCCGAATCTACCACACCCCTTTCCCCCCCAAGAATAGTCAGTCCATTCCCTTTCTATGTTCCTGATTCTATTATAATCACCAGTTCATTCTGTTCATCAGATTATTTATTCACTTGATTCTTAGATTCACTTGTTGATAGATGCATATTTGTTGTTCATAATTTGTATCTTTACCTTTTTCTTCCTCTTCCTCTTCTTAAAGGATACCTTTCAGCATTTCATATAATCCTGGTTTGGTGGTGATGAACTCCTTTAGCTTTTCCTTATCTGTGAAGCTCTTTATCTGACCTTCAATTCTGAATGATAGCTTTGCTGGATAAAGTAATCGTGGTTGTAGATTCTTGGTATTCATCACTTCGAATATTTCTTGCCATTCCCTTCTGGCCTGCAAAGTTTCTGTTGAGAAATCAGCTGACAGTCGTATGGGTATTCCCTTGTAGGTAACTGGGTTTCTTTCTCTTGCTGCTTTTAAGATTCTCTCTTTGTCTTTTGCTCTTGGCATTTTAATTATGATGTGTCTTGGTGTGGTCCTCTTTGGATTCCTTTTGTTTGGGGTTCTCCGCGCTTCTTGGACCTGTAAGTCCATTTCTTTCACCAGGTGGGGGGAGTTTTCTGTCATTATTTCTTCAAATAGGTTTTCAATATCTTGCTCTCTCTCATCTTCTGGCACCCCTATAATTCTGATGTTGGTACGCTTGAAGCTGTCCCAGAGGCTCCTTACACTATCCTCGCATTTTTGGATTCTTTTTTCATTTTGCTTTTCCCATTGGGTGTTTTTTGCTTCCTCGCATTTCAAATCATTGACTTGATTCTTGCGCTCCTCTGGTCTGCTGTCGGGAGTCTGTATAATATTCGTTATTTCAGTCCGTGTATGCTTAATTTCTAGTTGGTTCCCCAATATAACATCGAGGGTCTCATTAGATTTCTTGAGGATCTCACTACATTTATCGGCGGTCTCACCAGTCTTTTCGAGGGCCTTACTAAGTTTATCGGCAGCTTCTAGACAGTTCTCAAGAGACCTTAAAAGTGTGGTTCTGAACTCAATATCCTCCATTGACAGTTTTGTCCTGTTTCTTTGTCTCCGCATTTTTTATGCTTTCTTGGTACACCCCCTAGTGGTCTTTGTGTGCAGTCTTGTTGCCTTTAAGCCTTGATTGATGTCGGCAATACCGGGGGTGATTTGACCTCCAGACTAACTGGCTATCCAAATATAAATTTTTTTAAAAAGGCTCTATACTTAGTGCAGAAAACTTTCCGATATGGAGAGTACTACCAACAGAATGCAAACCAACCTGTTTCCTATTTATTTCGTAGGGGCCCTGATCAGGATTAGGGGTAGAAGAAAGAATAGGATGCTGAGAATTAAGATATGCTCTACCATTGATTTATTGTGTTAGTCTTAATTTATTTCCTAAACTTGTAAAATGGGGTTCCTCTTCCCACCCACAGGGTTTCATCAGGTAGAGGCTCTTCATTTAAGTAAAATAAGAGCAAATAAACAAACTTTTTGAATGATCTCTTACCTCTTCATCCATATTATCCAGCATCTGTTGTGCAGCCAGGATTGATGCCTTTTGGTGTACAGACCGGTTATGGCAAACATTCCTTCGAAATCTCCTGCTGTTGTTTTAGCTGATTAGTTTTTAGTGTACAGAGCATGTCCCTAAATATCGAAAATCATTTAGACCATGTTTTCCCTACGGAACCTAGAAAGATTATTAAAAGCATGCAAAACTACATTCCATTCATATTGCAAAGCTTAGCTTTATATTCATGAGGATGGAGTGATAATTTTTATAGCATTAGAGTTTATTGAGTTCATGCTCTGCATCAGGCCATATGCTAATCACTTTATGTGTGCATTTATCCTTGGAATGAACATATGAGGAAGAACTCTTATTATCCTCATTTTATAAATGAACACTATGCTCAGAGAGATCAGTAACTCCCCACAATCAAACACCTCGACACTGGTGAGCTAGGTTTCAAACCAAGACCTCTTTGACTGTGGCATTCTTACTTTTAACTACTTGCTTTCTGGAGACTCTGGAAATTAGGAAGTACTGTAAACAACCACCACCTCTCCTCTAAAAAAAAAATAAATAAAACCCAGAAGGAAATCTTTATAATAAGAGCTTCCTGATGAATGCAGGGATGGTTTTTAGCTGAACATACATAATTATTTTCCTCTCAAATCAATTTAACATATAAATAATGCAGCCCCAGCTAATGGGCTCTCAGCTGGCCAAACATGAAGAGATATATTGCCCATATATGCATCATAAAGAATGAAGATGAACCACTTGCCTGGTTACATAACATTGTCATACAACATAAATAAAAGATTCTCTCATTTTGGCAATTGTTCTGAACTGTTCTAAGTTTTGCTAAATCAGACTTCCTTCTAATCTAACAGATGCCAGCAGTTTAAAAGCATTTCAAGAATCCTTATTTATATCTGGTGTTCATCTTGAATAAAATGGGCCAGCAAATGCAGAGGGAGAGGACGGGGAAAAGCATAACTTAAAAATGGGATTTATTTCCAGCCTTCTAAACACAGATTTCCAATAAATATCCACTTAGAGAACCATTTCATTAAGCTAACTGCAGCCGAAAACAAGTTCCCTGATGTTTCTTTGAGCATTTTATTTTCTAAAATGAATCATTACTTTCTATGTTTTGACTTGACAATCCTTTCCCCCCAATTGTGTAATTTTGCATTTGTCATTCAAATTGCTTGCACTTCCAGAGAACTGTTCCAAGACATTTATGCTTTGGAAAGAGACTCTTAGTATGGTGGCATGAGTTTGGTGAAGCCCCAAACCACTAAAGGGCATTGCTTTGTCCTTTAAAAAACTGGAGGGGGTCTTTACTTCCTCATTTCAATTAAAGTTTAGCAGCCCCTTAAGGCTCAGTCTGGAGGTGGCAGCAATGAACTTGTAATAAATAGGATGGATAGCTGTGATCCTGTGAGATTTCAGGGGAAATTGAAAGCATGGGTTTTGAATCTCTCTTCCGTCTCTGACTGGATAAATAACCCTGATATTTGCAAACTCATTCTTAACCATTCCACTCTCAAGTGATGAACCTTTACTAATGGACAACAGATGGAATGTGAAGAAAGGATGAAGCAAAGGTGTTGGAGGGAATATGTTCAATATACAAACTCCACTCTTGTGTATCAAATGACACATAAGAATAACTCTCTCAAAACTCAACTCATCCCAATACAATTTGGCTTTGGTGTCTTTGGTTAAACAGTCCAACTGAGAGAAAAGATGCTATTCAATTTACTAAAAAATGGTTATATTTCATACATGGTAGCAAATGTAGAAGGTGCACAGTTAAGGCTATATCAGTGATGGCGAACCTAATGACACGCGTGTCAGAGGTGACATGCAAACTCATTTTTTTGGTTGATTTTTCTTTGTTAAATGGCATTTAAATATATAAAATAAATATCAAAAATAAAAGTCTTTGTTTTACTATGGTTGCAAATATCAAAAAATTTCTATATGTGACAGGGCACCAGAGTTAAGTTAAGGTTTTTCAAAATGCTGACACGCCGAGCTCAAAAGGTTCGCCATCACTGGGCTATATGTATTTCATCTTAAGGAGTGACTCTCAGTATAGTAGCTACATATTCATCATACCATTCAAAAGATCAGAAAAACTAATTAATAAACAAACCCTAGAGCCATTTATCTAACATTTACTATATGCCTTATCTTACTGCTATAGGGTCAGTTATTAAAAGGTAGAAGTTTCAGCATGTATTAGAGTTGACTAGAGTTTAAGTTGGTTATGGACAGAAACATAACAATCATGGAAGGTTAGGGGACTTCTCTTTCTCACTGCCCACTGTACCTCAGAAGAAACCCTCTATTTTTCTAAAAGACACTCCCCATTAGCGATCACATGGGTTTTGGTAGTGGAAGCTGACTACATCTTCAGGTCCAGAAGGTAAACATTTGATCCAGTACTAATGAATAGGACCACCTCATTTCCATACTTGGTGATTTTTTTCTGGGTTGGACATTTGGACCTAGCTGGAGCCCATTAATCATTGAGCTATTGAGAAAAGGGCATGTCTTTCCAGCCAAAGATGTTAAGCTGTTAGGATGGAATCCTGACCTCCTGGTCGCCACCTTTGCCACTTCTTGGAGAACCAACTAAGAGAATGCCGAATGGAGAGTTGGAGTGAGAATTCTGATTTCTTCACTCAAGCCTGTGGATCCCACTGTTCCTAAAGGTGACTCCCCCTGGGGTTTTCCATAATGTGAGCTAATACATTTTCTCCCCCTCCCACCCTTGCCCCTCCAAAGCCAGCTTTAGTTGGGTTGATGTCATTTGCAATAAAATTATCTGTGTAATTCATCAAATCAGCAAAACTATATAGGAAAATATTCTAATCTATTTTTTTTCATGAATTAAGTAAGCTACATCTCATTTTGAAGAGTATCTACAAGCAAGCCAAGGCCTAGAAATCCCATATCTATACTTCCTTTGTCCATCCAGACAGAAAAAGTATATTAAAATACAGGCATTTCCTGATTGCCAGTACCCATGCACACATATGTATATGTATAAACAAACAGCCATACAGAGCTACAGCATCGTTCGGTAAATGCTTGCCATGCATAACCACTCTAGTTAAATCTACATTGGGAGTATATATTTTTTTAACAACATGAGCAAAGAAATTATTTCCAGTTGCATTTTTACAAATTGCTCTCAATTGTGACATTTATCTTCCATCTCAATCAAGTGTAATTTGCCAGAAAGACTGCAGAACATTTGGGTATTTAAAATGTGTGAGGTTTTCCTAACAGCCCCATTCTGCTCCCCTTCAAATTTTCCTACTAGTTAGGGATGGGACCAACATGGTTCAAGCAAGCTCATCAACTTAAAGTGGCTCCCTGAACCCCATAAACCACAAAAATAAGGTGGCCTGTTGCTAAGAAGCGTCATTAGTTCAGTTCACAGTGAATCAATCAAAATAGCTTGAAAGTTTGGGGCCTTGTTTGATTTCAGGTATCTTAATGAAAAATGTATGTTGTTGTAAGATGCGCCAATCATTCATTTAGTGATTGAGATACAAGAGGGCAGTAATGTAAGTTCTATTACTCAGGTCTGATAGGACCTTGGCTTCTAATCCAGCAGGTGCCAAACCCTGGGCTGTGGACCAGTGGAAATACATGATGAAGTTTGCACCATGCTGTGGCAACATTAGAAAAATCAATACTGGAGAATGAGGTGGTTTTTTTGTTGCATTTTTTAAGAAGCTAAATTTATCCCATTTAAAAGGACTTCCTACTATGATGCTCCGCTAGTGTGTATTGTTCGGGACAACAGTGAACAGAGCCATCTCTGCTCACATTTTCTCTCACTGCTAATAGCTACTCTTGCATAAATTTCAACTCCAGGAGATTTCTAGATCTCTGATTTTCTTTCTGACTGTAGGCCAAATGTTCCAGAAAGATAAAAGCCTAAAGCATCACAGAGGCATTTATTTCCACTATTGATTAGGGTAAGAAAGAGTTTCTCTAACTAGGGCTACAAGGAACATAATGTAGCTCAAAGGAGGTGGACAGATTCTAAGTTGGTGGACATGACTTCCCTTCCTGCTAGTCACACTCCAGGGGGCCCTTCTCCATGAATGATGATGGCTCCGCTGACTTGCTTCTGAATATGGCAGGGGTGATGATGGGATGTCATTCCACAGGACTACAGCCCTTGTCTTACTAGAACTCCCTTGCTGGCTACCAGGTTTTAGGAAAGAAACTACCATATTGTGAGCTGCCTGTGGAGAGGATTAGGTGGTGAGGAACTGAGGGTGGCTTATAGTCAATAGCCAGCAAGAAACTGAAGGCCTCCTTCCTGCAGCCTGCAAACAGTTGAATTCTTCCAGTGACTGCATGAGCTTGTGAGTGAATCCTTCCACTCCAATGGGCCTGCAGCCCTGGCCAACACCTTTGCAGTGGATCCAGCTGTGCCACAAAATAGGCACCTTGTATTTGATGCCAACCACTCACCTTATACAAAACTCATTTAACTCGTCAGCCCTCTTATTTTTCACTGTACAGCTTCAAATGGGTTAAGTCCACCAATCTCAGCTCCCACATTTGTAAAATGGAGAAATAACCATTATACCGCAGTGTTGCTCTAATGACTCTTTCTGATTCATTAATTCAACAAAAATTTGAGTGCTCAAAACATGCCAATCTTGTGTTAAACTCTTTTTCTGAAAGTTTTATTATTGCATCTTCAAAGCATGACTGTACCCTTTGCAGGACATTTGGTGCTATGCAAAACCTCCACAGAGACATTTGGTCCACACTGGACCATCTCCCTAACCCTGTGAGCCCTTATCCGGTAGGCTATTGAGGCAAAAAGAGTTATTATGAGCAATACAGCCACAACACAAGTATTAGAGCAATAAAACATGATAGTATTTTTATGTATTAATCCTGTAAAACAAAAAATACGAGTAAACGTTCTGGGCTATTTGAACCCAGGGACATTTTCTTAAGTGTGTACATTTAAATACACATTAAATGATGAGAGATGAGAGCCATTCATTGATTGGCTGCCTCCTGCACCTCACTACTAGGGATCGAGCCCACAACCTGGGCATGTGTCCTTGACCGGAATAGAACCCAAGACCTTTCAGTCTGCTGACCTGTGCTCTATCCAATGAGCCAAACCAGCTAGGGCAAGTGTGTACATTTTTTACAGGACCAAACATTAAGGACCATTTGGCCTGGACCAAATGCTTTTGTGGACATTTTGGACAGGAGCAAATGTCCAATAATCAGTATACCATACTGCCAAATAGGAATGTTTACTTTTGCAGAAAGGATTTGATGACAGTATCACAACTATTCATAAACCAACTTAGATGAGTCAAGCAGTCCTTTGTAAACAAGTAAGAATATGAAATCAAGCTGACATTTTTAGGAATGAGGAATTTGATAACACCATTGTCTGACAGAAAATTAATGCCAGGGATAGAGTTTTGCACAATGAATCCTGCCAGCCCAGGTGATTTTAGAGGACCAATATTTGAGTGATTCTCGCTGGTTCCTTGTTTCCTTCAGAGACAATTCCTTCCCATCATAGTCTTTCTCACATCAAATATGTACACTTTGACCATGTGGAATATATGCACAGATGACAGACTAGACTGAAAAGAGAAAATTTAAACTGCTAAGAGGAAAGAGAGGCAATGACGATGACACATTTTAATGGAATGGTGTGGGCAAAAGGCATTTAATCTTTGAGACCACTGCTTAACCGATGCACATTTGTTATCCATGTGCTTCCACCTATTTCTTTAAATGTCTTAAAGGAAAATTGTTTCATAAATAAAAATGTTATTTGAGAGTGAAAGAGGATCTGCTCAATAAGTGCTTGCTTGAATTGATCGCTAAGAGGGAGTTCGAGATGGGACCAGAGGCTGTCATGGTAAGGAAAATAAGTAAGTCAGGAAAGACAAATACCATATGATTTCACTTATATGGGGAACCTAAAGAACAATATAATGAACAAATAAAACACAAACAGACTCATAGATATAGACAACAGACTAATGGTTGCCAGAGGAGAGGGAGTTGGGAGACAGTGAAAAAGATGAAGGGATTGAGAAGTACAAATTAGTAGTTACAAAATAGTCATGAGGACGTAAAGTATAGCATAGGGAACATAGTGAATAATCTAATAATCTATATATATAAAAGTCAAATGAGCGGAACAACTGGAATGACCGGTCGCTATGACACACACTGGCAGCCAACCGGCCCAATCCGGGCCCCGATTGGTCCCCACAAACCTCCAGCGGCCCCTCCCCCTGGCACGCCTGGCCCCCATTCTGCCCCACCCTCACCCCGATTGGGTACAGGGCTGGCCAACTGCTCGCACTGCCCCCCCCCTTCCCCTGCCGGCCTGGCCCTGATTGGCCCCCATTGGGGCAGGCTGGCTGGACCCCAGCTGTGCATGAATTCATGCACCGGGCCTCTAGTATTGTAATGACTATGTACATTGCCAGGTGGGTACTGGAACTATCAGGAGCATCACTTGGTAAAGTATATGATTGTCCAACCACCTGAAATTAATACAAATTAATATTGAATGTAAACTGTCATGGAAAAACATTTTTACATTAAAAAAAAGAGTTTGGCTTTTTATTTTTACCCTGCCTTCCAGTGACATCTCCATATGCCATGTGGATTTTATCTCCTGTCCTTCCTCCTAGTGATAAAAGTTGGCAGGTACTGAATGTTAGTTACTGTGTGTCAGGAACTGCTCGAAGTGCTTTATTGCATCCACTCATGTAACTCCGCTTACAGGCCGTGTGCCATGATTAGCCCCAATGTGCAGAAGGGGAAACCTGGGCACAGAGAGGTGAGGTACTCACCCAAAGCCCCACAGTGTTGGTAAGCAGTAGAGCCAGGATTCAACCCACATAGTGTGGTCCAGAGCTCTAGTTCTTAACCATTGTACTAAGTAGCCTCTCAAAATTATTAGACCGTTGTCTCCTCAGTTACCTCTTAATGCACCAGTAGAATGCTTACACTCGCATGTGCCACTCTGCACACCCTCATGTCACCACAGCAGCCATACTTTATTTTCCCTAAATGGTCTAATGCCCCCTTATGGCTCCAGACTCATCGCACACCACTCTCCATTTCCTCTCTTAGTCCTGCTGACTTCCTCAGTCCCTCCAACATACGGTGATCTCTTCTGCCTCTCTCCAGGAGATGGTCTCTTTTCTCATTCTTGGTATCTGTGTTCCCCTTCTTCTGGTTCATGCCTACACCCTATTCTGGACTTGGCTTAAAGCTTCCTTCCTTCAGTCACCTTTCTGCAACCCTTCCCTGCCCCCCCCTTCACACTCTTCTTTGTAGCATTTGGCACTGGTATGATTAATTAATAAGTTCTTATTTATATATAATCCCATATTGAATGCTTCTCTTCCCCATTATCCCCCACGATCCCTAAGGACAGGACCATGTACTCCTATAGCCCCAGGGTGTTGCATGGCACCCTGCACAGAGCAAGTGCTCAGGTGATATTTTGGGGTCTTATGGGCTGAATTGTGTCACCCCACACAAAATTCATATGCTGAAGTCCTAAGTCCCATACCTCAGAATATGACTGTATTTGGAAATAGGACCTTTAAAGAGGTAATTAAGCTAAAATAAAGCCATATGTGTGGGCCCTAATCCAACAAGTTTGGTGTCTTTATAAGAAGAGGAGATTAAGACACAGAAAAAACACAGACCAACACACAACCATGTGAGCACACAGCGAGAAGTTGGCCATCTGCAAGCCAAGAAGACAGGCCACAGAAGAAACTTAATCTTCTGATATCTTGATCTTGGACTTCCAGCCTCCAAAATCGTGAGAAATTCGATTTACATGGTTTAAGCAGCCCAGTTGGTGGTATTTTGCTTTGGCAGCCCAGGCAGACTGATGCACTGGGTAATTGACTGGCACTCTCCATGCCAAACTGGCCTTTCTTCAACTCTGGGTTCCATTGCTTTCTGTGTGTCAAGCTAAGATTTCTTTACTGCATTCTATCCATTGGGCTCTGACTTCTTTTTCTCTCTTCTTGACTCAAAGTAAGTAATAGACTAGAATATATATGCAAATGTTTTTATTGTCTTTATAGGTGTTATTTATTACTTCCAGTACGCTGATTACAATGACATAAGCTTCCTTGCCAAGGTGCCCACTTTTAACCTCTATCTCAAACATTTTTAAATACAAGGCATGGAAGCTGTTGAAGAGCCAAGGAGAGAACTTCTCCCAGCTGCTGTGGGGTCCATAAATTCAAGTGAGCTCATTATTTTCTTTTCTGATGCATAATGTCGCCCTAGAAAATTATCATTTAATCAGCAGTAATGAGTCTCATATTTCTGCTGCACTGCTTATTAATCTCCCTGCCCAGTAAAAAGAAGAAGTCTTTAGCAATGCAAATAAAATCTCTGCTTGGAAGCAGAGTTAGGGAGAAGGATGGATCTTACCCCATTCTTCCGTTGCCATACCTATAGCCTTTGAAACAAGACAGTAATTGTACTCCAACAAATGACTAAGATTTTCCATGGAAGGTGGTCAAAAATAGGAATTTTATAATCATATAAAATACATAAATGCTTGCATCGCTTGGCCTATTTCAAGTGTTAAACATTTATCAAAGCCTGTGATTTCACATTCTGCAAACCCTTACCTCTGCCTCCTCATTGTGCATCACTGTCTGTCCCTCTGGCACACCATGCTCTAGTCACTCCAGTGTTCTTTTAACTCTTGAACATTGAACCCCTTCAACCACAGTGCCTTTGTACATGCTGCTGCTTCTGCCTGTGAAATAGGACCGTTAAAGAGGTAATTAAGCTAAAATAAAGACATATGTGTGGGCCATGTTCTTTTCTGATAATGTCAAGTTCTAGAGCTCATTTCACTGCCACATTCTGTAGGAAGCCTTCCCTGAATTCCCCTACACAAAATAGGTCCCAAAATATGCGTGGTAGTTTTCTTCAGAGGACTATGTCACAACGACATTAAAATTTGTGTTCATAATAAATAACCTGTTAGCTATGTCCCTAATATTAGAAAGGACAAAAACGTAGGCCATTTCTTTTAGACTATCAATCATAAATATGTATCCAGAGGATGCTGCAAAACATTTCTGTCCTGTTCCTATATGCATTGTGCCATATTACAGTCATTTATTATGTTTGTTTATGTCCTTTACGTGACTGAGTGCCCAAAGACTAAAGACTATTTCTGCTGAAATTTTCGTAATGTTAGCACATCCTGACCATTCTATATAATAAAGGCTAATATGCAAATCTACTGAACAGTAGAACGACTGGTTGCTATGACTTGCACTGACCACCAGGGTTCAGACACTCAATGTAGGAGCTGCCCCTTGGTGGTCAGTGCACTCCCACAGGGAGAGTGCTGTTCAGCCAGAAGCCAGGCTCATGGCTGGTGAGTGCAGCGGCGGTGGTGGGAGCTTCTCCCGCCTCCATGGCAGCACTCAGGATGTCCAACTGCCGGCTTAGGCCCACTCTCCGCGGGCTTGCAGACTGTGAGAGGGTACAGGCCATCCTGAGGCCCCCTCCCCCCGCCCCTGGGTGCACAAATTTCATGCACTGGGCCTCTAATATAGTAATATTTGCTGAGTTTATCTTGGGTG